>NC_092166.1:392952-725452 GCF_045791955.1 Oncorhynchus clarkii lewisi
ACAAAGTGAAGGAGGAGAAACAGGTGGACAGAGTGAAGGAGGACAGAGTGAAGGAGGAGAAACAGGAGGACAGAGTGAAGGAGGAGAAATAGGGGGACAAAGTGAAGGAGGAGAAACAGGGAGACAGAGTGAAGGAGGACAGAGTGAAGGAGGAGAGACATGGGGACAGAGTGAAGGAGGAGAGACAGGGGACAGAGTGAAGGAAGAGAGACAGGGGGACAGAGTGAAGGAGGAGAGACAGGGGGACAGAGTGAAGGAGGAGAGACAGGGGACAGGGTGAAGGAGGAGAGACATGGGTCAGAGTGAAGGAGGAAAGACAGGGGGACAGAGTGAAGGAGGAGAGTCAGGGGGACAGAGGGAAGGAGGAGAGTCAGGGGGACAGAGTGAAGGAGGAGAGACAGGGGACAAAGTGAAGGAGGAGAGACAGGAGGACAGCATGAAGGAGGAGAGACAGGGAGTCAGAACAGACTGGGAGGAGAGACTACTGTATAGCTCTGGAGAAGAGACGGTCTAGATCAGAACAGTGTAGCACGGGAATGCTGGGCAATGACGAATACTCACTGGGGAACTTGTGCTCGTGGCTGATGTCCAGGAGACGCTTCAGACCTGTCAATCAACAACATCACCAACAACATTGGTGACGACCATAACCGTCAGCATCTCTTTCACA
Organism: Oncorhynchus clarkii lewisi; assembly: GCF_045791955.1. Classification (NCBI taxonomy): domain Eukaryota; kingdom Metazoa; phylum Chordata; class Actinopteri; order Salmoniformes; family Salmonidae; genus Oncorhynchus; species Oncorhynchus clarkii. The sequence goes on from NC_092166.1 coordinate 393,623, forward strand.
CCTCCACCCCTTCCCTCCATTTTTAACACCTCCACTCCCTTCCCGCTCCTTACCCCCTCCGTCTAATTTTCCCTCCTCTTCTCCCTACCCCTCCCTCTAATTTTAACACCTCCACTCCCTTCCGCTCCTTACCCCCTCCCTCTAATTTTCCCTCCATCTCCTTACCCACTCCCTCTAATTTTCCCTCCCTCTCCTTGCCCCCTCCCTCTAATTTTCCCTCCTCCTCTCCTTGCACCCTCCCTCTAATTTCCCTCCTCCTCTCCTTGCCCCCTCCCTCTAATTTTAACACCTCCACTCACTCCTCCTCTCCTTACCCCCTCCCTCTAATTTTAACACCTCCACTCCCTCCTCCTCTCCTTGTCCCCTCCCTCTAATTTTCACACCTCCACTCGCCTCTCCTCTCCTTACCCCCTCCCACTAATTTTCACACCATACCAAACACAATCCTTTATTGTCATTTCCCTCCTGTTTCTTCCTCTCTGACACACCAACAGACAGGAACGAGGTCATAATCGTGAGACGACGGATTATTGTGTCCAGTCAGGGATTACATCATTGGTTTTCCGTCTGTTTTCTACAGATGTTTATTTCCTTCTACACAATAAGAACGACTTCAATCTGCATATACTGTAGGTGATGAGGAAATGAAACCTCTATCTGCACGTCACTAAGAGCTAATGTGATGCAGCTGTTAGTAACCGGACCATGAAGAGAATACATCACTCAGAAAGCTAACCTTCCCCTACTCACTCCCCAAACCTTTGCCTCCTCCTTCCAAAGATCTGAGGTCACTCAGACCTGATTATATGTTATCTGAGACAGCCAGGAAGGACTGACTCAACCTCCTCAGAATGTTTCTGACACAATCCCAATCCTAACCCCATCCATAGCCCCTACTCCTAGAAACTAATGTAGAACAGCGAAATGGGACAGGGACTCACCAGCCTCCGTTAGAGTGTAGCTGGCTGAGACTCCAACAGTGTTGGTAACCTCACAGGAGAAGATACCAAGGTCCTCCAGACTGGGAGCATTAAAGATTGCTCTGGACCTGAGGAGACAGCATGACAATGAACTAACACAGAGAGCAGAAACAGACTGGAGCACCAGGCAACGGACACACAGAACCTACTTTCCCCCTCTGTGATGATGGTATAGAAACAGTACTTACTTTCCCCCTCTGTGACCATGGTATAGAAACATATCTTACTTTCCCCCTCTGTGACCATGGTATAGAAACAGTACTTACTTTCCCCCTCTGTGACCATGGTATAGAAACAGTACTTACTTTCCCCCTCTGTGACCATGGTATAGAACCAGTACTTACTTTCCCCCTCTGTGACCATGGTATAGAAACAGTACTTACTTTCCCCCTCTGTGATGATGGTATAGAAACATATCTTACTTTCCCCCTCTGTGACCATGGTATAGAAACAGTACTTACTTTCCCCATCTGTGACCATGGTATAGAAACATATCTTACTTTCCCCCTCTGTGACCATGGTATAGAAACAGCACTTAAATTCCCCCTCTGTGACCATGGTATAGAAACAGAACCTACTTTCCCCCTCTGTGATGATGGTATAGAAACAGTACCTACTTTCCCCCTCTGTGACCATGGTATAGAACCATATCTTACTTTCCCCCTCTGTGACCATGGTATATAAACATATCTTACTTTCCCCCTCTGTGATGATGGTATAGAAACATATCTTACTTTCCCCCTCTGTGACCATGGTATAGAAACAGTACTTACTTTCCCCCTCTGTGACCATGGTATATAAACAGTACTTACTTTCCCCCTCTGTGACCATGGTATATAAACATATCTTACTTGCCCCCCTCTGTGACCATGGTATAGAAACAGTACTTACTTTCCCCCTCTGTGACCATGGTATAGAAACAGTACTTACTTTCCCCCTCTGTGATGATGGTATAGAAACATATCTTACTTTCCCCCTCTGTGACCATGGTATATAAACATATCTTACGTTCCCCCTCTGTGACCATGGTATTTAAACATATCTTACTTTCCCCCTCTGTGACCATGGTATAGAAACAGTACTTACTTTCCCCCTCTGTGACCATGGTATATAAACAGAACCTACTTTCCCCCTCTGTGACCATGGTATAGAAACATATCTTACTTTCCCCCTCTGTGACCATGGTATATAAACATAACCTACTTTCCCCCTCTGTGATGAGGGTATAGAAACATATCTTACTTTCCCCCTCTGTGACCATGGTATATAAACATATCTTACGTTCCCCCTCTGTGACCATGGTATTTAAACATATCTTACTTTCCCCCTCTGTGACCATGGTATAGAAACAGTACTTACTTTCCCCCTCTGTGACCATGGTATATAAACAGAACCTACTTTCCCCCTCTGTGACCATGGTATAGAAACATATCTTACTTTCCCCCTCTGTGACCATGGTATATAAACATAACCTACTTTCCCCCTCTGTGACCATGGTATATCTTACTTTCCCCCTCTGTGACCATGGTATATAAACATAACTTTCCCCCTCTGTGACCATGGTATAGAAACAGTACTTACTTTCCCCCTCTGTGATGATGGTATAGAAACATATCTTAATTTCCCCCTCTGTGACCATGGTATATAAACATATCTTACTTGCCCCCCTCTGTGACCATGGTATATAAACAGTACTTACTTTCCCCCTCTGTGACCATGGTATAGAAACAGTACTTACTTTCCCCCTCTGTGACCATGGTATAGAAACAGTACTTACTTTCCCCCTCTGTGATGATGGTATAGAAACATATCTTACTTTCCCCCTCTGTGACCATGGTATAGAAACAGTACTTACTTCCCCCTCTGTGACCATGGTATAGAAACAGTACTTACTTTCCCCCTCTGTGACCATGGTATAGAACCATATCTTACTTTCCCCCTCTGTGACCATGGTATAGAAACAGTACTTACTTTCCCCCTCTGTGACCATGGTATAGAACCATATCTTACTTTCCCCCTCTGTGACCATGGTATATAAACATATCTTACGTTCCCCCTCTGTGACCATGGTATTTAAACATATCTTACTTTCCCCCTCCGTGACCATGGTATAGAAACAGTACTTACTTTCCCCCTCTGTGACCATGGTATAGAAACATATCTTACTTTCCCCCTCTGTGACCATGGTATATAAACAGAACCTACTTTCCCCCTCTGTGACCATGGTATAGAACCATATCTTACTTTCCCCCTCTGTGACCATGGTATATAAACATATCTTACTTTCCCCCTCTGTGACCATGGTATAGAAACAGTACTTACTTTCCCCCTCTGTGACCATGGTATAGAAACAGTACTTACTTTCCCCCTCTGTGACCATGGTATAGAAACATATCTTACTTTCCCCCTCTGTGACCATGGTATATAAACATATCTTACTTGCCCCCCTCTGTGACCATGGTATAGAAACAGTACTTACTTTCCCCCTCTGTGACCATGGTATAGAAACAGTATTTACTTTCCCCCTCTGTGATGATGGTATAGAAACATATCTTACTTTCCCCCTCTGTGACCATGGTATATAAACATATCTTACTTGCCCCCCTCTGTGACCATGGTATATAAACAGTACTTACTTTCCCCCTCTGTGACCATGGTATATAAACATATCTTACTTTCCCCCTCTGTGACCATGGTATAGAAACAGTACTTACTTTCCCCCTCTGTGACCATGGTATAGAAACAGTACTTACTTTCCCCCTCTGTGATGATGGTATAGAAACATATCTTACTTTCCCCCTCTGTGACCATGGTATAGAAACAGTACTTACTTCCCCCTCTGTGACCATGGTATAGAAACAGTACTTACTTTCCCCCTCTGTGACCATGGTATAGAACCATATCTTACTTTCCCCCTCTGTGACCATGGTATAGAAACAGTACTTACTTTCCCCCTCTGTGACCATGGTATAGAACCATATCTTACTTTCCCCCTCTGTGACCATGGTATTTAAACATATCTTACTTTCCCCCTCTGTGACCATGGTATAGAAACAGTACTTACTTTCCCCCTCTGTGACCATGGTATAGAAACATATCTTACTTTCCCCCTCTGTGACCATGGTATATAAACAGAACCTACTTTCCCCCTCTGTGACCATGGTATAGAACCATATCTTACTTTCCCCCTCTGTGACCATGGTATATAAACATATCTTACTTTCCCCCTCTGTGACCATGGTATAGAAACAGTACTTACTTTCCCCCTCTGTGACCATGGTATAGAAACAGTACTTACTTTCCCCCTCTGTGACCATGGTATAGAAACATATCTTACTTTCCCCCTCTGTGACCATGGTATAGAAACAGTACTTACTTTCCCCCTCTGTGACCATGGTATAGAAACATATCTTACTTTCCCCCTCTGTGACCATGGTATAGAAACATATCTTACTTTCCCCCTCTGTGACCATGGTATAGAAACAGTACTTACTTTCCCCCTCTGTGACCATGGTATAGAAACATATCTTACTTTCCCCCTCTGTGACCATGGTATAGAAACAGTACTTACTTTCCCCCTCTGTGACCCTTACTTTCCCCCTCTGTGACCATGGTATAGAAACATATCTTACTTTCCCCCTCTGCGACCATGGTATAGAAACAGCACTTACTTTCCCCCTCTGTGACCATGGTATAGAAACAGAACCTACTTTCCCCCTCTGTGATGATGGTATAGAAACATATCTTACTTTCCCCCTCTGCGACCATGGTATAGAAACAGCACTTACTTTCCCCCTCTGTGACCATGGTATAGAAACAGAACCTACTTTCCCCCTCTGTGACCATGGTATATAAACCATATCTTACTTTCCCCCTCTGTGACCATGGTATATGGTACTTTCCCCCTCTGTAGAAACATATCTTACTTTCCCCCTCTGTGACCATGGTATAGAAACAGTACTTACTTTCCCCCTCTGTGACCATGGTATATAAACAGTATCTTACTTTCCCCCTCTGTGACCATGGTATATAAACATATCTTACTTGCCCCCCTCTGTGACCATGGTATAGAACCATGGTATATAAACATATCTTACTTTCCCCCTCTGTGACCATGGTATAGAAACAGTACTTACTTTCCCCCTCTGTGATGATGGTATAGAAACATATCTTACTTTCCCCCTCTGTGACCATGGTATAGAAACAGTACTTACTTTCCCCCTCTGTGACCATGGTATAGAAACAGTACTTACTTTCCCCCTCTGTGACCATGGTATAGAACCATATCTTACTTTCCCCCTCTGTGACCATGGTATAGAAACATATCTTACTTTCCCCCTCTGTGACCATGGTATAGAAACAGTACTTACTTTCCCCCTCTGTGACCATGGTATAGAAACAGTACTTACTTTCCCCCTCTGTGACCATGGTATAGAAACATATCTTACTTTCCCCCTCTGTGACCATGGTATATAAACAAACATATCTTACTTTCCCCCTCTGTGACCATGGTATATAAACATATCTTACTTTCCCCCTCTGTGACCATGGTATAGAAACATATCTTACTTTCCCCCTCTGTGACCATGGTATAGAAACATATCTTACTTTCCCCCTCTGTGACCATGGTATAGAAACATACTTACTTTCCCCCTCTGTGACCATGGTATAGAACTTTCCCCCTCTGTGACCATGGTATAGAAACATATCTTACTTTCCCCCTCTGCGACCATGGTATAGAAACAGCACTTACTTTCCCCCTCTGTGACCATGGTATAGAAACAGAACCTACTTTCCCCCTCTGTGATGATGGTATAGAAACATATCTTACTTTCCCCCTCTGTGACCATGGTATAGAAACATATCTTACTTTCCCCCTCTGTGACCATGGTATAGAAACAGTACTTACTTTCCCCCTCTGTGATGATGGTATAGAAACATATCTTACTTTCCCCCTCTGCGACCATGGTATAGAAACAGCACTTACTTGCCCCCCTCTGTGACGATGGTGAGTCTGGAGGTGTCTGTCAGAGTCTTGTAGTTCTTAGACCAGATGAACTCTGACCCCTCGGCCATCTCAGAACACTCAAAGATCATGGAGATCACACCATCATCATCCACATCCAGTATTATCTCATGAGTACCTGGGGGGTACATGTTACATAGAGGAGAGAAACGGAGAAGGAGAAGAGATTTGATTTTAAAAATACCTTTATTAACCCAATAGTTACATCAATAAAAGCACGGACCTAGAATATTAGAACCAAGCCCCCCTCATTGTTCACTCTACATAGAAGTCCCGAGAGACAGAGACAGAGACAGAGACAGAGACAGAGACAGAGACAGAGACAGAGACAGAGACAGAGACAGAGACAGAGACAGAGACAGACAGACAGACAGACAGACAGACAGACAGACAGACAGACAGACAGACAGTACTACTGTACACACCAGGCATGGTTAGAGCCAGAACAGGTCCTAACACAGCAGAAGTCTTTCCCACTCCAGCCAGGTTCTGAGCACGCACCCTGAACACATAGGACCTGCCTGCAATCAGACCATTCACCTGGAGAACACACACAAGGAGGGAGAGGAACAACACACATTGCTGTTAGCTAACATACTACAACTCCACTATCTGACTTTCCAGGAAGCCATCAGATGGCTTTGTCCTAAACTACTTGGAATCGATGGAATGCTAACCTTGGTGGCCTTCCCAAGGACCACTATAGAATGCTGACAGGTATGGGTATAGACAGGGTCCTCTATGGCAGATATTTGGACACATCCTAACCTTCATGTACTTCAGCTTGGTGGCCTTCTCATGTACTCCCTTCCAGTCCTCCCCTGCCACGGCCTCCTTGATGTCCACATAGAAGCCGTTGACAGGAGTACGGCCATCGAAGGTAGGAGGTTCCCACAGCAACACCAGGGAACTGTCACGCACCTCCAACACATGGAGATCATGAGGAGCACCTGGAGAGACAGACAGGTAGAGAGAGCGACCATGGGGAGCACCGGGAGAGACAGACAGGTAGAGGTTACTGTACTGTACATCCATTCCTAAGTCTGACCATGTAACTTAACTAGAGGTTTGGGGACAATTCCAATTAAATTCCAATAACAAATTTAACCAAATTTCAGCGTTCCTAATCAGGGATAGGGTATAGGTTAAAGGGTATAGGGTATAGGGTATAGGGTAAGGTTAGGGTATAGGGTAAGGTTAGGGTATAGGGTAAGGTTAGGGTATAGGGTAAGGTTAGGGTAAGGTTAGGGTATAGGTTAAGGTTAGGGTATAGGGTATAGGGTAGTGTAAGGTTAGGGTATAGGGTAAGGTTAGGGTAAGGTTAGGGTATAGGTTAAGGTTAGGGTATAGGGTATAGGGTAGTGTAAGGTTAGGGTATAGGGTAAGGTTAGGGTATAGTTTAAAGGGTATAGGGTAGTGTAAGGTTAGGGTATAGGGTAAGGTTAGGGTAAGGTTAGGGTATAGGTTAAGGTTAGGGTATAGGGTAGTGTAAGGTTAGGGTATAGGGTAAGGTTAGGGTAAGGTTAGGGTATAGGTTAAGGTTAGGGTATAGGGTATAGGGTAGTGTAAGGTTAGGGTATAGGGTAAGGTTAGGGTATAGGGTAAGGTTAGGGTATAGGGTAAGGTTAGGGTAAGGTTAGGGTATAGGTTAAGGTTAGGGTAAGGTTAGGGTATAGGGTATAGGGTAGTGTAAGGTTAGGGTATAGGGTAAGGTTAGGGTATAGGGTAAGGTTAGGGTATAGGGTAAGGTTAGGGTATAGGTTAAGGTTAGGGTATAGGGTAAGGTTAGGGTAAGGTTAGGGTATAGGTTAAGGTTAGGGTATAAAAGGCATTGAAGATAATTGGAATTTTGGTGTACTTCTTGAATTGTAATTGACCCCAAACCTGCTTGACCAGGAAAACCTTCTAGTTCTGATCCTGTGAGGAATTGTTCTGTGGTAGGGTAGAAGCGTACGTGGTTCTACCCTACCTAAGGTTAGGGTATAGGGTAAGGTTAGTGTATAGGGTAAGGTTAGGGTATAGGGTAAGGTTAGGGTATAGGGTTAGTGTATAGGGTAAGGTTAGGGTATAGGTTTAGGGTAAAGGGTAAGGTTAGGGTATAGGGTAAGGGTAAGGTTAGGGTATAGGGTAAGGGTACCTGGCTTAGCAATGGTCCATTCTTTACACTCCAGAGCTGCGCTGGGCAGAGAGGCCTCGCTGACCCCGGCCATGTTGATGGCTCGCACTTGGAACTGGTAGAACAAGTTCTCCTTCAGGTTCTCTGCCTGGACACACATAGCACACCCAGGAAGAACACACCCAGGAAGGACACACCCAGGAAGGACACACCCAGGAAGGACACACATAGCACACCCAGGAAGGACACACCCAGGAAGGACACGCCCAGAAAGGACACACCCAGGAAGGACACACATAGCACACCCAGCAAGGACACACATAGCACACCCAGGAAGGACACACCCAGGAAGGACAAGTATAGCACACCCAGGAAGGACACACCCAGGAAGAACACACATAGCACACCCAGGAAGGACACACATAGCACACCCAGAAAGGACACACCCAGGAAGGACACACATTGCACTCCCAGGAAGGACACACAGAGCACACCCAGGAAGGACACACCCAGGAAGGACACACATAGCAGACCCAGGAAGGACACACATAGCACACCCAGGAAGGACACACATAGGAAGGTCACACCCAGGAAGGACACACATTGCACTCCCAGGAAGGACACACAGAGCACACCCAGGAAGGACACACATAGGAAGGACACACCCAGGAAGGACACACATAGCACACCCAGGAAGGACATACATAGGAAGGACACACCCAGGAAGGACACACATAGCACACCCAGGAAGGACACACAGAGCACACCCAGGAAGGACACACAGAGCACATCCAGGAAGGACACACATTGCACACCCAGGAAGGACACACAGAGCACACCCAGGAAGGACACACAGAGCACACCCAGGAAGGACACACATTGCACACCCAGGAAGGACACACAGAGCACACCCAGGAAAGACACACAGAGCACACCCAGGAAAGACACACAGAGCACACCCAGGAAGGACACACAGAGCACACCCAGGAAGGACACACAGAGCACACCCAGGAAGGACACACATTGCACACCCAGGAAGGACACACAGAGCACACCCAGGAAGGTTAGAGGCTTTATCAACACACCCTACAGCTTTAATAACACACTACTACCCCGTCGCTGTAATAGTGCAACGTATCAATCCATCAATTTAGAACAAAAACATTTGTTAATTCTATGCCATTTGCCATTTGTCTTAAAATGCCTTACCTTATAGGAAGTACAGGTGACAGCCTTGGGGTTGAGTTCATGCCACTGTCCTTCAACTCCACCCTTTACTGTCCTGTAGTCCACAAAGTATCCTCTGATGTCAGCTCCCCCGGTCACCGCCGGCTCCCTCCAGGCTAACACCATGTAGTCACGAGCTGCCTCCATCAGGTGGACTCCACTGGGGACACCAGGGATGGCTGGGGGGGGGTACCTCAGGTTAACAGGGAGGATGGGACAGGGAGGATGGGACAGTGAGGGTGGGACAGGGAGGGGAGGATGGGACAGGGAGGATGGGACAGGGAGGGTGGGACAGGGAGGATGGGACAGGGAGGGGAGGATGGGACAGGGAGGATGGGACAGGGAGGATGGGACAGGGAGGATGGGGGGAGGATGGGACAGGGCGGATGGGACAGGGAGGGGGGGGTGGGACAAGGGAGAGAGGATGGGACAGGGAGATGGGACAGGGAGGGGAGGATGGGACAGGGCAGATGGGACAGGGAGGGGAGGATGGGACAGGGAGGATGGGACAGGGAGGGGAGGATGGGACAGGGGGAATGGGACAGGGAGGATGGGCCAGGGAGGGGAGGATGGGACAGGGCAGATGGGACAGGGAGGGGAGGATGGGACAGGGAGGATGGGACAGGGAGGGGAGAATGGGACAGGGGGAATGGGACAGGGAGGATGGGCCAGGGAGTGGAGGATGGGACAAGGAGGACGGGACAGGGATGGGAGGATGAGACAGGGAGGATGGGACAGGGAAGGGGAGGATGGGACAGGGCGGATGGGACAGGGAGGGGAGGATGGGACAGGGAGGGGAGGATGGGACAGGTAGGATGGGACAGGGAATTGGACAGGGAGGGGAGGATGGGACAGGGCGGATGGGACAGGGAGGGGAGGATGGGACAGGGAGGGGAGGATGGGACAGGGAGGATGGGACAGGGAGGATGGGACAGGGAGGGGAGGATGGGACAGGGAGGATGGCTTTGGCTTTTGAGGAATTGTCTTATATACACTGAGAAATACATCCTACAGTTCTGGACAAACATAGAGCTGAGGAGTTGTCTTATATACAGTGAGAAATACATGCTAAAGATCTGGACTAACAGAGCTGAGGAATACAGTGAGAAATGCATAGTAGCGTACTGTTAAAAGCAACAACTGAAACCTCCCAAGATCTTCACCTCATATTCCTTCTTTGTTATATTGCAATCTATACAGTAAACCCAGTTCTGTAAAGTCTTACCGATGCCAGCCTTGACGACCACGGCCTCTGACTCCAAAGAGCTGTGACTGTACCCTGCTGCGTTCACCGCCTTCACACGGAACACACACGAGTCTCCTGTGTTCAGACCGTGGCACACAAACCTGTTGGGACAGGAATTACGTAGGGTTATTGATTTGGATTATTGAATGAATGAATGAATGACTGATTTATTGATTGATTTTTGAATTAAAAAAATGAATGAATTAATGGATGGATGAATTAATGAATGAAATATTGGATGAAAGGAAGATTTAATTAATGAAAAAATGAATAAATGGTTGATTGGGTGATTGATTGAATTGCTATAATGTAATGTACCTAGTTCCTTTAACAGGCTTGTTGTTTGCAGGTGTCCAGACATCACTGCCCGCCACAGTATAGTTGATGTAATATCCCACCAGGTGTTTTACATCCTTAGACGCCCCCCAGGAAACAACGACTGATGTATCTGTGTTCCTAGTGGCTACGGCTGGGCCGGGGGCCGCAGGCAGGTCTGAGAGCGAGGGAGATGGGGGGAGCAGAGTACAGTAGTCCAGTATATGTAGCAATATGTCTTTATCTCTCTACTCACCCAGCATGTCTCCTACAGTGATATCTCCAGTAGCAGAGGAGAGCTCAGACATCCCAGCAGAGTTGCTGTATATATCTACAGTATACAGTGCCTTGCGAAAGTATTTGGCCCCCTTGAACTTTGCGACCTTTTGCCACATTTCAGGCTTCAAACATAAAGATATAAAACTGTATTTTTTTGTGAAGAATCAACAACAAGTGGGACACAATCATGAAGTGGAACGACATTTATTGGATATTTCAAACTTTTTTAACAAATCAAAAACTGAAAAATTGGGCGTGCAAAATTATTCAGCCCCCTTAAGTTAATACTTTGTAGCGCCACCTTTTGCTGCGATTACAGCTGTAAGTCGCTTGGGGTATGTCTCTATCAGTTTTGCACATTGAGAGACTGACATTTTTTCCCATTCCTCCTTGCAAAACAGCTCGAGCTCAGTGAGGTTGGATGGAGAGCATTTGTGAACAGCAGTTTTCAGTTCTTTCCACAGATTCTCGATTGGATTCAGGTCTGGACTTTGACTTGGCCATTCTAACACCTGGATATGTTTCTTTTTGAACCATTCCATTGTAGATTTTGCTTTATGTTTTGGATCATTGTCTTGTTGGAAGACAAATCTCCGTCCCAGTCTCAGGTCTTTTGCAGACTCCATCAGGTTTTCTTCCAGAATGGTCCTGTATTTGGCTCCATCCATCTTCCCATCAATTTTAACCATCTTACCTGTCCCTGCTGAAGAAAAGCAGGCCCAAACCATGATGCTGCCACCACCATGTTTGACAGTGGGGATGGTGTGTTCAGCTGTGTTGCTTTTACGCCAAACATAACGTTTTGCATTGTTGCCAAAAAGTTCCATTTTGGTTTCATCTGACCAGAGCACCTTCTTCCACATGTTTGGTGTGTCTCCCAGGTGGCTTGTGGCAAACTTTAAACGACACTTTTTATGGATATCTTTAAGAAATGGCTTTCTTCTTGCCACTCTTCCATAAAGGCCAGATTTGTGCAATATACGACTGATTGTTGTCCTATGGACAGAGTCTCCCACCTCAGCTGTAGATCTCTGCAGTTCATCCAGAGTGATCATGGGCCTCTTGGCTGCATCTCTGATCAGTCTTCTCCTTGTATGATCTGAAAGTTTAGAGGGACGGCCAGGTCTTGGTAGATTTGCAGTGGTCTGATACTCCTTCCATTTCAATATTATCGCTTGCACAGTGCTCCTTGGGATGTTTAAAGCTTGGGAAATATTTTTGTATCCAAATCCGGCTTTAAACTTCTTCACAACAGTATCTCGGACCTGCCTGGTGTGTTCCTTGTTCTTCATGATGCTCTCTGCGCTTTTGACGGACCTCTGAGACTATCACAGTGCAGGTGCATTTATACGGAGACTTGATTACACACAGGTGGATTGTATTTATTATCATTAGTCATTTAGGTCAACATTGGATCATTCAGAGATCCTCACTGAACTTCTGGAGAGAGTTTGCTGCACTGAAAGTAAAAGGGCTGAATAATTTTGCACGCCCAATTTTTCAGTTTTTGATTTGTTAAAAAAGTTTGAAATATCCAATAAATGTCGTTCCACTTCATGATTGTGTCCCACTTGTTGTTGATTCTTCACAAAAAAATACAGTTTTCTATCTTTATGTTTGAAGCCTGAAATGTGGCAAAAGGTCGCAAAGTTCAAGGGGGCCGAATACTTTCGCAAGGCACTGTATATCTCAATATGTCTTTATCTCTCTACTCACCCAGCATGTCTCCTACAGTGATATCTCCAGTAGCAGAGGAGGCCTCAGACATCCCAGCAGAGTTACAGCAGCGGACTCTGAAACTGTAGCTCTTCCCCTCTGCCAGATCAAACAGCGCGAAGCGAGGAGACTTGACAGGCATCCCTGTGTTGGCCCTCTGCCAGCACTCACTACCAGCAACACACTGGCAAAATAAACACCCAGGACTGGTCAACACCGGAATACAGGGTCATCAATCAGTCAACCAACCTGACCATCATCCTTCCTTTCCCCAACAACTCTAAGGCTAACGCCCTGCAGCACTCACATCTGTAATCATGAAATGCTTTGAAAGGCTTGTTATGGCACACATCATCTCCATCATCCCAGAATCTAGGACTTAACACTCCTGGACTTCCTGACGGGTACCCCAGGTGGTGAGGGTAGGCAACAACATATCCACCATGCTGACCATCAACACTGGGGCCCCTCAGGGGTGTGTGCTTAATCCACTCCTATACTCCCTGTTCACCCATGCACGACTCCAAGAATACCATCAGGTTTGCTAACGGCACGACTCAGTCACACAAACACACACACACTTAATTTGCTCACACACACATAATGTGCACACACATTCATACTGACTCGACACCAAGGGTTCCCAAACTGTTTTGACCCACAACCCCATTTTGATATCTGTAAATTCTCACAACCCCAACCATGTGAAAATAAATTATGTCCTTAAAAACCTCTTCGGGATAGGGTGCAGCATTTTCACTTTTGAATAAATAGCGTGCCCAATTTCAACTCCTGGTATTCATCCTCAGAATATAAGATATGCATATTATTAGTAGATATGGATAGAAAACACTCTGAAGTTTCTAAAACCGTTTGAATCATGTCTGTGAGTATAACAGAACTTATGTAGCAGGCAAAACCTTGAGGACAAACCATTCAGTCACTGTCTATTAAATGAGCTTTCATTGGGAAACCAAAATTCTAAGGGACTTGTTTCCAGTTCCTACCGCTTCCACTGGATATCACCAGTCTTGGAAATTGGTTGAGGTTATTCCTTTGTGTAATGAAGAAGTACGGCCATCTTGAATGACTGTCACGTTATGTGTACTGTTTGAGAGTTGCGCAAGACCAGAAAAGTAGCGTTAGTTTGTTATCGTCCTGTATTGAAAACAGATAGACCCGTCTTCATTTTGATCGATTATTAAAGTTTAAAAATACCTAAAGTTGTATTACAAAAGTAGTTTGAAATGTTTTAGCAAAGTTTACAGGTAACTTTTGAGATATTTTGTAGTGACGTTGCCCAAATTTGAAGCTGTGTTTTTCTGGATCAAACGCGCCAAATAAATGGACATTTTGGATAGATATCGACGGAATTAATCGAACAAAAGGACCATTTGTGATGTTTATGGGACATATTGGAGTGCCAGCAAAAGAAGCTCATCTAAGGTAAGGCATGATTTATATTTTATTTCTGTGTTTTGTTTAGCGCCTGCAGGGTTGAAATATGCTTTCTCTCTTTATTTACTGTTGTGCTATCATCAGATAATAGCATCTTAAGCTTTCGCCGAAAAGCCTTTTTGAAATCTGACATGTTGGCTGGATTCACAACGAGTGTAGCTTTAATTTGGTATCTTACATGTGTGATTTAATGAAAGTTAAATGTTTTACTATTTTATTTGAATTTGGCGCTCTACATTTCCCTGGCCATTGGCCAAGTGGGACGCAAGCGTCCCGCATATCCCAGAGAGGTTTTTAACAGTCAATGTTTACTTTTTTATTTGGGGCTATGGCAGTCAATTGAAAAACATTCTAACAGTATTTCTGATTGTCTTCTCAACTCACCATCACATACTTTTAATGTGGGGCTATGACAGTCAATTGCAAATCTCTTATCTGACCATCACCAATGAGATGGGTGTGCATGTTGCGTCAGAGCTTTTCAAAGTCAGGTGCATGGTTGTCAATGTGCACCTCATCTCTGCCGTCACATCGAACCTGTATCGATATTTGGGTTTAATGCAGACGAGAGCACTGAATCCAGTTTCAAAAATACAAGGTCCGATCATGAGATAAGGGATCTTCAAGTCAGAGATCTAGAAATAGGCCCAAGTTGGAATTCCAATTTGGGTGACCGATTCTTCCCAGTTGGAGCTCGTTTTCTTTTCAAAATTCCAAGTTGGGTGACCAATTCTTCCCAGTCGGAGCTCGTTTTTTCATAATTCCAAGTTGGGTGACCGATTCTTCTCAGTTGGAGCTCATTTTTTCATAATTCCAAGTTGCATAATTCCAAGTGCTTTCTTTAATTAAAAAATCATCATGAACACATACCACGCTGCATTTTGGTCCGCTCCTTACGACGATCGTGACAGTCACGTTCTGACCCTAGTTCTTGTGTTATTTGTTTGTTTTAGTTGGTCAGGACGTGAGTTGGGTGGGCATTCTATGTTCTGTGTTTCTAGGTTGGTTTTCTGTGTTCGGCCTAGTATGGTTCTCAATCAGAGGCAGGTGTCGTAAGTTGTCTCTGATTGAGAATCATACTTAGGTAGCCTGGGTTTCAATGTTGATTTGTGGGTGATTGTTTCCGTGTCTGTGTTTATTCGCCACACGGTACTGTTTCGGTTTGTTCACATTTATTGTTTTTGTATTCATAGTGTTCAGTTGATGTTTTTTAAATAAACAACCATGGATACCTACCACGCTGCGCATTGGTCCTCCGATCCCTCTCGCTTCTCCTCCTCAGACGAAGAGGAGGAAAACCCTTACATTCTCCCCTGACACATAGACATCTGGCTCTGTAGCATCTGTTGCCCTCTTTGTGAAGAACATGCAGACAGTTTTTTTCACA
Source organism: Oncorhynchus clarkii lewisi (assembly GCF_045791955.1). Classification (NCBI taxonomy): domain Eukaryota; kingdom Metazoa; phylum Chordata; class Actinopteri; order Salmoniformes; family Salmonidae; genus Oncorhynchus; species Oncorhynchus clarkii. The sequence continues at coordinate 409,373 of NC_092166.1, forward strand.
TTGAGATGCAAACACGAGTCACTGAGCCACTTTGTAACCTTTACCATTACAGTAGTGAGTTCTTGTGCAGCTTGATGTTTGCTCTTTGCATGCACATATCACTGTATCATCTGCATACATTTGAACTTCAGACCCAGTACAGACAGAAGGCAGATCATTAATGTACAGGATGAACAGTATTGACCTTTGGGGCACGCCCACATTATAGCTAAGAGTGGGCAACAGTTAGTTTTGACTATTACGCTGATGACCAACTTTTTAAAGGTTCTAGATTTGTTAAACAACAGGTTCATATTTTTACTAAATTAATGCAACAGGTTGAAAGGATTAGATTACTAGATTACTGTTTATTGTTTATTTTAGGTGTCGATTTCACTTAATGAAACACTGCATTATGTGATGTGTTTTGAGTAGGATTCTTCCTTCCGGGACTGATGGAAGTCCACTACATTATGTATGTTAAGGGAGACGTAGGAGATCACGTCTCAAACAACTTGTTATTAAAGGCCCTGGGATCAAATATCACTGATTCCTTACGCTGAGAAATTGACTACATTTGCAACAGAAAAAAAGTGTTACATTTCGAGGGGTAACAGGAACTATCTAAGGTGAAACAGCTACTACATATGTTGTTGGACATTGGTCTAGTAATGATACCAGGATCATTTTACATAGTTATGGAAAAGGGAGACCAGTCATATAATATAATATGGGAGTGAATTGTTAGACTCGGTGGTGAGATACATGTTGCTGTGTCTAAGGGTAGAACATGATAAATTAACCTCACATAAACGTTGGGGTAGATTACAACAAACAATTAATGATTTGAGGGAATACAGTGGACTTATTATCAGGTTTTCTTTGTAGTTTAAACTTTTTGTTTGCTGAATTGGTGTAGTATAGTGAACGTTAACAAGTGTTTTGTGGGGGGGGGGGGGGGGGGGGGGGTTGAGTGAGATTAATGCGTTAAAATGTCATGGCCTAGCCATTTTTGTTTGTTTTTACCTTAAGATTTGAACACACACAACATACTGTTATGACTATCTGTTGGTGTTTTTAAAATACTGTGTTTGATTTGTGTGTTCTATTTCCTTTGGGTTTAGTGAGTTTTCCATTTTTCTTAGTGCCACGGTATCTTAAAGGGGCCCACACACACATGGAGTTTTAATTAAACACGTGAATTATTTTGATAAAGAAATTTACTGGAAACCTGGGATACGACATGTATGAAATGTTTGACTGTTTTTCATTAATTTGTCTCATATAGTAAGAAACACTTCTTTGAAGGGTTTCTATGACCTCTGTTCTGACTTTCCAGTGTGGTTTGATCACCCTCATTGGAAAGCCATTTGGACAAATTTAAGGTAATTTATAATATTGATAATTATGATGAAGTTTATAGTTCTTCTCCACATTTCTGATTTGGACCAATGTGAAGAAGGAGAGGGCGTTGCCTTTGATTAAGGGTAGGCTGCCTGTCTATTTTCCTACAATTATTTTTCTTTATGGAGTTATTAAGGGTAGTGATTCTAATTCAATTTTGTTATTTTAAATGGTTTTGTTTTATTTTTTGACCAGTAGTTGTGTCTTTTTACACAAAATGGGGGTGGTAACAGTCCTCTGATGTTTTGGATTGAAGTTTACAAGCCTTGAGTGATATGTGAAGGGGTGTTTTGTTGTGTTGTTTGTTCTGTTCTGTTTTGGGTCAAATCTCACCAGATTAGGTCTGCTGGACTGTGGGGATTTCTCCCGATGAGTTAGAGGTCTAACTTCCTGATCCTACGATGAAGTTGACAGTGTGATGGGGAGTTTAAAATTGTTTCAATAGAATGTGTTGTTATTCTCTTTGAAATATGTTTAGATATTGGTATTAAGAATTATTTGTAAAAGTAATAATTTATCATATGCTTGTCTGGATTTCCTGAATAAAAAACGTACTGAACTAAACTGTTGTTCTGATCTGTCCTCTCTTGAGGTTATGATGAAAGGTAACGTCAGTCGGTGTCTTAATGCATGGAAGAGATCATTGGACCGAACAGTATGTGTACCTCAAAACCCCCCTCTAACTGGCTGAAGAAGAGCGACAAAGGCGTTCAATACGACCCTGTCTGCACCACTTCTACCAGAGACCTGAGTCCTTAGCCAGCAGCCTGTATGCAGCGTCCAATCAGAGCTATCGAGACCTGAGTCCTGAGCCAGCAGCCTGTATGCAGCGTCCAATCAGAGCTATCGAGACCTGAGTCCTTAGCCAGCAGCCTGTATGCAGCGTCCAATCAGAGCTATCGAGACCTGAGTCCTGAGCCAGCAGCCTGTATGCAGCGTCCAATCAGAGCTATCGACTGCTTTTCTCTCGTGTCTTTTCTCAGGGGTGTGAGAGGAGTCCACGTGGAGGGAGCATGGGGAGAGATCTGTTCTAACCTTCTCTTATGTTGCTGGTATACTGGTTGTCGAATGGACAAGACATAATGGGTAGTAAAGGTGATGGCGGCTCAGGTGAAACATTGAAATTGGGACATTATCATGGGCCCTCCACTTTGAACTGTAAAGCTATCTGAAGAAGACAATGAAGAAGTGCGCAGAAAAATCAGTGCCTGAAGGCGGGTTGGGGAGTTGGGCCCAAAATGTATTTGTTAGAATTGTTTATTTGGGGGTATCAGGTTGATTGTAGAGGTCTGCACACTACATAAAATTCTAGTAATTTAGAGTAAGATTGCATTAAGATACTGATCTGTATTATAAAAAGAAAGTTGATAAGAATTATACGATAATTACACTGTATGTTAATATAAATGTACATTCTGCCAATGTTGATGTGTGTTAAAAAAAATGTTTTTACTTTGAGTGATATGACCAATTTGAATCACTGAGCATTGTCATTCTACATTTTAGTTGGATAATTAATTGGGTTGTGATTATGATTTGGAAACTGAATGATTTCTAAAACTGAAGGATTGATTTGAGTTTACTATGTTAATAACTATATGAGTGAAGCAATAAATGTATTATGGATTGATTATTAAGATGTTTTTAAGATGGGCAGGAACACAAGCAATGAGTTATTGCTTTTATGCTTCTTGGTTTATGAAGAATGTATGCATTTTCTACATGTGAATGAATGTTCGCAAATCTTGTAATTTTCTTTTAAGTTGAGAGGATTCTCAAAATGGGGGAATGTGAGAGCAACATTTCAAGATTGTTATAATACTTTTATTGCATCAAATGGTTGTTTTATGCTTCAGAATAGAGGATTCTTATAACTATTGTGTCTGTATGAACTGAAAGTGGGCCTCTAACACTGACAGGAGATTTCTGATGTCTTTTGTGTGATAAAACCTAAAGAGGTCGCTTTCCAGAGCATGAGTTAATGTTTCTGTTCTATAAGGTACCAGGGAGAGATGACCCCAGGGCCAGACCTTGGTCTCTACACAAAGATGTTTTTACAGCAGATACTCTCTGCTGTGAATTATAAGTATATTTAATACAAATCTTAACCTTGTGACCTATTCCATACATCTGTTGTTCATCATGTAGACTGAAAGGGGTGTATCGTGGCTATAAAAGACCTTTGTACTTTTGTCTCGGGGCTCTCAACGAATCATCTGAGGGTGATTCATCGACCAGCCATCATTATCATAGAGCACTCAATCGATTCACTCCATGTGTGCATTGTATTGACCTGCTCCCTTATTAATAAGTGAATAAAGATTTAGTACGTGTGTAATAAGTTTGTCTCTCCTCATTTGATAGTAAAGAAATTCACCACCACAAGATGATAACAACAGAGAGTAGCAGCGGTGTAAAATAAGGGGGGGGGGGGGGGGGGGGGGGGCAATGCAAATAATCTGGGTAGTCATTTGATTAAGTGTTCAGGAGTCTTATGGCTTGGAGGTTGAAGCTGTATGGTGCTCCGGTACCGCTCTGTAGCAGAGAGAAGTCTATGACTAGGTTGGCTGGAGTCTTTGGCAATTTTTAGGGCTTCCTCTGACACTGCCTGGTATAGAGGTCCTGGATGGCAGGAAGCTTGGCCCCAGTGATGTACTGTGCCTTTCGCACTACCCTCTGTAGTGCTTTGCGGTCGGAGCCCAAGCAGTTGCCATACCAGGCAGTGATGCAACCAGTCAAGATACTCTTGATGATGCAGCTGTAGAACCTTTTGAGGATCTGAGGACCCATGCCAAACCTTTTCAGTCTCCTGAGGGGGAAAAGGTTTTGTCGTGCCCTCTTCACGACTGTCTTGGTGTGCTTGGACCATGTTAGTTTGTTGGTGATGTGGACACCAAGGAACTTGAAGCTCTCAACCTGCTTCACTACAGCCCTGTAGATGAGAATGGGGATGTGCTCAGCCTCTTTTTCCTGTGGACCACAATCAATCTCCTTTGTCTTGATCACGTTGAGGAAGAGGTTGTCCTGGCACCCGGTTGTTGTCCTGGCACCCTGCCAGGTCTCTGACCTCCTCCCTATAGGCTGTCTCATCGTTATCGGTGATCAGGCCTACCACTATTGTGTCATCGGCAAACTTAATGATGGTGTTGGAGTCGTACCTGGCCGTGCAGTCATGAGTGAACAGGGAGTACAGGAGGGGACTGAGCATGCACCCCTGAGGGGCCCCTGTGTTGAGGATCAGCGTGGCGGGTGTGTTGTTACCTACCCTTACCACCTACCTACCCTTACCAGTCCAGGATCCAGTGTCCTGTACAATGATCATATATGCTGCTGCTGCTACTATTTTTATCATACACTGAGTGTACAAAACATTAGGAACACCTCCCTAATATTGAGTTGCACCCTCTTTTGCCCTCAGAATAGCTCGAACTTGTCCCAAAGCATCCCACAGTCATTTCAAGTTGGCTGGATGTCTTTTGGGTGGTGGACCATTCTTGATACATAAGGGAAACTGTTGAGCGTGAAAAACCCAACAGCGTTGCAGTTCTTAACACGCACAAACCCGTGCGCCTGGCAGCTACTGCCATTCCCTGTTCTAAGGCACTTCAATCTTTTGTCTTGCCCATTCTCCCTCTGAATGGCACACATACACAATCCATGTCTCAAGGCTTAAAAATCTTGCTTCAACCTGTCTCTTCACCATCTACACTCATTGATATATATTTAACAGGTGACATAGGGGATCATATCTTTCACCTGGATTGACCTGGTCAGTCTGTCATGGAAAGAGCAGGTGTTCCTAATGTTTTGTACACCCAGTGTATATCCTAATGCCTAATTACCTTACCCCTTTACATATCTAACCCTACCACTCCAGTATCCCTGCACGTTGTAAAATGGTATTGGAACTTACCCTGTATATATCTTATACTTGACTTTTTAAATGTATGTTTTATAGTACTACTGATATTGATTACTGCATTGTTGGGTTTGAAGCTCACAAGAAAGGCATTTCACTGTACTTGTGCACATTAAAAAGTTGAAACAATCAACCCATCAACCAACCAATCAATCAATAAACCAATAAATGGATCAATCATTAAACCCATCAATCAATAAATCATCCTCTCACCTTCTCTACGAGGTACACAACCCCTTCATGACCTCTTTGAGCGGGCGGAGACCAGGCCAGAACCACGTAGTTCTTCGTTGCCTCGGTAACCACCAGGTCGGTGGGCTCACCTGGTACCACGCCCACTGAGGTGTCAACAAGGGTCAAGGGTCAGGATTATTGTAATTAACATAGTGGAGAGATCTAAAGATAATGTATTGAAAGTACAGATAAAGTGTAGAACTACATGTCTAACCTGTAGCGTCTTCCTCAGTGAACTTGATCATTCCGGTGAAGGGAGCAGAGGGACCAGCTAAGATACACAGAGACAGCAGGTTACAACAGCACGTTGGAACAGCACATTACAACAGCACGTTACAACAGCACATTACAACAGCACTTTACAACAGCAGGTTACAACAGCACATTACAACAAAAGGTTACAACAGCACATTACAACAGAAGGTTACAACAGCACATTACAACAGAAGGTTACAACAGCACGTTACAACAGAAGGTTACATGAGCACATTACAACAGCACGTTACAACAGCACATTACAACAGAAGGCAACAACAGCACGTTACAACAGAAGGTTACAAGAGCACATTACAACAGAAGGTTACAACAGCATGTTACAATTATTATTTGTTTCCCATTATTTTTATTTCTACTTTGCCCATTCTTCCACTGCAAATCTACCATTCCAGTGTTTTACTTGCTATTTTGTATTTACTTTGCCACCATGGCCTTTTTTTGCCTTTACCTCCCTTATCTCACCTCATTTGCTCACATCGTATATATAGACTTGTTTATACTGTATTATTGACTGTATGTTTGTTTTACTCCATGTGTAACTGTGTCGTTGTTTGTGTCGAACTGCTTTGCTTGATCTTGGCCAGGTCGCAATTGTAAATGAGAACTTGTTCTCAACTTGCCCACCTGGTTAAATAAAGCTGAAATAAATAAATAAAAAACAACAGCACATAACAACAGAAGGTAACAACAGCATGTTACAACAGCACATTACAACAGCAGGTTACAACAGACGGTAACAACAGAAGGTAACAACATCACGTTACAACAAAAGGTAACAACAGAAGGTAACAACACCATGTTACAACAGAAGGTAACAACATCATGTTACAACAGAAGGTAACAACAGAAGGTAACAACATCACATTACAACAGAAGGTAACAACAGAAGGTAACAACAGAAGGTAACAACATCACGTTACAACAGAAGGTAAGAACATCACGTTACAACAGAAGGTAACAACATCACGTTACAACAGAAGGTAACAACAGAAGGTTACAACAGAAGGTAACAACATCACGTTACAATAGAAGGTAACAACAGAAGGTTACAACCGAAGGTAACAACATCACATTACAACAGAAGGTAACAACTGAAGGTAACAACAGAAGGTAACAACATCACATTACAACAGAAGGTAACAACTGAAGGTAACAACAGAAGGTCACAACATCACATTATAACAGAAGGTAACAACATCACGTTACAACAGAAGATAACAACATCACATTACAACAGAAGATAACAACAGAAGGTAACAACATCACGTTACAACAGAAGATAACAACATCACGTTACAACAGAAGGTAACAACAGAAGGTAACAACATCACATTACAACAGAAGGTAACAACAGAAGGTAACAACATCACGTTACAACATCACATTACAACAGAAGGTAACAACAGAAGGTAACAACATCACGTTACAACATCACATTACAACAGAAGGTAACAACAGAAGGTAACAACATCACGTTACAACAGAAGGTAACAACATCACGTTACAATAGAAGATAACAACATCACATTACAACAGAAGATAACAACAGAAGGTAACAACATCACATTACAACAGAAGGTAACAACAGAAGGTAACAACATCACATTACAACATCACATTACAACAGAAGGTAACAACAGAAGGTAACAACATCACATTACAACAGAAGGTAACAACAGAAGGTAACAACATCACGTTACAACAGAAGGTAACAACATCACGTTACAATAGAAGGTAACAGAAGGTTGTGGCTAACACACCTGGGGCTAACACACCTGGGGCTAACACACCTAGACTAACACACCTGGGGCTAACACACCTAGACAAACACATCTGGGGCTAACACACCTGGGGCTAACAGAAATGGGGCTAACACACCTAGACTAACACATCTGGGGCTAACACACCTGGGGCTAACACACCTAGACTAACACACCTGGGTCTAACACACCTGGGGCTAACACACCTTGGCTAACACACCTAGACTAACACACCTGGGGCTAACACACCTGGGCTAACACACCTAGACTAACACACCTGGACTAACACACCTAGACTAATACACCTGGACTTACACATCTGGACTAATACACCTGGACCAGCACACCTAGACTAATACACCTAGACTAGCACACATAGACTAACACATGGACTAACACACCTGGGGCTAACAAGCCTAGACTAATACACCTAGACTAACACACCTAGACTAACACATGGACTAACACACCTGAACTAACACACCTGGACTAACAAACATGGACTAACACACCTGGACTAATACACCTGGACTAACACACCTGGGGCTAACAAACCTAGACTAATACACGTAGACTAACACACCTAGACTAACACATGGACTAACACACATGTACTAATAAACCTAGACTAATACACCTGGACTAATACACCTGGACTAATACACCTAGACTAATACACCTGGACTAACACACCTGGACTAACACACCTGGACTAATACACCTGGACTAATACACCTAGACTAATACACCTGGACTAACACACCTGGAATAACACACCTGGACTAACACACCTGGACTAATACACCTAGACTAATACACCTGGACTAACACACCTGGACTAACACACCTGGACGAATACACCTAGACTAATACACCTGGACTAACACACCTGGACTAACACACCTGGTCTAATACACCTAGACTAATACACCTGGGATAACACAAACTTGGACTAATAGACCTGGTCTAACACACCTGGACTAACACAGATGGACTAACACACCTGGGATAACACAAACATAGACTAATACACCTGGACTAACAAACATGGACTAACACACCTGAACTAATACACCTGGATAATACAACGAAGACTAATACACCTGGACTAACACACATGGACTAACACACTTGGACTATTACACCTGGGATAACACAAACAAAGACTAATACAGCTGGACTAACACACCTGGACTAACGCACCTGAACTAACACACCTGGACTAACAAACATGGACTAACACACCTGGACTAATACACCTGGACTAACACACCTGGGGCTAACAAACCTAGACTAATACACGTAGACTAACACACCTAGACTAACACATGGACTAACACACTTGGACTATTATACCTGGGATAACACAAACGAAGACTAATACACCTGGACTAACAAACATGGACTAACACACTTGGACTATTACACCTGGGATAACACAAACAAAGACTAATACAGCTGGACTAACACACCTGGACTAACACACCTGAACTAATACACCTGGACGAATACACCTAGACTAATACACCTGGACTAACACACCTGGACTAACACACCTGGTCTAATACACCTAGACTAATACACCTGGACAAATACACATAGACTAATACACCTGGGATAACACAAACTTAGACGAATAGACCTGGTCTAACACACCTGGACTAGCACAGATGGACTAACACACCTGGGATAACACAAACATAGACTAATACACCTGGACTAACAAACATGGACTAACACACTTGGACTATTACACCTGGGATAACACAAACAAATACTAATACAGCTGGACTAACACACCTGGACTAACACACCTGGACTAATACACCTGGGATAACACAAATGTAAACTAATACACCTGGACTAACACAAACGTAGACTAATACACCTGGACTTACAAACATGGACTACCGCACCTGGACTGTTACACCTGGGATAACACAAATGTAGACTAATACACTTGGACTAACACACATGGACTAACACACCTGGACGATTACACCTGGGATAACACAAACGTAGACTAATACACCTGGACTAACAAACCTAGATTAACAAACCTAGACTAACAAAATCAGACTAACATACCTGGACGATTACACCTGGGATAACACAAACGTAGACTAATACACCTGGACTAACAAACCTAGATTAACAAACCTAGACTAACAAAATCAGACTAACACACCTGGACGATTACACCTGGGATAACACAAACCTAGACTAATTCACCTGCACTAACACACCTGGGCTGGAACAAATCCTAAACAACCAGTAGCTCTCCAGGAAGAGGTTTGGTCACTCCTTTTCTAACCAATCAGATGCTGACCTCGATGGCGAGCCCTGTCGTGGGGGTCTATGGCGGTAACGGGATCAGAAGCTCTAGAAGGTCGGCTGACCCCAGCCCGGTTGATGGCTCTGACCCGGAAGGTATAGCTCCTCCCCTCAATCAGCCCCGTTACCGGGAAACGGGCGTACTTCACAGGGGTGTCGTTACACTGAGCCCAGTGGTGGTGGCCCACCTCACACCTACACGTGCGCGCGCACACACACACACACACACACACACACACACACACACACACACACACACACACACACACACACAGAGAGAGAGAGAGAGAGAGAGAGAGAGAGAGAGAGAGAGAGAGAGAGAGAAGTACCATGGAGCTAGTCTGTCCAGGTAGATCCGTCTAGAGATGTGGAGAACCACAGAGTACCATGGACCTAGTCTGTCCATGTACAGAAGGTCTAGAGATGTGGAGAACCACAGAAGAAGAGAGAGCTAACCTTCACAGAGAGCTAGGAAACCACAGAAGAACAGAAGTTCCTACCTATCAATGAAGTATCCCAAGATGGAGCTGCTTCCCTCCACCGCCGGCTGTTTCCATGTCACCACAACGTAGTCCTTGTTGGCGTCATGACAACGTACGTCCAGGGGCGCAACGGGAACACCTTCCAACTCCACCTCTTCATCTGTGACACACACAGAGGTAAACACTTGCACACACACACTTGTGAGAACACGCACTAACATTTAACCCAACCCTTCTGAATCAGAGAGGTGCGGTGGGTTGCCATAATCGATATCCACGTCTCCGGCGCCCGGGGAACAGTGGGTTAACTGCCTTGCTCAGGGGAACACTGGGTTAACTGCCTTGCTCAGGGGAACAGTGGGTTAACTGCCTTGCTCAGGGGAACACTGGGTTAACTGCCTTGCTCCGGGGAACAGTGGGTTAACTGCCTTGCTCAGGGGCAGAACGAAAGATTTTTACCTTGTCAGCTTGGGGATTCGATCCAGCAACCTTTCGGTTACTGGCCCAAAGCTCTAACCACTAGGCTAATGCCGCCCCACTACACTACCACTCAGACCACTCAGCATTAGGTCTGTCTGTCTGTCACACATCTATCAAACCCTTTAAATCTGTCCTGTAGTCATTCAATGGGGATATAATAAGGTCTGCTTTACCACCCCATCTACAGTCGTGGCAAAACAAATTGAGAATGACACAAATATTAATTTTCACAAAGTCTGCTGCTTCAGTGTCTTTAGAGATTTTTGTCAGATGTTACTATGGAATACTGAAGTATAATTACAAGCATTTCATAAGTGTCAAAGGCTTTTATTGACAATTACATGAAGTTGATGCAAAGAGTCAATATTTGCAGTGTTGACCCTTCTTTTTCAATACCTGTGCAATCCACCCTGGCATGCTGTCAATTAATTTCTGGGCCACATCCTGACTGATGGCAGCCCATTCTTGCATAATCAATGCTTGGAGTTTGTCAGAAGTTGTGGGTTTTTGTTTGTCCACCACCTCTTGAGGATTGACCACAAGTTCTCAATGGGATTAAGGTCTGGGGAGTTTCCTGGCCATGGACCCAAAACATTGATGTTTTGTTCCCCGAGCCACTTAGTTATTACTTGTGCCTTATGGCAAGGTGCTCCATCATGCTGGAAAGGCATTGTTTGTCACCAAACTGTTCCTGGATGGTTGGGAGAAGTTGCTCTCAGAGGATGTGTTGGTACCATTCTTTATTCATGGCTGTGTTCTAAGGCAAAATTGTGAGAAGCAACCCCACACATGAATGGTCTCAGGATGCTTTACTGTTGGCATGACACAGGACTGATGGTAGCGCTCACCTTGTCTTCTCCGGACAAGCTTTTTTCCGGATGCCCCAAACAATTGGAAAGGGGATTCATCAGAGAAAATTACTTTACCCCAGGCCTCAGCAGTCCAATCCCTGTACCTTTTGCAGAATATCAGTCTGTCCCTGATGTTTTTCCTGGAGAGAAGTGGCTTCTTTGCTGCCCTTCTTGTCACCAGGCCATCCTCCAAAAGTATTCTCCTCACTGTGCATGCAGATGCACTCACACCTGCCTGATGCCATTCCTGAGCAAGCTCTGCACTGGTGGTGCCCCAATCCCGCAGCTGAATCAACTTTAGGAGATGGGCCTTCTTCACAACAATTGTACCGCTCTCCTTGGTTAATTTAAGTGCAATCTTACTGGCAGCAATATCCTTCCCTGTGAAGCCCTTTTTGTGCAAAGCAATGATGTCGGCACGTGTTCCCATGGTTGACAGAGGAAGAACAATGATTCCAAGCACTACCCTCCTTTTGAAGCTTCCAGTCTGTTATTCAAACTCAATCAGCATGACAGAGTGATCTCCAGTCTTGTCCTCGTCAACACTCACACCTGTGTTAATGAGAGAATCATTGACATGATGTCAGCTGGTTCTTTTGTGGCAGGGCTGAAATGCAGTGGAAATGTTTTGGGGGGATTAATTTCATTTGCATGGCAAAGAGGGACTTTGCAATTCATTGCAATTCATCTGATCACTCTTCATAACATTCTGGAGTATATGCAAATTGCCATCATACAAACTGAGACTTTGTGAACATTTATATTTGTGTCATTCTCAAAACTTTTGGCCACAACTGTACTCTCCTTTCCTCTCTCTGCAGTGTGTTTCTGTGTGTTGGGTGGAGAGGGATATAGAAGCAACTATTCAGGAGATAAAACTGAGACAGAGAGGTACAGACAGTGCTGGGACAGTCACTGGTTAACACTGACCCACTGGTTAACACTGATCCACTGGTTAACACTGACCCACTGGTTAACACTGATCCACTAGTTAACACTGACCCACTGGTTAACACTGACCCACTAGTTAACACTGATCCACTGGTTAACACTGACCCACTGGTTAACACTGACCCACTGGTTAACACTGACCCACTGGTTAACACTGACCCACTAGTTAACACTGACCCACTGGTTAACACTGATCCACTAGTTAACACTGCCATTTGAACTGACCCACTGGTTAACACTGACCCATTGGTTAACACTGACCCACTGGTTAACACTGATCCACTGGTTAACACTGACCCACTGGTTAACACTGACCCACTGGTTAACACTGACCCACTGGTTAACACTGACCCACTAGTTAACACTGATCCACTGGTTAACACTGCCATTTGAACTGACCCACTGGTTAACACTGACCCACTGGTTAACACTGCCATTTGAACTGACCCACTGGTTAACACTGACCCATTGGTTAACACTGACCCACTGGTTAACACTGACCCACTGGTTAACACTGACCCACTGGTTAACACTGACCCACTGGTTAACACTGACCCACTGGTTAACACTGCCATTTGAACCACTGGTTAACACTGCCATTAACACTGAACTGACCCACTGGTTAACACTGACCCACTGGTTAACACTGACCCACTGGTTAACACTGATCCACTGGTTAACACTGACCCACTGGTTAACACTGACCCACTGGTTAACACTGACCCACTGGTTAACACTGCCATTTGAACCACTGGTTAACACTGCCATTTGAACTGACCCACTGGTTAACACTGATCCACTGGTTAACACTGACCCACTGGTTAACACTGACATTTGAACCACTGGTTAACACTGACCCACTAGTTAACACTGACCCACTGCCACTGATTAACACTGATCCACTGGTTAACACTGACCCACTGGTTAACACTGACCCACTGGTTACACTGACCCACTAGTTAACACTGATCCACTGGTTAACACTGACCCACTAGTTAACACTGACCCACTGCCACTGATTAACACTGATCCACTGGTTAACACTGAGCCACTGGTTAACACTGACCCACTGGTTAACACTGACCCACTGGTTAACACTGACCCACTGGTTAACACTGGTTAACACTGCCATTTGAACCACCACTGGTTAACACTGACCCACTGGTTAACACTGACCCACTGGTTAACACTGACCCACTGGTTAACACTGCCACTGGTTTGACCCACTGGTTAACACTGTTAACACTGACCCACTGGTTAACACTGACCCACTGGTTAACACTGACCTACTGGTTAACACTGATCCACTGGTTAACACTGACCCACTGGTTAACACTGACCCACTGGTTAACACTGACCCACTGGTTAACACTGACCCACTGGTTAACACTGATCCACTGGTTAACACTGACCCACTGGTTAACACTGATCCACTGGTTAACACTGACCCACTGGTTAACACTGACCCACTGGTTAACACTGATCCACTGGTTAACACTGATCCACTAGTTAACACTGATCCACTAGTTAACACTGACCCACTGGTCAACACTGACCCACTGGTTAACATTGCCATTTGAACTGCCTTAGACATGAAAAAAACACAAGCTTTCGTTGTACTTCTCCTGATCTCAGTCTTCGGACCAATGCTCAGCTGGCCTTCAGCATCATGTCTTCTCACACCGCCATTCCCTTATAATACAAACCTTGTCCTGCCTTATTGCTTACTTATGGTATTATATCCTATCATATCGTACCGTATCATATTGTATCGTACTGTTAAGTAAACCATTTCAGGTCGTACCTCTGACGAAGACGTAAGCGGAGTAGGACTGGAAGCCAGACTTGGTGTTAACTCTCAGGGTGTAGAGTCCTTCATCCTCCTTGTTAAGATGGATCAGTGTCAGGGTGGCTTTCTCTCCACTCCAGTGGGTGTGGACCCACTTGGACTCTGCCAGGGCCTTGCCTGGGGAGACACCACAGTATCAGACAGATGGACTCAGTAGTTCACAAAGGTAAAGCACAGGATAGTGTGAAATGAGGCCCAAGAACAGCTCAGTACAGCAACTTTGTGTGTGTGTGTGTGTGTGTGTGTGTGTGTGTGTGTGTGTGTGTGTGTGTGTGTGTGTGTGTGTGTGTGTGTGTGTGTGTGTGTGCATGCGCGTCCGGACCTCTGTCATTTTTTCTAATTTGTGACTCGTTTCAGGAATCTAGGCTTATGTCGCACGTCACTACAGGAGAGGCAATTGAATATAGACATTTATTTTTTATCAAAATGCGTTTTTGGGAATAAATGCCTTCTGGAAAATGTGAACTTTCATGTGCCTTAATAACAAACTTGTATTCTACCCTTAAATTAGGAGCCTAGTTGGTTTAGCCACGGAAAAATACACAAACCTTCCCGCTAGCCATGATTGGCTGAGAAATGGATGGGCTGGACATGCCGGGAGATGAGCTTGGATTAGTCTGCCATGTAGCATGCTTCTGTCTATAACATGATCTTGTCAGTATGTGTTTATTTGTATTTATTTAACCTTGATATAATTAGGCAAGTCAGTTAAGAACAAATTCTTATTTACAATGACGGCCTACCAAAAGGCCTCCTGCGGGGACGGGGACTGGCCTTAAAAATACAAATACAATTTCAAAGCAGAATAACTTCCCGATTGTTCCTCAACTGCAGTGTATGATATACCATTTTGTAGCTCTGAGTAGCTACTTTTATCCACTGTAAAAAATATAATTTCTAATTTTCATAAGACCAAATCAAGGCGGTCGGTCACATTAGAAAAAAATATAGAAAAATACAAATATATATTTTGTAGACAATAAAGAAAATCAATTATGGGTCAACATCTAAATATGTCTACCAGCGATGATCAAAGCTCATAAAGCTTATATTCTTGATCTGACTGAGTTCTCAATCAGCCTGCCTATTTGCAAACAAGTGGAGTCATGAACAGTGGTTTGTTGGTTATGTTCTCCTGCGTCCTTAATGGCCTCCTGATTTGCCTTTTAGCAGCAGTCGGCTCAAGTAAGCAATAGAGACGCTACTGACAGTGTGCTTTGCGAGATGTCGGACAAAATACCATTTTAAAACTGTCCTGCAACTCTCGGAGAATGAGCGAACAACTGGTAAATAGCCGCTTATAGATATATAGTTGCTTATAGATAGCTGCCGGCAGAGACTTCTATTGCAGTAACGTTGAAGGGCTCTGGTTATTATTACTTAGCCTGCTAGAAGGATGACGTAAGAAGCTAACGTTAAAGTCTACCTAATCAGCAGGAGCAAAAATTATGCTACTAAAGTTCTCATAATAACGTTGCTTTACAGAAGGTAGGCTACTGCGACAGACCTTGATGTGGTGAGGCTGAGGCAGGCTGCAATGCATGCAGGAGGAAAGAGAGAGAGGAAGCAAGCAGAGAGGTGTGTACAGTGGTTCTCAAACGTGGGGAGAAAATCTGTACTAATCTCATCAAACAAGTTACAAACTTAAAAAAAATATATGATATGCTACATTAAAATACAACGACTGTTTGTTTCAATATGAACATCTCCACAGGACCTATCTTCCCTGTAGGCCTACATTAAAATACAACCACTGTATCAATATGAACATCTCCACATGACTAATCTTCCCTATAGCTCTACATTAAAATACAACCACTGTATCAATATGAACATCTCCACAGGACCTATCTTCCCTACAGGTCTACATTAAAATACAACCACTGTATCAATATGAACACATACATAGGGCCTTTCTTCCCTATAGCTCTACATTAAATTACAACCACTGTATCAATATGAATATCTCCACAGGACCCATCTTTTCTATAGGCCTACATTAAAATACAACCACTGTATCAACATGAACATCTCCACAGGACCCATCTTCCCTATAGGTCTACATTATAATACAACCACTGTATCAATATGAACACATCCATAGGACCTTTCTTCCCTATAGGTCTACATTAAAATACAACTACTGTATCAATATGAACATCTTCACAGGACCCACAGGAACCACCTTGTCCACAGGACCTAACTTCCCTACAGGTCTACATTAAAATACAATCAACATGCAAACAATACAGTTCTAAACATTTGATGTTTTTGTTTCTGAGGCTGCGTGTCAGTCTGAATAATTTGTCATATTTCCCCCCTTTCAGGAATATAACATTACAACTGTATAGCTAATGGGCTATGTGTTTGTAGATGGACTGAGGTGATGAACCTACAGCAGCCAACGTGATAATGGCTGGGTTCATTTTTGCTTGTTTTTGTTGTTCTCTAAATAGCATTTAAAGATTTTTAATTGTATAGAAATTAAGTAGGTTACGGCCCTGTGTGTGTGTTGCTACCCACCATCTCTGTACCAGAGGACATCAAGCTGGTAGTGTTTAACGGTGTGTGTTGCTACCCACCATTTCTGTACCAGAGGACATCAGGCTGGTAGCGTTTAACGGTGGGGTAGACGATGACGGTGCAGCCCAGACTTAGAGTCTCTCCCTCCCGGCCGAACGCCACCTCAAACGAGTCTATGATGGCTGTCTCAAAGGTCACGCCGTGCTCCGAGCAGAACCCATCTAAAAGAGAGACAGACAGATGAGGGACAACATAGTGTTCTACAGAACTAAGACAACCTCTACAGTGCAGAGAGACAGACAGGAGACTAGAACTAAGACAACAGTCATACTGAACTATACCATGACACCTTTACAACATATAGAGAGACAGACAGGAGGCACATTTCAGATTCACGTGATTTAGGGTTAGGGTTAACACATCTAAAACATACAGAGAGACAGACAGGAGGCAGATTTCAGATTCACATGGTTTAGGGTTAGGGTTAACACATCTAAACCATACAGAGAGACAGACAGCAGGCAGATTTCAAACTAGACTCACGTGGTTTAGGGTTAGGGTTAACACATCTAAACCATACAGATAGACAGACAGGAGGCAGATTTCAGATTCACATGGTTTAGGGTTAGGGTTAACACATCTAAAACATACAGAGAGACAGACAGGAGGCAGATTTCAGACTAGACTCACGTGGTTTAGCATCAAGAGTTCCCACTTTCTGTCCCTCCTGGAACCCTGGTGGAGATTTAAATGATATGTAAATGAATATGAATAACACATATTTGATTCAGCAAGTTGAGCACAATATAAACTATATTGGCAAAAAAAGTTAGAATTAAAGATACAGAAGAGATGTAAGTACATGATTTGAGAGGAGAAGAACATACTCTTGATAACCACGGTGGCCACGGAGGAGCTCTCTCCCTTTATGTTGAGAGCAGACACACGGTACTGAGCCGTGTCTAGGAAGTCACAGCTACAAGGCAGAACACAGACATTACAACACCTCCACAACAACCACAACACAACCCTGTCTTATATACCATACAACCAACCATAGGGTTAGGGTTACTATAGCTGCTACGTCAACCTACCTCTTGATCTACAGAGAGTGTTGCCAGGGTTACTATAGCTGCTACGTCAACCTACCTCTTGATCTACAGAGAGTGTTGCCAGGGTTACTATAGCTATTACGGCAACCTACCTCTTGATCTACAGAGAGTGTTGTCAGGGTTACTATAGCTACTACGGCAACCTACCTCTTGATCTACAGAGAGTGTTGTCAGGGTTACTATAGCTACTACGGCAACCTACCTCTTGATCTACAGAGAGTGTTGACAGGGTTACTATAGCTACTACGGCTACCTACCTCTTGATCTACAGAGAGTGTTGTCAGGGTTACTATAGCTACTACGGCTACCTACTTCTTGGTTTCCAGAGTGTTGTCAGGGTTACTATAGCTACTGCGGCAACCTACCTCTTTATCTACAGAGAGTGTTGTCAGGGTTACTATAGCTACTACGGCTACCTACTTCTTGGTTTCCAGAGTGTTGTCAGGGTTACTATAGCTACTGCGGCAACCTACCTCTTTATCTACAGAGAGTGTTGTCAGGGTTACTATAGCTACTACGGCTACCTACTTCTTGGTTTCCAGAGTGTTGTCAGGGTTACTACAGCTACCTACCTCTTGATTTCCAGAGAGTGCATGTTGTAGTTACTCTCTGCTGTGTACTTGTCAGGATGGGCCTTCTCATCTATCACCACATTGTTCTTATACCTGACGGAGGGAGTGAGAGAAGACATTGTTTTCAGAAGAACAGAAAAGGAGAAAAGGAGATCTCTGCGCTAGAGAGGCTTGACTCTTGATGAGAGCTGTTTGAAGTATTATACACTGAGTGAACATTAGGAACACCTTCATAATATTGAGTTGCACCTCTTTTTCCCCTCAGAACAGCCTCAATTCATCCGGGCGTGGACTCTACAAGGTGTTGAAATCGTTCCACAGGGATGCTGGCCCATGTTCACTCCAATGCTTCCCACAGTTGTGTCAAGTAGGCTGGATGTCCATTGGGTGGTGGACCATTCTTGATACAGATGGGAAACTGTTGACCGTGAAAAACCCAGCAGCGTTGCAGTTCTTGACACACAAACCGGTGCGCCTGGTACCTACTACCATACCCCGTTCTAATGCATTTCAATATGTTGTCCTAATCATTCACCCTCTGAAAGGCACACACACAATCCATGTCTCAATTGTCTCAAGGCTTAAAAATCCTTCTTTAACTCGTCTCCTCACCTTCATCTACACTGATTGAAGTGGTTTTAACATGTGACATCAATAAGAGATCATAGCTTTCACCTGGATTCACCTGGTCAGTCTGTCATGGAAAGAGCAGGTGTTCCTAATGTTTTGTACACTCAGTGTATGTAAATCTTTTCAACATGTATGTATGTATGTATGTATAGGTATGTATGTATGTATGTATGTATGTATGTATGTATGTGTAACAGTATCACTTTAGACCGTCCCCTCGCACATACCCGGGCGCGAACCAGGGACCCTCTGCACACATCAACAACAGTCACCCACGAAGCATCGTTACCCATCGCTCCCCAAAAGCCGCGGCCCTTGCAGAGCAAGGGGAACTACTACTTCAAGGTCTCAGAGCAAGTGACGTCACCGATTGAAAGGCAATTTAGCTCGCACCACCGCTAACTAGCTAGCGTTTCACATCCGTTACATATGTATGTATGTATGTATGTATGTACAGTGCATTCGGAAAGTATTCAGACCCCTTCCCTTTTTCCTCATTTTGTTACATTACAGCCTTATTCTAAAATGGTTTCAATAAATGTTTTCCTCATCAAAACCCCATAATGACTAAGCGAAAACAGGATACACTACCAATCAACAGTTTGGGATCACTTAGAAATGTCCTTGTTTTTTAAAGAAAAGCAAATTTTTTGTCCATTAAAAACCTGTTAAGGATATGGCAGACATACGCCCCCTTTGGAGAGATTGGGTACCCCTAGTAAACTGAAAAAAAAATCTGTCAAAAATTGCTAATATATGCAAATAAAAATTATTATTGGATAGAAAACACTCTAAAGATTCTAAAACCGTTGGAATTATGTCTGTAAGTATAGCAGAACTCACAGGGCAGGCATTCTTCCAAACTAGTTTTTGTGGCCATGAAAGTTGGAGCAACTTTGACGTCATGGCCCCCACCCTTCCCAACCGGTTATGATTCTGGGGACACTTTCTATCTCTTCCGCTAGATGTCCTCTTTCAGTAGAGCTTTGAATCGTTCAAATCCCGCGAGAATTGACCCTATGGGAGTGAAATTAGTGCGTGCCACGAGAGAATAGGCTGTGCGTATGGGCGCGAATTGGTCCCAGCCATTCCTTTGTTCCAGCACTCAAGAGAAGGGCAGACGATGGCCGATTGAATTGAAGTTTGTTTTGCGTGTCTAAAACATCATAAAGCTTGCTTCTGCACTTAGTTTGACCTGTTTAGTCGACATATAATATGTAATTTTGAAGTTTTGATGCGCAACTTTTCCGGACCAGAGGACGTTTTGGGTGCATTTCAGCTGATGTTATTAGCAGTAGCTAATACAAAGACGCAAGACTTGAAACCAAACGATGTATTGGGTAAGTATGAAGCCTTCCAGAACATTCTGAACGAAGACCATCGAAGGTAAGGGAATATTTATGCTTAAATCTGTGTTTCTGTTGACTCCAACATTACGTAGAAATGTAGCTTGGAACTGAGCGCCGTCTCAGCATATAGAATAGTGTGCGATTTCTGTAACGTTAAAAATAAATCTAACAAAGCGGTTGCTTAAAGAAGCAGTGTATCTTTCTAACTATATGTAGAACATGTATATTTAGTCAAAGTTTATGATGTCTATTTACGTTATCTTGCCGCGCTACATAGATTTCCTGCGGGCATTTTTGAGTAATTTCTGAACGTGAACTCACTGTAAATGGACATTTATGGATATAAATGGCATGTTATTGAAAAAAAAAAATATGTACCGTGTAACATGTCATATTACTGTCATCTGATGAAGATTTTCAAAAGGTTAGTGAGCGATTTATTTTTTAATCCTGCGTTTGTTGATTGCATGTTTTGGCTATTCAAATGAGCTGTGTCTGGTGGTGGTTTTACATATATATGTGCTATGTTTTCGCCGTAAAACATTTTAGAAATCTGACTTGCTGGCTAGATGAACAAGGTGTTTATCTTTCATTTGAGCTATTGGACTTGTTAATGTGTGGAGGTTAAATATTTTTAAGAATATTTTTGCGTTCCATGCGCCACCGTTTCAGCTGAACGTGGGAGGGTTGATTCCCAATTGGGAACCAGTATCGTAGACAGGTTAAAATAACATAAATTGATCAGAAATACAGTGTTGACATTGTCAATGTTGTAAATGACTATTGTACCTGGGAACGGCAGATTTTTTTAATGGAATATCTACATAGGTGTCCAGAGGCCCATTATCAGCAACCATCACTCCTGTGTTCCAATGGCACATTGTGTTAGCTAATCCAAGTTGATCATTTTATAAAGGCTAGTTGATCATTAAAA
This sequence comes from Oncorhynchus clarkii lewisi, assembly GCF_045791955.1. Classification (NCBI taxonomy): domain Eukaryota; kingdom Metazoa; phylum Chordata; class Actinopteri; order Salmoniformes; family Salmonidae; genus Oncorhynchus; species Oncorhynchus clarkii. The sequence continues at coordinate 431,012 of NC_092166.1, forward strand.
AACCCTTTTGCAGTTATGTTAGCATAGCTGAAAACTGTCATTCTGATCAAAGAAGCAATTAAACTGGCCTTCTTTAGACTAGTTGAGTATCTGGAGCATCAGCATTTGTGGGTTCGATTACAGGCTCAAAATGGCCCGAAACAAAGCACTTTCTTCAAAAACTTGTCAGTCTATTCTTGTTCTGAGAAATTAAGGTTATTCCATGTGAGAAATTGCCAAGAAACTGAAGATCTCGTACAACGCTGTGTACTATACTCCCTTCACAGAACATCCCTCTCCCAAAGTCAGTGGGAGAGGGATGACAGGTAGTGGGAGAGGGATGAAAGGGAGAGGGATGAAAGGCAGTGGGAGAGGGATGAAAGGCAGCAGTAGAGGGATGAAAGGCAGAGGGAGAGGGATGAAAGGGAGCGGGAGAGGGATGAAAGGGAGCGGGAGAGGGTGTATGTGTGTGTCTCACCATGCAATACGTGGTTTAGGCCATCCAGACACGGTGCAGTGCAGCTTGACAGTCTTGCCCTCCCAGACAGTCTGTCCTCGGGGACGAACTATGAACTCAGGAGGATGGGTCAGGTTGTCACTGTTCTGTTTCTTACGGAACTCTGCTCTCTCCTCAACCTACAGGGGGACAGGAAGTGGTTAAAATGCTGCTCTCTCCTCAACCTACAACATGACAGGAAGTGGTTAAAATGCTGCTCTCTCCTCAACCTACAGGGGGACAGGAAGTGGTTAAAACTCCGCTCTCTCCTCAACCTACAGGGGGACAGGAAGTGGTTAAAACGCCGCTCTCTCCTCAACCTACAAGGGGGGCAGGAAGGGGTTAAGATTCTGCTCTCTCTCCTCAACCTACAAGGGACAGGTAGCAGGGATATGGAGAGGAAAGGGTTAACTCCTCTAAGACTGAAAAAAGACCACAAGTAATGTGGTGTCCAGGATGACTTTCTTCTGTAGTTCCAGTCAATCGATAAATCAATAGTACTGACCTTCTTGCTGAGCTCCAGGCGGTCAGCTGACTCTCTAATGTGCCTCTTCCTGCTCTTCTTCTCCACGGTAATCGTCTCCATGGAGCTGGTCTCCAGGGAGAACAGGTTCCTCATGGCAACATGCCCCACTCCCTCCTCCTTCACTTCTTCCTGGACCTCAACTAGGCCCCGGGCAAACTCATGGCTACGGACAAAACAGACAACACGGTTGAAACTCATGGATACAGACACCACAGCAGACAACAACAGACACTGTTCAAACTCGTAGCACACGCTCCAGCAGGTATATCTCACTGGTCAAAGCCAATTCATACTTTGGCCGCCTTTCCTATCTCTACTTGCACATTCATCTTCTCCATTCAAGTGTTTAATTTCTATATTGTAATTACTTTCGCCACCATAGCCTGTTTATTGCCTTTACCTCCCTTATCTGACCTCATTTGCACTCACTGTATATAGACTTATTGTTTTTGTTTGTTCTACTGTATTATTGACTGTATGTTTTGTTTATTCCATGTGTAACTCTTTGTTGTTTGTGTCGAACTGCTATGCTTTATCTTGGCCAGGTCACAGTTGTAAATGTAAACTTGTTCTCAACTGGCCTACCTGGTTAAATACAAATATAACATTTTAAAAAGACGTGGTCTGCTTACCAGACTTTTCTCACATCTTTCAACTCTGTATTTCACCACTGCTTTACCTTAGTTTAACCATGTAAGAGAGCAGCAGAAGGGTTCTGAAAACCTTGGTTTTCAACCAGTCTTAAAAAATTCTCAGTAAAAACAAAATAGGGACACCTCCCTCTGCAACTGGATCCTGGACTTCCTGACGGGCCGCCCCCAGGTGGAAAGGGCATCAAATGAAATCAAATTTGATTTTTTCACATACACATGGTCAGCAGATGTTAATGTGAGTGTAGCGAAATTCTTGTGCTTCTAGTTCCGACAATACAGTAATAACCAACTAGTAATCTAGCTAACAATTCCAAAACTACTACCTTATACACACAAGTGTAAAGGGAGGAAGAATATGTACATAAAGATATATGAATGAGTGATGGTACAGAACGGCATAGGCAAGATGCAGTAGATGGTATCGAGTACAGTATATACATATGAGATAAGTAATGTAGGGTATGTAAAAATATAAAAGTGGCATTGTAGTGGCTAGTAATACATGTATCACATAAAGATGGAAAGATGCAGTAGATGATATAGAGTACAGTATATACATATGAGATGAGTAATGTAGGGTATGTAAACATTATATTAAGTGGAATTTTTTAAAGTGGCTAGTGATACATTTTTACATCAATTTTTACATTGTTAAAGTCGCTGGAGTTGAGTCAGTATGTTCACAGCAGCCACTCAATGTTAGTGATGGCTGTTTAACAGTCTGATGGCCTTGAGATAGAAGCTGTTTTTCAGTCTCTCGGTCCCTGCTATGATGCACCTGTACGGACCTCGCCTTCTGGATGATAGCGGGGTGAACAGGCAGTGGCTCGGGTGGTTGTTGTCCTTGAAGATCTTTATGGCCTTCCTATGACATAGAGTGGTGTAGGTGTCCTGGAGGGCAGGTAGTTTTCCCCCGGTGATGCGTTGTGCAGACCTCACTACCCTCTGGAGAGCCTTACGGTTGTGGGCAGAGCAGTTGCCGTACCAGGCGGAGATACAGCACGACAGAATGCTCTCGGGCCTCCCGGGTGGTCCGTGGGGTGACGCACAATTGACCTAGCAACGTCCGGGTTAGGGAAGGTTTGGCCGGTAGGGATATCCTTGTCTCATCGCGCACCAGCGGCTCCTGTGGCAGGCCGGGCGCAGTGCGAGCTAACCAAGGTTGCAGTGTGCAGTGTGGTTGCGATTGCATCGTCTGTGGACCTATTGGGGCGGTAAGCAAATTGGAGTGGGTCTAGGGTGTCAGTTAGGGTGGAGGTGATATGGTCCTTGACTCTCAAAGCAAGGATTGATTGAATATGTCCATAAACACACCAGCCAGCTGGTCTGCGCATGCTCTTAGGATGCGGCTGGGGATGCCGTCTGGACCTGCAGCCTTGCGAGGGTTAACACTTTTAAATGTTTTACTCATGTCGGCTGCAGTGAAGGAGAGTTCACAGGTTTTGGTAGCGGGCCGTGTCAGTGGCACTGTATTGTCCTCAAAGCGAGCAAAAAAGTTGTTTAGTCTGTCTGGGAGCAAGACGTCCTGGTCCGCGACGGGGCTGGTTTTCTTTTTGTAATCCGTGATTGACTGTAGACCCTGCCAAATACCTCTTGTGTCTGAGCCGTTGAATTGCGAATCTACTTTGTCTCTATACTGACGCTTAGCTTGTTTGATTGCCTTGTGGAAGGAATAGCTACACTGATTGTATTCAGGTCATGTTTCCGGTCACCTTGCCCTGGTTAAAAGCAGTGGTTTGCGCTTTCAGCTTCACACGAATGCTGCCATCAATCCACGGTTTCTGGTTTGGGAATGTTTTAATAGTTGCTGTGGGTACGACATCGCTAATAAACTCGCTCACCGAATCAGCGTATCCATCAATATTGTTTTTTGACGCAACGCTGAAAATATCCCAGTCCACGTGATCGAAGCAATCTTGAAACGTGGAATCAGATTGGTCAAACCAGCATTGAACAGACCTGAGCATGGGAGCTTCCTGTTTTAGTCTCTGTCTATAGGCTAGGAGCAACAAAATGGAGTCTTCGTCAGCTTTTCCGAAAGGAGGGCGGGGGAGGGCATTTTATGCGTCAGAATAACAATGATCCAGGGTTTTACCAGCCCTGGTAGCACAATCGATATGCTGATTTAGGGAATCTTGTTTTCAGATTAGCCTTGTTAAAATCCCCAGCTACAATGAATGCAGCCTCAGGATATGTGGTTTCCAGTTTACATAGGGTCAAATGAAGTTAGTTCAGGGCCATCGATGAGTCTGCTTGAGGGGGAATATATGCAGCTGTGATTATAATCGAAGAGAATTATCTTGGTAGATAATGCGTTCGACATTTGATTGTGAAGAAGTCAGGTGAACAGAAGAACTTGAGATCTTGTATGTTGTTATGATCACACCACGTCTCGGGAATCATAAGGCATACGGGAATCTCGGGAATCATCCTCACTAACGACGCCTTTTTGCCTTTTCCCTGCCTGTACTGTTACCTTTTTGGAGTCCCTGTGTATGACCTTCTACCTGACCCTGGACCCAGCTACCTTCCAGAAGGACAACCATCTCTGCAGAACTCCACCAATCAGGCCTTTAGGGTAGAGTGGCTAGACGAAAGCCACTCCTCAGTAAAAGGTACATGACAACCCAGCTTGGAGTTTACCAAAATGCACCTAAAGGACTCTAAGACCATGAGAAACAAGATTCTCTGGTCTGATGAAAGCAAGATTGAACTCTTTGGCCTGAATAGCAAGCTTCACGTCTGGAGGAAACCTGGCACCATCCCTACGGTGAAGCATGATGGCAGCATCATGCTGTGGGGATGTTTTTCAGAGGCAGGAACTGGGAGACTAGTCCGATCGAGGGAAAGATGAACTGAGCAAAGTACAGAGAGATCCTTGATGAAAACCTGCTCCAGAGCGCTCAGGACCTCAGACTGGGGCGAAGGTTCACCTTCCAACAGGACAACGACCCTATGCACCAAGACTTGAACCCGACCGAACATCTCTGGAGAGACCTGAAAATAGCTGTGCATGTACCCTTCCCCATCCAACCTGACAGAGCTTGAGATGATCTGCATAGAAGAATGGGTGAAACTCCCCAAATACAGGTGTGCCAAGCTTGTAGCATCATACCTAAGAAGACTTGAGGCTGTAATCACTGCCAAAGGTGCTTCAACAAAGTACAGATCTAAGGGTCTGTTTTAAGAATAAGGCTGTAACATAACAAAATGTGGAAAATATCAAATTAACTCTAGTTATGTTTCTGATAGAGAACAATTTGTTTATGCAAATGGATGTGCATCTACCAGGGCCAAGATATCCTGGTGTACCACAGGATTCGACAATTGGACCTTTGTTATTCCTCATCTATTTCAATGACCATGCTGCTGGGTCTTCTACCGTACTTTACATTCTCTTTGCTGATGTTACCAACTAAGGCATGGCCACACTTTCTGAATGCTTCCAGATAAACAAATGATCTTTAAAATGTTAAAAAAATCCAACTTTATTGTTTCACTAGTAAGAATAAGAAATATTGTACAAAATATATATTAAAAAAAGGAGCCATAATTTCAATTGGTGGGAATGAAATGGATGAAAAGTTATCCTGGAAAGATCACATTCAGTCTGCAGCAAAGTGATGAAATCTGTTGTTATCATCAGAAAAAGGAGTGGTTTGGTTCATCAGGTTTGCTTCCTAACTCTATAATATAGCTTAATTTACCCATATCTCATTCACTGTAATATTGTCTGGGCCAGAACATATGCCTCCTACCTACACAAATTACTCATCATACAAAATACATTTACAAGACTTGACACCTCCTCTAATTAACTGGCTCCATCTGCACCTTTGTTTAAGAAACTCAATATCCTGTCTATTTACGACATTAATGTACAACAATTATGCCCTTTCGTCTACAAATACTCATACCTCCCAGACAGATTACCTAAACCCTTCAATGGATTCTTCAGGTCCCAGTTTACCTAAACCCTTCAATGGATTCTTCAGGTCCCAGTTTACCTAAACCCTTCAATGGATTCTTCAGGTCCCAGTTTACCTAAACCCTTCAATGGATTCTTCAGGTCCCAGTTTACCTAAACCCTTCAATGGATTCTACCAGGTCCCAGTTTACCTAAACCCTTCAATGGATTCTTCAGGTCCCAGTTTACCTAAACCCTTCAATGGATTCTACCAGGTCCCAGTTTACCTAAACCCTTCAATGGATTCTTCAGGTCCCAGTTTACCTAAACCCTTCAATGGATTCTTCCAGGTCCCAGTTTACCTAAACCCTTCAATGGATTCTTCAGGTCCCAGTTTACCTAAACCCTTCAATGGATTCTTCAGGTCCCAGTTTACCTAAACCCTTCAATGGATTCTTCCAGGTCCCAGACAGTGTACCTAAACCCTTCAATGGATTCTACCAGGTCCCAGTTGACCTAAACCCTTCAATGGATTCTACCAGGTCCCAGTTTACCTAAACCCTTCAATGGATTCTTCAGGTCCCAGTTTACCTAAACCCTTCAATGGATTCTTCCAGGTCCCAGACAGTTTACCTAAACCCTTCAATGAATTCTACCAGGTCCCAGTTTACCTAAACCCTTCAATGAATTCTACCAGGTCCCAGTTTACCTAAACCCTTCAATGGATTCTACCAGGTCCCAGTTTACCTAAACCCTTCAATGGATTCTTCCAGGTCCCAGACCGTTTACCTAAACCCTTCAATGGATTCTTCCAGGTCCCAGTTGACCTAAACCCTTCAATGGATTCTTACAGGTTAATTCTGAAATACATATTTTTAACACAAGACACAGTGATAACCTTTACCCTCCCCGCTGAAGCACCCCACATAGTCAATTGTTTATCAAATACAGAGTACTCTGAAATTGTTATTTTCACATTGCCAAAACATCATCATCCCTCAATAACTTCAAGCGAAGACTGACGAACCAAACTACTCATTAATATCCTCCATGAAGACTGAAGGTCAGGCTGATGAACCAAACTACTCAGTAATCTCCATGAAGACTGGGGATCAGCCTGATGAACCAAACTACTCATTAATATCCTCCATGAAGACTGGGGGTCAGCCTGATGAACCAAACTATTCAGTAATCTCCTCCATGAAGACTGGAGGTCAGCCTGATGAACCAAACTACTCAGTAATCTCCTCCATGGAGACTGGAGGTCAGCCTGATGAACCAAACTACTCAGTAATCTCCTCCATGGAGACTGGAGGTCAGCCTGATGAACCAAACTACTCAGTAATCTCCTCAATGAAGACTGGTGGTCAGCCTGATGAACCAAACTACTCAGTAATCTCCTCCATGGAGACTGGAGGTCAGCCTGATGAACCAAACTACTCAGTAATCTCCTCAATGAAGACTGGTGGTCAGCCTGATGAACCAAACTACTCAGTAATCTCCTCCATGGAGACTGGAGGTCAGCCTGATGAACCAAACTACTCAGTAATCTCCTCAATGAAGACTGGTGGTCAGCCTGATGAACCAAACTACTCATTAATATCCTCCATGAAGACTGGGGGTCAGCCTGATGAACCAAACTATTCAGTAATCTCCTCCATGAAGACTGGAGGTCAGCCTGATGAACCAAACTACTCAGTAATCTCCTCCATGGAGACTGGAGGTCAGCCTGATGAACCAAACTACTCATTGTGATTGCTGATCAGTTAATTGTACATTTATTATTAGTGGGTTTTGTTATGTGTTTTAACAAACCTTTTTTTATTTTTGTACTTACCGACTGTATTTATATAGTATTTTGTGCTTCCAACCACCTGCACACCGTTTATTTATTTGTTTTTATCTGTACTGTTGTTGTCCACTTGTTTTCTTTGGTACAAATAAATTAAACTAAACCTGAACATCCCCTAGTTACAGTGCCTTGCGAAAGTATTCGGCCTCCTTGAACTTTGCGACCTTTTGCCATATTTCAGGCTTCAAACATAAAGATATAAAACTGTATTTTTTTTGTGAAGAATCAACAACAAGTGGGACACAATCATGAAGTGTAACGACATTTATTGGATATGTCAAACTTTTTTAACAAATCAAAAACTGAAAAATTGGGCGTGCAAAATTATTCAGCCCCTTTACTTTTAGTACAGCAAACTCTCTCCAGAAGTTCAGTGAGGATCTCTGAATGATCCAATGTTGACCTAAATGACTAATGATGATAAATACAATCCACCTGTGTGTAATCAAGTCTCCGTATAAATGCACCTGCACTGTGATAGTCTCAGAGGTCCGTTAAAAGCGCAGAGAGCATCATGAAGAACAAGGAACACACCAGGCAGGTCCGAGATACTGTTGTGAAGAAGTTTAAAGCCGGATTTGGATACAAAAAGATTTCCCAAGCTTTAAACATCCCAAGGAGCACTGTGCAAGTGATAATATTGAAATGGAAGGAGTATCAGACCACTGCAAATCTACCAAGACCTGGCCGTCCCTCTAAACTTTCAGCTCATACAAGGAGAAGACTGATCAGAGATACAGCCAAGAGGCCCATGATCACTCTGGATGAACTGCAGAGATCTACAGCTGAGGTGGGAGACTCTGTCCATAGGACAACAATCAGTCGTATATTGCACAAATCTGGCCTTTATGGAAGAGTGGCAAGAAGAAAGCCATTTCTTAAAGATATCCATAAAAAGTGTCGTTTAAAGTTTGCCACAAGCCACCTGGGAGACACACCAAACATCTGGAAGAAGGTGCTCTGGTCAGATGAAACCAAAATTGAACTTTTTGGCAACAATGCAAAACGTTATGTTTGGCGTAAAAGCAACACAGCTGAACACACCATCCCCACTGTCAAACATGGTGGTGGCAGCATCATGGTTTGGGCCTGCTTTTCTTCAGCAGGGACAGGGAAGATGGTTAAAATTGATGGGAAGATGGATGGAGCCAAATACAGGACCATTCTGGAAGAAAACCTGATGGAGTCTGCAAAAGACCTGAGACTGGGACGGAGATTTGTCTTCCAACAAGACAATGATCCAAAACATAAAGCAAAATCTACAATGGAATGGTTCAAAAAGAAACATATCCAGGTGTTAGAATGGCCAAGTCAAAGTCCAGACCTGAATCCAATCGAGAATCTGTGGAAAGAACTGAAAACTGCTATTCACAAATGCTCTCCATCCAACCTCACTGAGCTCGAGCTGTTTTGCAAGGAGGAATGGGAAAAAAATTCAGTCTCTCGATGTGCAAAACTGATAGAGACATACCCCAAGCGACTTACAGCTGTAATCGCAGCAAAAGGTGGCGCTACAAAGTATTAACTTAAGGGGGCTGAATAATTTTGCACGCCCAATTTTTCAGTTTTTGATTTGTTAAAAAAGTTTGAAATATCCAATAAATGTCGTTCCACTTCATGATTGTGTCCCACTTGTTGTTGATTCTTCACAAAAAAATACAGTTTTATATCTTTATGTTTGAAGCCTGAAATGTGGCAAAAGGTCGCAAAGTTCAAGGGGGCCGAATACTTTCGCAAGGCACTGTAAATAAAGGTTAAACGTGTATTTATTTTTTTATCCCCAAACAACAGGCACATATTGTATCATTCAGTGTAAATGTCTATCTGAAACATATTATATATATATATTTTTTTTTAACCTTTATTTAACTAGGCAAGTCAGTTAAGAACAAATTCTTATTTTCAATGACGGCCTGTTCAGGGGCAGAACGACAGATTTGTACCTTGTCAGCTCAGGGATTTGAACTTGCAACCTTCCGGTTACTAGCCCAACGCTCTAACCACTAGGCTACTCTGCCGCTATGTTATATCCCAGTCTCCCACCTGGTCCTGAAGACAGGAACTATGTATCCAATGACATCGTTGGTGTCAGGGTCCATGGCCAGGTACTTCTTGACTCTCGGCGGCAGCAGCTGGCTAGGTATGAACTCCGACCTCTTCTCTGATTCAACAAAACTCTGCTGCACTCTGACGGGGGTAGATAAGGTGTGTGAGAGAGAGAGAGAGAGAGAGAGAGAGAGACAGAGCGAGAGAGAGAGAGAGAGAGAGAGAGACAGAGAGAGAGAGAGAGACAGAGAAAGACAGAGTCAGAGCTTTAAAATTTTTAACACTGAGTAGTTGTGTCATAGCAACAGTAGTTGTGTCATAGCAACAGTAGTTGTGTCATAGCTACAGATGTTCTACCTGGATGTACCTTGACAGTAACAGTTACTACTGAGATAGATGTAAGAATGGAAAGTTACCAGTGTCACTAAACAAATACATATGTGAAGATATACTGATAGTGGAACCTAGTCCAGTGAACAGCAGAAATAACTGACATGATCCTGACAAACACAATAACAACACGCAAACAACAGACAAAATAGATAAAGATACACCAGATACCACAGACACATTAGAAACCAAAGATAAACCAGACCCAACAGATATAACTGACACCACAGATATACCAGACACCACAGATAAACCATACACCACAGATAAACCAGACCTAAAATATATACCAGACACCACAGATACAACAGACACCACAGATACACCAGACACCACAGATACACCAGACACCACAGATACACCACAGATACACCAGACACCACAGATACACCAGACACCACCGATACACCAAACACACCAGACACCACAGATCTACCAGACACCACAGATACACCAGACACACAAGACACCACAGATCTACCAGACACCACAGATCTACCAGACACCACAGATACACCAGACACCATAGATACACCAAACACCACAGATCTACCAGACACCACAGATCTACCAGACACCACAGATACACCAGACACCACAGATACACCAGACACCACAGATACACCAGACACCACAGATATACCACAGATACACCAGACACCACATATACACCAGACACCACAGATACATCAGCCTCTCACACCTCCATTTGTCTGTTTGAGACCAAGAAAGGAAAGGAACTGTTGGAGAGCTGGAGTAGAGTTCAGCAGTGGGAGAGTTCACATGATTGGAAGAGTTTGTATTAAACACTAACAGCTAGAGGAACTACTGATTCACACTGATCATTCAACTGGAGGAACTACAGATTCACACTGATCATTCAGCTGGAGGAACTACAGATTCACACTGATCATTCAGCTGGAGAAACTACAGATTCACACTGATCATTCAGCTGGAGGAACTACAGATTCACACTGATCATTCAGCTGGAGGAACTACAGATTCACACTGATCATTCAGCTGGAGAAACTACAGATTCACACTGATCATTCAACTGGAGAAACTACAATTCACACTGATCATTCAGCTGGAGAAACTACAGATTCACACTGATCATTCAGCTGGAGGAACTACAGATTCACACTGATCATTCAGCTGAGGAACACCACACTCGAAAAGGGGTTTTAGGCTGTCCCCATAGGAGAACCCTTTTTGGTTCAAGAGATAAACCCTTTTTTGTTCCACTTAGAACCTCCGTGGAAAGGGTCCTACATGGAACCCAAAAGGGTTCTTCAAAGGGTTCCCCTATTGGGAGAGCCAAAGAAACCCTTAAGGTTCTAGATCACATGTTTTTCTTTAAGAGTGCAGTACAGAGAGCAGGAAAATTACACTATTCTAATTATGATTAAGCCTCTAACGGCACATCAAATACATAGTTACAAGCTAAAGTTTAGAATCCCAAGACTAAAGATACAGGTCTGTTCAGTGAGCATTCCACCAAGGCACCACCAAAGCATTGTATTATTAAACTGTTCCTGTACAGGCCAGCCAACATCAGTGTCATTATTAACAGTAAAAAATTATGTCCCAATAGTACAGTCATTGAGTCGTTTTCCTCTCAAGCAGACACATGTAGCTCAGTTCTCTCCATGAATATCTCTGGCTCCCAGCCTGCAAGAGATCATGTTCACTCAGCAGGAAGAAAAGCATTCAGCAGGGTCCCTACAGCATGTGTCCAAAATGGAGCCTTCAGACTACTGCATTTCTCCAACAGGGCGCCTTCAGTCTGGTCCTCCAGCCTACAGCAGGTTTCCAACATGGAGATCTCAGCCTACATCATGTCTTAAACATAGAGCCCTCAGCCTACATCATGTCTTAAACATGGAGCTCTCAGCCTATATCATGTCTTAAACATGGAGCCCTCAGCCTACATCATGTCTTAAACATGGAGCCCTCAGCCTACATCATGTCTTAAACATGGAGCCCTCAGCCTACATCATGTCTTTAACATGGAGCCCTCAGCCTACATAATGTCTTAAACATGGAGATCTCAGCCTACATCATGTCTTAAACATGGAGCCCTCAGCCTACATAATGTCTTAAACATGGAGCCCTCAGCCTACATCATGTCTTAAACATGGAGCCTACAGTCTGGTCCTTCAGCATGTCTCCAACATGGACCTTCAGCATGTCTCCAACATGGAGTCCTTCAGCCTACAGCATCTCCAACATGGAGCCTACATTCTGGTCCTTCAGCCTACAGCATGTCTTCAACATGGAGCCTTCAGCATGTCTCCAACATGGACACTTCAGTCTGGCACTTCAGCATGTCTCCAACATGAAGCCTTCAGTCTGGTCCTTCAGCATGTCTCCAACATGGAGCTTCTGACCATGTGTCTACAGAACAGTGTGATATTGTACCACGGGTTACTAAACTAATCTCGAAGTATTGTAAAATGGTCATGCCATGGATCATGTCGCTATTTGACTTGGAATTTTTGGATCCCTTTTGGTATTAACCTTTTTTATTTAGTCCACAGAAACACAGTTAATAACACATTCATAAACGGCAAAAAAGACAGTCAAAAAATAAATCACAGGGATAAAGTTTGAAGAATCTATTTCTTTTACACATATTTAAACCCTTATTTTTGGTGGCACAAACCTACCTCCATACTTCAATGTGTTTGTATGTCTTACTTTCAGGTGAGTCCTGTGTCACGTGTGGTGGTCGTAGAGCAGAACAGAGAACACCATGGTGTTCATGAGACTCTTCCCTTTCCATGGGGTGGTCACTCCATAGGTCAAACCGATGTTTTCATGTCTCATAGTCTAACAAACCCCGCTGTAGCTCGGCCACCTTCCACCGCAGATACGGAAGGCCAACACACCCAGTTATCTCTATCTTAAACTGATCCATTATTATTATATTACTTAGATTGAGGCAAGGGTGCCAACAGAGCATATTTACTCCAGACATACAAGTCAGCAGTCAGTCACATACCTGTGTCAACACAATATAGTAAGCAAAACCCTCAACACACAAACTACTACTACAGTCATCTTTAGTCGTATTAGAACAACAGTCACTTCACCACACCAAGACTGTTACAGCCAGGATATGAGTTAATCCTGCGGATAGATTATAAATGATCAAACAGCAGAGGAGAGGAGCAGTAGAGAGATGGCATAGTCCTCCTCATCCTCCTCTTCCTCCTGTTCTTACCCTATGGTGCTGTGCTGGATTCTCTTGTGGGCAGCATATGACAGCTGACTAAAAGAGGAGCGAGAGCTGTGATGGCTGATGCTCTCATGCTGCTGCTTCTTGTCACTGTGGTGGTGGTGCTGTTTCACGTGGAACGATGCAGACATCCTGACTGGCTGGCTGATAAGTTCAGACTCCAGGCTCCCCGCCACACGCTAAGTTCAATCAGAACAGGATTTGAATCTACTCAGTGTAAATAAGTCTGTAAAACATTCCGATTATGGTTATGATGGGGTTATGTTATAGTTGGTTTAGTTCAAGCTTGCAGTTAAATATGTCAATTTATGCTTAAATGGTTTTAATTGATATTATTATTGATTGACAACTAAATATAACAGTTCTAGATTAGTTCACAGTGTATTAAAATGGTAAAGCTGTTATTAAAAGAATCTGATTGAAATAGCCAAGTTCACAATTAATTTAATCTTTACTAGTAGGCTACATTGTGTCTTTAACGAATTGACTTCTTCTCCTCTTCCAGCCTAACAAGCACTTCAGTCTTCAGTCTGGAAACTGGAAACTGAGATAGACTAAAGTGCTATTCCAGAGTAGATTTTGAGCCAGACTAACACTGGAAAGGGTGAGCCCCATCAGGTGTCATGGACGGGATATGCCTACCCAGGGTGAGTAAGGGTATGAAAAGGCCTATCCAGGGTGAGTAAGGGTATGGATAGGCCTACCCAGGGTGAGTATGGGTATGGATAGGTCTACCCAGGGTGAGTATGGGTATGGATAGGCCTACCCAGGGTGTGTAAGGGTATGAAAAGGTCTACCCAGGGTGAGTAAGGGTATGAAAAGGTCTACCCAGGGTGGGTATGGGTATGGATAGGCCTACCCTGGGAGGGTAAAGGAGACTGATGCTCTGGTAGTAAGCCTATGGGAAACTGGGTCATGTGCTCCTATGGGAAACTGGGTCATGTGCTCCTATGGGAAACTGGGTCATGTGCTCCTATGGGAAACTGGGTCATGTGCTTCTATGGGAAACTGGGTCATGTGCTTCTATGGGAAACTGGGGCATGTGCTCCTATGGGAAACTGGGACATGTGCTCCTATGGGAAACTGGGGCATGTGCTTCTATGGGAAACTGGGACATGTGCTTCTATGGGAAACTGGGTCATGTGCTCCTATGGGAAACTGGGTCATGTGCTCCTATTGGAAACTGGGGCATGTGCTCCTATGGGAAACTGGGGCATGTGCTCCTCTAGCATTTGATTTAATACATTTGTTCATTTGATTGTTGACAAACAAAACAAAAGAGTATTGGGTAACTAAATAGACCCCATCTGCTGTAGTAGACAACCAACCCATGATCAGATCATTAGAGATACTACAGAAATACTGTGGAGGTCTGTCTGACAGGGTGCAATCACTAGCATGTACACTACACTTCCACACACTTCTAGCTGATGAAATGAATGGGCATCTGTCAGAAAAGTCTTTTTTAAACCTTCCACTATGTGTATTTCATACATGCATCATCTTCGACCAGAATTACTGTCTTACCTCAATTCGCCACCAAATCCCTAGTTAGAAAGCAACTGTTTTCTTGAAGCTGTGCCGGCGCCATTTTCCCTACATTTCCCCCAACGTGGGCCAGTCCCCTAGCAATTTGAGTTCTAGCCAATGAGCTTCAGCCCCTCGCATTTGAGTATCACCTAGCAAGAGACCTGCCCAGCGTTATCCAATGAGGTTGCAGGGCGGGCCCAAAAGCTCAGTGGACACAGAAGAGAGAGAGAGAGAGTAATGACGTGGTGCACATATCTGCACATATGTGATGTAGACGGCTATTTCCATGAACCGCTTTTGGCTTGTGAGTGCTACTTTCAGAACTACTGGCTAAAAAGTACCAGATAATCTATTTAGGATGTCTAAAGATGCTATGTAACATGACTTAAGGTAGGCCTCTGGGCCCTTATTCTAAAATTAGGTCTCCATGCACTATCCAACTGCACATATGAACTCAGTCTTAGTACCATTATGAGAGTTAGTCAATAAAAACATATGAACTCAGTCTTAGTACCATTATGAGAGTTAGGCAATAAAAACATATGAAAATTAAATGAATACATTGGAAGGTAAGTTAGTTTCCTCAGAATTGTTATGTTAGCTACATTCATCAAATGAAACAATACTGGGACAACCAAGTATTAGTGAAGGTGACATTAATGTAACTTAATAATAAATTATATACATTCAGGCCTATGGTAATAAATATAGTCCTCAATAGCCTAGATATAGGCCTACTATTATCCATTAGACAATATATGCAAAATATAGATTGGAGTTTAATTTCATTATACAAAAGCATATGAATTAAAACCATTTTCACTCACCAAAACTGAAAATCTTTCAATCGTTGAAACCAACAGGACAGGGGGTGCAACTCCAAAAGTATCCAAAGCAAGTCCTAAACCAGGCAGAACAGCAATGGGAGTGGAGGGGACAGGACGAGCAGCGGCCACAGAACTAAAATAATGCTGCCACTCGGCAGAATGCTGAAGACACCGTCAGGACCTTTTAAGGGACCACCATCAGGAGGCACGGTAAATATAGCAGAGAGGGGGAGGGAGGGGAGGGGGAGGGGGGGGAGAGGGGAGAGGGGGAGGGAGGGGAGGGGAGAGGGGGAGGGAGGGGAGAGGGGAGAGGGGAGGGGAAGGGAGGGAGAGAGACAGCAACACAATTAGAACCAACCAAATCATGAGAAAACAAAAAGATAGTTACTTGACACATTGGAAAGAATTAACAAAAAAACAGAGCAATCTAGAATTCTACTTGGCCCTAAACAGAGAGTACACAGTGGCAGAATACCTGACCACTGTGACTGACCCAAACTTAAGGAAAGCTTTGACTATGTACAGACTCAGTGAGCATAGCCTTGCTATTGAGAAAGGCCGCCGCAGCGGACTGAGTCTGTACATACCCTGTCTTCTCTTGAGAGGAAAGCTTTGACTATGTGCTCACTGCCCACAAAATGAGGTGGAAACTGAGCTGCACTTCCTAACCTCCTGTCCAATGTATGACCATATTAGAGACACATATTTCCCTCAGATTACACAGATCCACAAAAAATGTGAAAGCAACCCAATATCTACTGGGTGAAATACCAGTGTGCCATCACAGCAGCAAGATTTGTGACCTGTTGTCACAAGAAAGGGCAACCAGTGAAGAACAAACACCATTTTAAATACAACCCATAATTATGTTTATTTATATTCCCTTTTCTACTTTAACTATTTTCACATCGATAAACACTGCATATATACATGATATGACATTTGAAATGTCTTAATTCCTTTGGAACTTCTGTGAGTGTAATGTTTACTGTACATTTTTGTTTATTTCACTTTTGTTTATTATCTACTTCACTTGCTTTGGCAATGTTAACACATGTTTCCCATGCTAGTAAAGCCCTTGAATTGAAATTGAAATTGAGAGAGAGACAAGATCAATTCTTCAAACTGCTGAGCTGCGCTCAGTTTGAAAAGCAACATTTGTGGGACACTCAATCTGACTAGCAGGTTAGCGTTCTCCATCATGCTCTGGAGCAGTTCTGCAGGGTGGTCACTAGCTGGCACAGCCACAAAGTCATAACATAACAACTTAACCCTAACCTTAACCACACTAGTAACCCTAACCTTAAATTAAGACCAAATAGCTCATATTTGTTTTTATGAATTCTTACAATAAAGCCAATTTGGACCTTTTGCAGCTGGTCTATCTAGCGGAAATCGCTCAGTTCTGCCTTCAGGACAAGACGTATCCCACTAAATGTCAGCCTGCAACTGGCTGAAGACGGGAAACACCCTGTAACTGAAACTGGTTCATTATGAATGCATCTGATTCTTGTCTCGTTAGCGATTGAGGGGAACCATCGGAGGGGGACCTAGTTTAAGTTTAGTTTAATTTATTTTCACCAAAGAAAACAATTGACAAACAATACAGATACAAACTAATACATACACGTTATGCAGGTGTAGTTGAAAGCTCAGGGGCTTGTATAAAAACCACACCACAAAACAACTATAGAAGTACAACAATAAAAAAGGATTGTTCAAAGAGATAACAAAACCTACTAATTATACATTTATCAGTCAATGTATGTGTGCATGTGAGTGTGTGAGAGTTGGGCTATATACTGAGTAGTTTGGTTCATCAGGCTGACCCCCAGTCTTCATGGAGGAGATTACTGAGTAGTTTGGTTCATCAGGCTGATCCCCAGTCTTCATTGAGGAGATTACTGAGTAGTTTGGTTCATCAGGCTGACCACCAGTCTTCATGGAGGAGATTACTGAGTAGTTTGGTTCATCAGGCTGATCCCCAGTCTTCATGGAGGAGATTACTGAGTAGTTTGGTTCATCAGGCTGACCCCCAGTCTTCATGGAGGAGATTACTGAGTAGTTTGGTTCATCAGGCTGACCCCCAGTCTTCATGGAGGAGATTACTGAGTAGTTTGGTTCATCAGGCTGACCACCAGTCTTCATGGAGGAGATTACTGAGTAGTTTGGTTCATCAGGCTGACCCCCAGTCTTCATGGAGGAGATTACTGAGTAAATTGGTTCATCAGGCTGATCCCCAGTCTTCATGGAGGAGATTACTGAGTAGTTTGGTTCATCAGGCTGATCCCCAGTCTTCATGGAGGAGATTACTGAGTAGTTTGGTTCATCAGGCTGACCACCAGTCTTCATGTAGGAGATTACTGAGTAGTTTGGTTCATCAGGCTGACCCCCAGTCTCCATGGAGGAGATTACTGAGTAGTTTGGTTCATCAGGCTGATCCCCAGTCTTCATGGAGGAGATTACTGAGTAGTTTGGTTCATCAGGCTGATCCCCAGTCTTCATGGAGGAGATTACTGAGTAGTTTGGTTCATCAGGCTGACCCCCAGTCTTCATGGAGGAGATTACTGAGTAGTTTGGTTCATCAGGCTGACCCCCAGTCTTCATGGAGGAGATTACTGAGTAGTTTGGTTCATCAGGCTGATCCCCAGTCTTCATGGAGGAGATTACTGAGTAGTTTGGTTCATCAGGCTGATCCCCAGTCTTCATGGAGGAGATTACTGAGTAGTTTGGTACATCAGGCTGACCACCAGTCTTCATGTAGGAGATTACTGAGTAGTTTGGTTCATCAGGCTGATCCCCAGTCTTCATGGAGGAGATTACTGAGTAGTTTGGTTCATCAGGCTGATCCCCAGTCTTCATGGAGGAGATTACTGAGTAGTTTGGTTCATCAGGCTGATCCCCAGTCTTCATGGAGGAGATTACTGAGTAGTTTGGTTCATCAGGCTGACCACCAGTCTTCATGGAGGAGATTACTGAGTAGTTTGGTTCATCAGGCTGATCCCCAGTCTTCATGGAGGAGATTACTGAGTAGTTTGGTTCATCAGGCTGATCCCCAGACTTCATGGAGGAGATTACTGAGTAGTTTGGTTCATCAGGCTGACCCCCAGTCTTCATGGAGGAGATTACTGAGTAGTTTGGTTCATCAGGCTGACCACCAGTCTTCATGGAGGAGATTACTGAGTAGTTTGGTTCATCAGGCTGACCCCCAGTCTTCATGGAGGAGATTACTGAGTAGTTTGGTTCATCAGGCTGATCCCCAGTCTTCATGGAGGAGATTACTGAGTAGTTTGGTTCATCAGGCTGATCCCCAGTCTTCATGGAGGAGATTACTGAGTAGTTTGGTACATCAGGCTGACCACCAGTCTTCATGTAGGAGATTACTGAGTAGTTTGGTTCATCAGGCTGATCCCCAGTCTTCATGGAGGAGATTACTGAGTAGTTTGGTTCATCAGGCTGATCCCCAGTCTTCATGGAGGAGATTACTGAGTAGTTTGGTTCATCAGGCTGATCCCCAGTCTTCATGGAGGAGATTACTGAGTAGTTTGGTTCATCAGGCTGACCACCAGTCTTCATGGAGGAGATTACTGAGTAGTTTGGTTCATCAGGCTGATCCCCAGTCTTCATGGAGGAGATTACTGAGTAGTTTGGTTCATCAGGCTGATCCCCAGACTTCATGGAGGAGATTACTGAGTAGTTTGGTTCATCAGGCTGACCCCCAGTCTTCATGGAGGAGATTACTGAGTAGTTTGGTTCATCAGGCTGACCACCAGTCTTCATGGAGGAGATTACTGAGTAGTTTGGTTCATCAGGCTGACCCCCAGTCTTCATGGAGGAGATTACTGAGTAGTTTTGTTCATCAGACTGACCCCCAGTCCTCATGGAGGAGATTACTGAGTAGTTTGGTTCATCAGGCTGATCTCCAGTCTTCATGGTTCATCAGGCTGACCCCCAGTGTTCATGGTTCATCAGGCTGACCCCCAGTCTCCATGGAGGAGATTACTGAGTAGTTTGGTTCATCAGGCTGATCTCCAGTCTTCATGGTTCATCAGGCTGACCCCCAGTCTTCATGGTTCATCAGGCTGACCCCCAGTCTCCATGGAGGAGATTACTGAGTAGTTTGGTTCATCAGACTGACCCCCAGTCTTCATGGTTCATCAGGCTGACCCCCAGTCTTCATGGAGGGGATTGCTGGGTAGTTTGGTTCATCAGGCTGAACCTCTGTCTTCGCTTGAAGTTATTGAGGATAATGATCAATGTTCCCTCTAGACCCGAGACTGCCGTGCAGGTTCCCCAGGTTTGCTGTGCAGATATATCAATGCACAGAGAGAAGCATGAGATCGAACTTCACTCAATTATTTAGAGCAGTGGTCACCAACCGGTCACCAACCGGTCATTTGCGAAAGGCATTCCTAGTCGATTGCCAATTATTTCTGTAAAAAAAAACAATGATAAAACCTTGTGTTCCTATTTTTATTTTATTTGTCTCGGCTGTTGTCGGTAGATGCACCCGATTTGTTGCCATTTTGAACAATTCAAGTCTCAAGGTACAAAATGTGCCTTATCGGCGGGGCTGGAGAGCAAATCAATTGCACGATAAATCTACCGCTGGCCAATCGGATGGCTCAGATTACTGTATCTGTAGTAATGTAGCAGGCATTAAACAAAGCTACAGCAAAATGTATACTGTGAGATTTCAAAACGTATAAAACCATGATTAGAGAGACTGTCAACGAATACAGCAAAGAGCTTGTTTACGTTCTCACTCCGCCTTTTCAACACTTTGTATTCAACACTTTTATTAGCCAGACAATGCGCGTTCTTCCTATTTCCACTCAGCACTACAACAAGCACTGCAGCAGTAATGAATGAGTAGGAGAGTGTACCTATAGGAATGAATCAGTAGGAGAGTGCACCTATAGGAATGAATGCGTAGGAGAGTGTACCTATAGGAATGAATGAGTAGGAGAGTGTACCTATAGGAATGAATGAGTAGGAGTGTGTATCTATAGGAATGAATGAGTAGGAGAGTGTTCCTATAGGAATGAATGAGTAGGAGAGTGCACCTATAGGAATGAATGAGTAGGAGAGTGTACCTATAGGAATGAATGAGTAGGAGAGTGTACCTATCAGAATGAATGAGTAGGAGAGTGTACCTATAGGAATGAATGAGTAGGAGAGTGCACCTATAGGAATGAATGAGTAGGAGAGTGTACCTATCGGAATGAATGAGTAGGAGAGTGTACCTATCGGAATGAATGAGTAGGAGAGTGTACCTATAGGAATGAATGAGTAGGAGAGTGTACCTATAGGAATGAATGAGTAGGAGAGTGTACCTATAGGAATGAATGAGTAGGAGAGTGTACCTATAGGAATGAATGAGTAGGAGAGTGTACCTATCGGAATGAATGAGTAGGAGAGTGTACCTATAGGAATGAATGAGTAGGAGAGTGTACCTATCGGAATGAATGAGCAGGAGAGTGTACCTATAGGAATGAATGAGTAGGAGAGTGTACCTATAGGAATGAATGAGTAGGAGAGTGTACCTATCGGAATGAATGAGTAGGAGAGTGTACCTATAGGAATGAATGAGTAGGAGAGTGTACCTATAGGAATGAATGAGTAGGAGAGTGTACCTATAGGAATGAATGAGTAGGAGAGTGTACCTATCGGAATGAATGAGTAGGAGAGTGTACCTATCGGAATGAATGAGTAGGAGAGTGTACCTATAGGAATGAATGAGTAGGAGAGTGTACCTATAGGAATGAATGAGTAGGAGAGTGTACCTATAGGAATGAATGAGTAGGAGAGTGTACCTATCGGAATGAATGAGTAGGAGAGTGTACCTATAGGAATGAATGAGTAGGAGAGTGTACCTATTTTTTTTTTTTATTTCACCTTTATTTAACCAGGTAGGCTAGTTGAGAACAAGTTCTCATTTGCAACTGCGACCTGGCCAAGATAAAGCATAGCAGTATGAGCAGACAACACAGAGTTACACATGGAGTAAACAATTAACAAGTCAATAACACAGTAGAAAACAAAGGGGGAGTCTATATACAATGTGTGCAAAAGGCATGAGGTAGGCAAATAATTACAATTTTGCAGATTAACACTGGAGTGATAAATGATCAGATGGTCATGTACAGGTAGAGATATTGGTGTGCAAAAGAGCAGAAAAATAAATAAATAAAAACAGTATGGGGATGAGGTAGGTGAAAATGGGTGGGCTATTTACCAATAGACTATGTACAGCTGCAGCGATCGGTTAGCTGCTCAGATAGCTGATGTTTGAAGTTGGTGAGGGAGATAAAAGTCTCCAACTTCAGCGATTTTTGCAATTCGTTCCAGTCACAGGCAGCAGAGTACTGGAACGAAAGGCGGCCAAATGAGGTGTTGGCTTTAGGGATGATCAGTGAGATAAACCTGCTGGAGCGCGTGCTACGGATGGGTGTTGCCATCGTGACCAGTGAGCTGAGATAAGGCGGAGCTTTACCTAGCATGGACTTGTAGATGACCTGGAGCCAGTGGGTCTGGCGACGAATATGTAGCGAGGGCCAGCCGACTAGCGCATACAAGTCGCAGTGGTGGGTGGTATAAGGTGCTTTAGTGACAAAACGGATGGCACTGTGATAGACTGCATCCAGTTTGCTGAGTAGAGTGTTGGAAGCCATTTTGTAGATGACATCGCCGAATTCGAGGATCGGTAGG
Source organism: Oncorhynchus clarkii lewisi (assembly GCF_045791955.1). Lineage (NCBI taxonomy): Eukaryota > Metazoa > Chordata > Actinopteri > Salmoniformes > Salmonidae > Oncorhynchus > Oncorhynchus clarkii. The sequence continues at coordinate 453,170 of NC_092166.1, forward strand.
ATAGTCAGTTTTACTAGGGTAAGCTTGGCGGCGTGAGTGAAGGAGGCTTTGTTGCGGAATAGAAAGCCGACTCTTGATTTGATTTTCGATTGGAGATGTTTGATATGAGTCTGGAAGGAGAGTTTGCAGTCTAGCCAGACACCTAGGTACTTATAGATGTCCACATATTCTAGGTCGGAACCATCCAGGGTGGTGATGCTAGGCGGGCATGCGGGTGCAGGCAGCGATCGGTTGAAAAGCATGCATTTGGTTTTACTAGCGTTTAAGAGCAGTCGGAGGCCACTACCTATCGGAATGAATGAGTAGGAGAGTGTACCTATAGGAATGAATGAGTAGGAGAGTGTACCTATCGGAATGAATGAGTAGGAGAGTGTACCTATAGGAATGAATGAGTAGGAGAGTGTACCTATAGGAATGAATGAGTAGGAGAGTGTACCTATCGGAATGAATGAGTAGGAGAGTGTACCTATCGGAATGAATGAGTAGGAGAGTGTACCTATAGGAATGAATGAGTAGGAGAGTGTACCTATAGGAATGAATGAGTAGGAGAGTGTACCTATAGGAATGAATGAGTAGGAGAGTGTACCTATAGGAATGAATGAGTAGGAGAGTGTACCTATCGGAATGAATGAGTAGGAGAGTGTACCTATAGGAATGAATGAGTAGGAGAGTGTACCTATAGGAATGAATGAGTAGGAGAGTGTACCTATCGGAATGAATGAGTAGGAGAGTGTACCTATAGGAATGAATGAGTAGGAGAGTGTACCTATCGGAATGAATGAGTAGGAGAGTGTACCTATAGGAATGAATGAGTAGGAGAGTGTACCTATCGGAATGAATGAGTAGGAGAGTGTACCTATCGGAATGAATGAGTAGGAGAGTGTACCTATAGGAATGAATGAGTAGGAGAGTGTACCTATAGGAATGAATGAGTAGGAGAGTGTACCTATAGGAATGAATGATTAGGAGAGTGTACCTATCGGAATGAATGAGTAGGAGAGTGTACCTATAGGAATGAATGAGTAGGAGAGTGTACCTATTTTTTTTTTTTTTTTCACCTTTATTTAACCAGGTAGGCTAGTTGAGAACAAGTTCTCATTTGCAACTGCGACCTGGCCAAGATAAAGCATAGCAGTATGAGCAGACAACACAGAGTTACACATGGAGTAAACAATTAACAAGTCAATAACACAGTAGAAAACAAAGGGGGAGTCTATATACAATGTGTGCAAAAGGCATGAGGTAGGCAAATAATTACAATTTTGCAGATTAACACTGGAGTGATAAATGATCAGATGGTCATGTACAGGTAGAGATATTGGTGTGCAAAAGAGCAGAAAAATAAATAAATAAAAACAGTATGGGGATGAGGTAGGTGAAAATGGGTGGGCTATTTACCAATAGACTATGTACAGCTGCAGCGATCGGTTAGCTGCTCAGATAGCTGATGTTTGAAGTTGGTGAGGGAGATAAAAGTCTCCAACTTCAGCGATTTTTGCAATTCGTTCCAGTCACAGGCAGCAGAGTACTGGAACGAAAGGCGGCCAAATGAGGTGTTGGCTTTAGGGATGATCAGTGAGATACACCTGCTGGAGCGCGTGCTACGGATGGGTGTTGCCATCGTGACCAGTGAGCTGAGATAAGGCGGAGCTTTACCTAGCATGGACTTGTAGATGACCTGGAGCCAGTGGGTCTGGCGACGAATATGTAGCGAGGGCCAGCCGACTAGCGCATACAAGTCGCAGTGGTGGGTGGTATAAGGTGCTTTAGTGACAAAACGGATGGCACTGTGATAGACTGCATCCAGTTTGCTGAGTAGAGTGTTGGAAGCCATTTTGTAGATGACATCGCCGAATTCGAGGATCGGTAGGATAGTCAGTTTTACTAGGGTAAGCTTGGCGGCGTGAGTGAAGGAGGCTTTGTTGCGGAATAGAAAGCCGACTCTTGATTTGATTTTCGATTGGAGATGTTTGATATGAGTCTGGAAGGAGAGTTTGCAGTCTAGCCAGACACCTAGGTACTTATAGATGTCCACATATTCTAGGTCGGAACCATCCAGGGTGGTGATGCTAGGCGGGCATGCGGGTGCAGGCAGCGATCGGTTGAAAAGCATGCATTTGGTTTTTACTAGCGTTTAAGAGCAGTCGGAGGCCACTACCTATCGGAATGAATGAGTAGGAGAGTGTACCTATAGGAATGAATGAGTAGGAGAGTGTACCTATCGGAATGAATGAGTAGGAGAGTGTACCTATAGGAATGAATGAGTAGGAGAGTGTTTCTATAGGCTTGCGTTGTTATTATTAGCGGCTTGGGTTTTTTTTTGATATCGAGGAATATTTCACTTTCTCTGTTCATAGGAGTAACAACATGAATGTGTGCATGAGACCAATACTTGAGTTTACCAATAAAACGGTGTCCCTTTTAGATCAGTGGCAGAGCAGAGGGATGTTGAGGCGGACCCTCAGTCTGCTGCTTTCTCCTTAAGATACAAAGCATACTGTATTATTTACAGTTGTTCCTCAAGTAATACAACAACGGATCTATTACCGGTATGATCATATAGCCTACCTCAAATTTGGAAATATCATTTTTTTTTTTTAAATGGCCCAAACAACAATGCATTGGCAGGTAAATTCAAGCAACGCCAGTATGCTGTGATAATGAATTGGGTCTACAGCTTACTGCTCAAACCTCATTGCTACAGAACTGTTTTTAATTGGTTAATGTTGCATAGGTTGATGTTTTTTAAGTCATGTTAAAAAGTCTCAGTGGTAGATCTGGGCATTTTGACTCAGAAAGTGATCTTGGCCCAGAAAAGGTTGGTGACCACTGTTCTAGAGTTGTCCCTGTTAACACTGTCACCGCAATATTAGCCACTTTCAAAGCAACATACCAAAACAAATGGAACTGTGCAAGAGATTTTGTTGTAGGCACAACGTATTGGAATAGGATTCTATTGCATTGACACACACTATTAAACCAATCAGAGCTGCAGTATGCAAATAGCCCATTACAGATAGGCTAAATATGGATCATGAGCAGCCATGAGTAACTCACTTGTGTTGAGATCGAAGAGAGAGCCGCATGTAGCAATGTGACATTTAGTTCATATCCTTTGCTAGTTACTGATTATTATTATCAGATCATTTGTAGTCAAAAATGGGCCAGTGGTTGCTTCCTACAAGAGCTCAAAACATGTACTTTTCTAGCCCTCTTTGAAAAGCCAGCCTGGGGGTAAAGAGCTTTTTTTTTTATCTTAAAGGGGCGGTGTTGTATTTTGAGAAAGGCTTGAATAAGCCAAGTAGCCAATAGGCAGAAGGTAGAATAATTTCACAATTTTCAGTCACCTCCTTGTCTGGACAACTGGATAAACAGGTGAATGCCCTTTATGGGTTTTTTTTAACCTCATGGAATGTACCCCAAGGCTCGATCCTAGGCCCAACGCGCTTCTCAATTTACATCATCAACATAGCTCTCCCATCAATTATTATGCAGATGACACAGTCTTCTGCTGGCCCCTCCCCGGATTTTTTGTTAAACGTTCAACAACAAAGCTTTCTTAGTGTCCAACAAGCTTTCTCTGCCGTTAACCTTGTTCTGAACACCTCCAAAACAAAGGTCATGTGGTTTGGTAAGAAGAATGCCCCTCTCCCCACAGGTGTGATTACTACCTCTGAGGGTTTAGAGCTTGAGGTAGGCACCTCATACAAGTACTTGGGAGTATGGCTAGACGGTACACGGTCTTTCTCTCAGCATATATCAAAGCTGCAGGCTAAAGTTAAATCTAGACTTGGTTTCCTCTATCATAATCTCTCCTCTTTCACCCCAGATGCCAAACTAACCCTGATTCAGATGACCCTCCTACCCATGCTAGATTACGGAGACATTTCTTTTATAGATCAGCAAGTAAGGGTACTCTTCAGTGACTAGATGTTCTTTACCATTCGGCAATCAGAGCTAGCGACTGGAACGAGCTGCAACAAACACTCAAACTGGACAGTTTTATCTCAATCTCTTCATTCAAAGACTCAATCATGGACACTCTTACTGACAGTTGTGGCTGAGTCGCATGATGTATTGTTGTCTCTACCTTCTTGCCCTTTGTGCTGTTTTCTGTGCTCATTTATGTTTGTACCATGTTTGTACAACTACCATGTGCTGCTGCCATGTTGTGTTGCTACCATGCTATGTTGTTGTCTTAGGTCTCTCTTTATGTAGTGTAGTGTTGTCTCTCTTGTCGTGATGTGTGTTTTGGCCTATATTTTTATTTAATTTATTTTTAATCCCAGGCCCCTGTCCCCGCAGGAGTCCTTTTGCCTTTTGGTAGGCCGTTATTGTAAATAAGACATTTGTCCTTAACTGACTTGCCTAGTTAAATGAAGGTTAAAAATCTAAATAAATAAACATTTAAAACCTATTTCCATGTTAAAATATTATGGGATGCATTTTCTCCACTGTTTTTAATGGTAGACCACTCTGTTAGACCTACAGTAGGATCAAATAGCCACAGCAGCCTACTTGACCACTGTTAAAACTAACTTAAAGTGGGTACAGCCTCCGTATTGACAGTAAACGTGCGCTGGAAGTTGCACAGAATGTACACAACATTCAAGTTTGCGCTCAGCATACAGTTCTCAGTGCCTAATATGTTTTGAGGGAACATTGTTTTGGCTGTGTGAAGATACGAATTCCAGAGTATGGTACAGGAACTAGCAACCCTGTAGTTACACCTGTGACTTAAAGGTCATGACCTCTTGAAAGAGTCAATGCTCATTGCTCATATTCCAAGACCTAGAAGTATTTATAGTTTAGCAGTGTTTGCGTGTGTGTGTGTGTGTGTATGCGTGTGTGTGTGTGCAGTTGCTGTACCAGATGGTGATGCAGCCGGTTACTCTCAATAGTGCAGCTGGAGAACTTCAATTGGATCTGAGCGCCATGCAGGGCTGAATTTCCTCCTGAGGTTGAAGAGGCTGTGATGCGCACGCCAAGGAACTTCACGTTTTTGACCCTCTCCACTGCAGCCCATCAACGACAATAGGGGCATGCTCCTCCCCGTTTCCTGTAGTCCGCGATCAGTTCCTTGGTTTTACTGACGTTGAATGAGAGGCTGTTCCATTGTGCCAGGGCTCTAATCTCCTCCCTGTAGTTTGTTACCAGGGCTCTAACCTCCTCCCTGTAGTTTGTTACCAGGGCTCTAACCTCCTCCCTGTAGTTTGTTACCAGGGCTCTAACCTCCTCCCTGTAGTTTGTTACCAGGGCTCTAACCTCCTCCCTGTAGTTTGTTACCAGGGCTCTAACCTCCTCCCTGTAGTTTGTTACCAGGGCTCTAACCTCCTCCCTGTAGTTTGTTACCTGGGCTCTAACCTCCTCCCTGTAGTTTGTTACCAGGGCTCTAACCTCCTCCCTGTAGTTTGTTACCAGGGCTCTAACCTCCTCCCTGTAGTTTGTTACCAGGGCTCTAACCTCCTCCCTGTAGTTTGTTACCAGGGCTCTAACCTCCTCCCTGTAGTTTGTTACCAGGGCTCTAACCTCCTCCCTGTAGTTTGTTACCAGGGCTCTAACCTCCTCCCTGTAGTTTGTTACCAGGGCTCTAACCTCCTCCCTGTAGTTTGTTACAAGGGCTCTAACCTCCTCCCTGTAGTTTGTTACCTGGGCTCTAACCTCCTCCCTGTAGTTTGTTACCAGGGCTCTAACCTCCTCCCTGTAGTTTGTCTCACCACCGTTGTTTTGTCTGCAAACTTAATGATGGTGTTGGAGTCGTGCATGGCCACGCAGTCGTGGGTGAACAGGGAGTACTAGAGGGTACTAAGCACACACCCGAGGGGCCCCCGTGTTGAGGGTCAGCGTGGAAGATGTGTTGTTGCCTACCCTTACCACCAGGGGGCGGCCCATCAGGAAGTCCAGGATCTAGTTGCAGAGGGAGGTAGGTGCTCATACCAAGGGCCTTGAGCTTTAGTGTCAAGCTTGGAGTGGACTATGATGTTGATGAACAGCATTCTCACATAGGTCTTCCTCTTGTCCAGGTGGGATAGGCCTGTGTCCATTGTGCCTGAATGAATGTTTTTGCACCTCTATGTTGTACCAGAAAATTATCCATCAAAATGTGTCATTTTCAGTGATTAGTAATGTTTTGAGCTAGTCTACATTAAAATAGATGTGTCCATTTTATATATGATGAAATAATGAACAGATTGCATTTTGCACCCCGTACCCCCGTCACCTCAAAATGAATGGTTTTGATCACTCAAAAGTGTAGTTTTTCTTTGCTTCTGCTCAACTGTATTGGCCTGTGTTGGCCTGTGTTGGCCTGTGTTGGCCTGTGTTGGCCTGTGTTGGCCTGTATTGGCCTGTGTTGGCCTGTGTTGGCCTGTGTTGGCCTGTGTTGGCCTGTATTGGCCTGTGTTGGCCTGTGTTGGCCTGTGTTGGCACAGTGCAGTTAGAAGGCACTAGTCGCACCACTGGTGTTAAAAAGAAAAGGCACCTGCTAAAGACAATGTTTATCTACTTCATTGTGCTGTTACATTTGTATCGTTAATGTTCGATGGTGTTGATCCGATGGTGTTGATCCAATGGTGTTGATCCGATAATGTTGATCCAATGGTGTTGATCCGATGGTGTTGATCCAATGGTGTTGATCCGATAATGTTGATCCGATGGTGTTGATCCAATAATGTAGATCCGATAATGTTGATCCAACGGTGTTGATCCAATGGTGTTGATCCGATAATGTTGGTCCGATGGTGTAGATCCAATGGTGTTGATCCAATGGTGTTGATCCGATAATGTTGATCCGATAATGTTGATCCGATGGTGTTGATCCAATGGTGTTGATCCGATAATGTTGATCCGATAATGTTGATCCAATGGTGTTGATCCGATAATGTTGATCCGATGGTGTTGATCCAATAATGTTGATCCGATGGTGTTGATCCGATAATGTTGATCCAATGGTGTTGATCCGATAATGTTGATCCAATGGTGTTGATCCAATGGTGTTGATCCAATGGTGTTGATCCGATAATGTTGATCCGATGGTGTTGATCCGATGGTGTTGATCCGATAATGTTGATCCAATGGTGTTGATCCAATGGTGTTGATCCGATAATGTTGGTCCGATGGTGTTGATCCAATGGTGTTGATCCAATGGTGTTGATCCGATAATGTTGGTCCGATGGTGTAGATCCAATGGTGTTGATCCAATGGTGTTGATCCGATAATGTTGATCCGATAATGTTGATCCGATGGTGTTGATCCAATGGTGTTGATCCGATAATGTTGATCCGATAATGTTGATCCGATGGTGTTGATCCAATGGTGTTGTTACATATCACTGAGCTGCGTTTAAACAGCACCACAAGCTGTTTACAGGCATTGAACACCATTCTGCATTTTGCCATCTATTTTCCAAATTCAATCGGTTAAATCACATTGTTAATTTTTTAAAATTCAGTTACAAAAGTAACAGTCTTGGCCCATGTGAGAGTATGCGCCGTGCCCACTTCAAGGTTACAATGTAGCCAAGCTGTGTCTGTATGCCCTATGCGCCAAATGAAAAAGCACAGGATGTCTGTCTGGATAAAACAGCTGTGCCTGGCAACACGACGGGGGCTAAAGTTGAAACTTGAGCCCCCCCAGTTTGTTTTATGTCCCTATATAAAAATAGCAAGACATTTAAAATAACCAGAGGCAAATTTAGCATGTAAATCTTGGTGGGGCAAACTCCAAAATATATTTTAGATGCATGCCTGCAAAGCCACTACACAACACTAAACAATACATTAATTGCACTATAACGGTGACAAGCGGTGCCCACAAGCTGTAAAGCCACTGGGCGGTGTAGGGGGGGCTATGGAGAGCAGCTGGGCGGTGCAGGGGGGGCTATGGAGAGCCACTGGGCGGTGTGGGGGGGGCTATGGAGAGCAGCTGGGCGGTGCAGGGGGGGCTATGGAGAGCCACTGGGCGGTGTGGGGGGGGCTATGGAGAGCAGCTGGGCGGTGCAGGGGGGGCTATGGAGAGCAGCTGGGCGGTGTAGGGGGGGCTATGTAAAGCCACTGGGCGGTGTAGGGGGGCTATGGAGAGCAGCTGGGCGGTGTAGGGGGGGCTATGTAAAGCCACTGGGCGGTGTAGGGGGGCTATGGAGAGCAGCTGGGCGGTGTAGGGGGGGCTATGTAAAGCCACTGGGCGGTGTAGGGGGGGCTATGGAGAGCAGCTGGGCGGTGTAGGGGGGCTATGTAAAGCCACTGGGCAGTGTAGGGGGGGCTATGGAGAGCAGCTGGGCGGTGTAGGGGGGCTATGTAAAGCCACTGGGCGGTGTAGGGGGGGGATATGGAGAGCAGCTGGGCGGTGTAGGGGGGCTATGTAAAGCCACTGGGCGGTGTAGGGGGGGCTATGTAAAGCCACTGGGCGGTGTAGGGGGGGGATATGGAGAGCAGCTGGGCGGTGTAGGGGGGCTATGTAAAGCCACTGGGCGGTGTAGGGGGGGCTATGTAAAGCCACTGGGCGGTGTAGGGGGGGCTATGGAGAGCAGCTGGGCGGTGTAGGGGGGCTATGTAAAGCCACTGGGCGGTGTAGGGGGGGCTATGGAGAGCAGCTGGGCGGTGTAGGGGGGCTATGTAAAGCCACTGGGCGGTGTAGGGAGGCTATGTAAAACCAATGGGCGGTGTAATGGGGGCTTATGTAAAGCCACTGGGCGGCGTAGGGGCGGCTATGCAAAGCCACTGGGCGATGTAGGGAGGCTATGGAGAGCCACTGGGCGGTGTAGGGGGGCTATTGAGAGCCACTGGGCGGTGTAGGGGGGGCTATGTAAAGCCGCTGGGCGGTGTAGGGGGGCTATTGAGAGCCGTGGGGCGGTGTAGGGGGGCTATGGAGAGCCGCTGGGCGGTGTAGGGGGACTATTGAGAGCAGCTGGGCAGTGTAGGGGGGCTATGGAGAGCCGCTGGGCAGTGTAGGGAGGCTATTGAGAGCCACTGGGCGGTGTAGGGAGGCTATGTAAAGCCACTGGGCGGTGTAGGGGGGGCTATGTAAAGCCGCTGGGCGGTGTAGGGGGGCTATGTAAAGCCACTGGGCGGTGTAGGGAGGCTATGTAAAGCCACTGGGCAGTGTAGGGGGGGCTATGTAAAGCCACTGGGTGGTGTAGGGGGGGCTATGGAGAGCAGCTGGGCGGTGCAGGGGGGGCTATGTAAAGCCACTGGGCGGTGTAGGGGGGGCTATGTAAAGCCGCTGGGCGGTGTAGGGGGGCTATGTAAAGCCACTGGGCGGTGTAGGGAGGCTATGTAAAACCAATGGGCGGTGTAATGGGGGCTTATGTAAAGCCACTGGGCGGCATAGGGACGGCTATGCAAAGCCACTGGGCGATGTAGGGAGGCTATGGAGAGCCACTGGGCGGTGTAGGGGGGGCTATGTAAAGCCACTGGGCGGTGTAGGGGGGGCTATGTAAAGCCACTGGGCGGTGTAGGGGGGGCTATGGAGAGCAGCTGGGCGGTGTAGGGGGGCTATGTAAAGCCACTGGGCGGTGTAGGGGGGGCTATGGAGAGCAGCTGGGCGGTGTAGGGGGGCTATGTAAAGCCACTGGGCGGTGTAGGGAGGCTATGTAAAACCAATGGGCGGTGTAATGGGGGCTTATGTAAAGCCACTGGGCGGCGTAGGGGCGGCTATGCAAAGCCACTGGGCGATGTAGGGAGGCTATGGAGAGCCACTGGGCGGTGTAGGGGGGCTATTGAGAGCCACTGGGCGGTGTAGGGGGGGCTATGTAAAGCCGCTGGGCGGTGTAGGGGGGCTATTGAGAGCCTCTGGGCAGTGTAGGGGGGCTATTGAGAGCCACTGGGCGGTGTAGGGGGGCTATGGAGAGCCACTGGGCGGTGTAGGGGGGCTATTGAGAGCCGTGGGGCGGTGTAGGGGGGCTATGGAGAGCCGCTGGGCGGTGTAGGGGGACTATTGAGAGCAGCTGGGCAGTGTAGGGGGGCTATGGAGAGCCGCTGGGCAGTGTAGGGGGGCTATTGAGAGCCACTGGGCGGTGTAGGGAGGCTATGTAAAGCCACTGGGCGGTGTAGGGGGGGCTATGTAAAGCCGCTGGGCTGTGTAGGGGGGCTATGTAAAGCCACTGGGCGGTGTAGGGAGGCTATGTAAAGCCACTGGGCAGTGTAGGGGGGGCTATGTAAAGCCACTGGGCGGTGTAGGGGGGGCTATGGAGAGCAGCTGGGCGGTGCAGGGGGGGCTATGGAGAGCCACTGGGCGGTGTAGGGGGGGCTATGGAGAGCAGCTGGGCGGTGCAGGGGGGGCTATGGAGAGCCACTGGGCGGTGTAGGGGGGGCTAAGGAGAGCAGCTGGGCGGTGTAGGGGGGGCTATGTAAAGCCACTGGGCGGTGTAGGGGGGCCATGGAGAGCAGCTGGGCGGTGTAGGGGGGGCTATGTAAAGCCACTGGGCGGTGTAGGGGGGGCTATGGAGAGCAGCTGGGCGGTGTAGGGGGGCTATGTAAAGCCACTGGGCGGTGTAGGGAGGCTATGTAAAACCAATGGGCGGTGTAATGGGGGCTTATGTAAAGCCACTGGGCGGCGTAGGGGCGGCTATGCAAAGCCACTGGGCGATGTAGGGAGGCTATGGAGAGCCACTGGGCGGTGTAGGGGGGCTATTGAGAGTCACTGGGCGGTGTAGGGGGGGCTATGTAAAGCCGCTGGGCGGTGTAGGGGGGCTATTGAGAGCCTCTGGGCAGTGTAGGGGGGCTATTGAGAGCCACTGGGCGGTGTAGGGGGGCTATGGAGAGCCGTGGGGCGGTGTAGGGGGGCTATGGAGAGCCGCTGGGCGGTGTAGGGGGACTATTGAGAGCACCTGGGCGGAGTAGGGCGGCTATGGAGAGCCGCTGGGCCGTGTAGGGGGGCTATTGAGAGCCACTGGGCGGTGTAGGGAGGCTATGTAAAGCCACTGGGCGGTGTAGGGGGGGCTATGTAAAGCCGCTGGGCGGTGTAGGGGGGCTATGTAAAGCCACTGGGCGGTGTAGGGAGGCTATGTAAAGCCACTGGGCAGTGTAGGGGGGGCTATGTAAAGCCACTGGGCAGTGTAGGGGGTGCTATGTAAAGCCACTGGCCGGTGTAGGGGGGGCAAGGTATGTAAAGCCACTGGGCGGTGTAGGGGGGGCTATGTAAAGCCACTGGGCGGTGTAGGGGGGCTATTGAGAGCAGCTGGGCGGTGTAGGGGGGCTATGTAAAGCCACTGGGAGGTGTAGGGGGGGCTATGAAAAGCCACTGGGCTGTGTAGAGGGGCTATGGAGAGCCGCTGGGCAGTGTAGGGAGGCTATTGAGAGCCACTAGGCAGTGTAGGGGGGCTATGTAAAGCCACTGGGCGGTGTAGAGGGGGCTATGTAAAGCCACTGGGCGGTGTAGGGGGGCTATGTAAAGCCACTGGGCGGTGTAGGGGGGCTATGCAAAGCCACTGGGCGATGTAGGGAGGCTATGGAGAGCCACTGGGCGGTGTAGGGGGGCTATTGAGAGCCACTGGGCGGTGTAGGGGGGGGCTATGTAAAGCCTCTGGGCGGGGTAGGGGGGCTATTGAGAGCCGCTGGGGTGTGTTTTGGGGCTATTGAGAGCCGCTGGGCAGTGTAGGGGGGATTTGGAGAGCCACTCTGTGGTGTAGGGTGGCTATTGAGAGCCACTGGGCGGTGTAGGGGGGCTATGGAGAGCTGCTGGGCCGTGTAGGGAGGCTATTGAGAGCCACTGGGCGGTGTAAGGGGGCTATTGAGAGCCGTGGGGCGGTGTAGGGGGGCTATGTAAAGCCACTGGGCGGTGTAGGGAGGCTATGTAAAGCCACTGGGCAGTGTAGGGGGGGCTATGTAAAGCCACTGGGCGGTGTAGGGGGGGCTATGGAGAGCAGCTGGGCGGTGCAGGGGGGGCTATGGAGAGCCACTGGGCGGTGTAGGGGGGGCTATGGAGAGCAGCTGGGCGGTGCAGGGGGGGCTATGGAGAGCCACTGGGCGGTGTAGGGGGGGCTAAGGAGAGCAGCTGGGCGGTGTAGGGGGGGCTATGGAGAGCAGCTGGGCGGTGTAGGGGGGGCTATGTAAAGCCACTGGGCGGTGTAGGGGGGCTATGGAGAGCAGCTGGGCGGTGTAGGGGGGGCTATGTAAAGCCACTGGGCGGTGTAGGGGGGGCTATGGAGAGCAGCTGGGCGGTGTAGGGGGGCTATGTAAAGCCACTGGGCGGTGTAGGGAGGCTATGTAAAACCAATGGGCGGTGTAATGGGGGCTTATGTAAAGCCACTGGGCGGCGTAGGGGCGGCTATGCAAAGCCACTGGGCGATGTAGGGAGGCTATGGAGAGCCACTGGGCGGTGTAGGGGGGCTATTGAGAGCCACTGGGCGGTGTAGGGGGGGCTATGTAAAGCCGCTGGGCAGTGTAGGGGGGCTATTGAGAGCCTCTGGGCAGTGTAGGGGGGCTATTGAGAGCCACTGGGCGGTGTAGGGGGGCTATGGAGAGCTGCTGGGCCGTGTAGGGAGGCTATTGAGAGCCACTGGGCGGTGTAGGGGGGCTATTGAGAGCCGTGGGGCGGTGTAGGGGGGCTATGGAGAGCCGCTGGGCGGTGTAGGGGGCCTATTGAGAGCAGCTGGGCAGTGTAGGGCGGCTATGGAGAGCCGCTGGGCAGTGTAGGGGGGCTATTGAGAGCCACTGGGCGGTGTAGGGAGGCTATGTAAAGCCACTGGGCGGTGTAGGGGGGGCTATGTAAAGCCGCTGGGCGGTGTAGGGGGGCTATGTAAAGCCACTGGGCGGTGTAGGGAGGCTATGTAAAGCCACTGGGCAGTGTAGGGGGGGCTATGTAAAGCCACTGGGCAGTGTAGGGGGTGCTATGTAAAGCCACTGGCCGGTGTAGGGGGGGCAAGGTATGTAAAGCCACTGGGCGGTGTAGGAGGGGCTATGTAAAGCCACTGGGCGGTGTAGGGGGGCTATTGAGAGCCACTGGGCGATGTAGGGAGGCTATGGAGAGCCACTGGGCGGTGTAGGGGGGCTATTGAGAGCCACTGGGCGGTGTAGGCAGTGGGGGGGCTATGTAAAGCCTCTGGGCGGTGTAGGGGGGCTATTGAGAGCCGCTGGGGTGTGTTTTGGGGCTATTGAGAGCCGCTGGGCAGTGTAGGGGGGATTTGGAGAGCCACTCTGTGGTGTAGGGTGGCTATTGAGAGCCACTGGGCGGTGTAGGGGGGCTATGGAGAGCTGCTGGGCCGTGTAGGGAGGCTATTGAGAGCCACTGGGCGGTGTAAGGGGGCTATTGAGAGCCGTGGGGCGGTGCAGGGGGGCTATGGAGAGACGCTGGGCGGTGTAGGGGGACTATTGAGAGCCGCTTGGCAGTGTAGGGGGACTATTGAGAGCCGCTGGGCAGTGTAGGGGGGCTATGGAGAGCCGCTGGGCAGTGTAGGGAGGCTATTGAGAGCCAATGGGCGGTGTAGGGGGGGCTATGTAAAGCCACTGGGCGGTGTAGGGGGGGCAATGTAAAGCCACCGGGCGGTGTAGGGGGGCTATGTAAAGCCACTGGGCGGTGTAGGGGGGCTATTGAGAGCCGTGGGGCGGTGCAGGGGGGCTATGGAGAGCCGCTGGGCGGTGTAGGGGGACTATTGAGAGCCGCTTGGCAGTGTAGGGGGACTATTGAGAGCCGCTGGGCAGTGTAGGGTGGCTAATGAGACCCGCTGGGCAGTGTAGGGGGGCGATTGAGAGTCACTGGGCGGTGTAGGGGGGCTATGGAGAGCCGCTGGGCAGTGTAGGGGGGATATGTAAAGCCACTGGGCGGTGCAGGGGGGTGCTATGTAAAAACCAATGGACAGTGTAAGGGGGGCGTATGTAAAGCCACTGGGCTTTGTAGGGGGGGCTATGTAAAGCCACTGGGCGGTGTAGGGGGGGATATTTAGAGCCGCTGGGCGGTGTAGGGGGCCTATGGAGAGCCGCTGGGGAGTGTTGGGGGGCTATTGAGAGCCGCTGGGCGGCGTAGGGTGCCTATGTCAAGCCGCTGGGCGGTGTAGGGGGGGCAATGTAAAGCCACTGGGCGGTGTAGGGGGGATATGTAAAGCCCCTGGGCGGTGCAGGGGGGCTATTTAAAAACCAACGGGCGGTGTAAGGGGGGCTTATGTAAAGCCACTGGGCTTTGTAGGGGGGGCTATGTAAAGCCACTGGGCGGTGTAGGGGGGGATATTTAGAGCCGCTGGGCGGTGTAGGGGGCCTATGGAGAGCCGCTTGGCAGTGTAGGGGGGCTATGGAGAGCCACTGGGCGGTGTAGGGGGGCTATGGAAAGCTGCTGGAAAGTGTAGGGGGGCGATTGAGAGCCGCTGGGCGGTGTAGGGGGGCTATGTAAAGCCACTGGGCGGTGTAGGGGGGGCAATGTAAAGCCACTGGGCGGTGCAGGGGGGTGCTATGTAAAAACCAATGGGCGGTGTAAGGGGGGCTTATGTAAAGCCACTGGGCTTTGTAGGGGGGGATATTTAGAGCAGCTGGGCGGTGTAGGAGGCCTATGGAGAGCCGTTGGGGAGTGTTGGGGGGCTATTGAGAGCCACTGGGCGTTGTAGGGGGGCTATTGAGAGCCGCTTGGCAGTGTAGGGGGGCTATGGAGAGCCACTGGGCGGTGTAGGGGGGCTATGGAAAGCTGCTGGAAAGTGTAGGGGGGCGATTGAGAGCCGCTGGGCGGTGTAGGGGGGCTATGTAAAGCCACTGGGCGGTGTAGGGGGGGCAATGTAAAGCCACTGGGCGGTGTAGGGGGGATATGTTAAGCCACTGGGCGGTGCAGGGGGGTGCTATGTAAAAACCAATGGGCGGTGTAAGGGGGGCTTATGTAAAGCCACTGGGCTTTGTAGGGGGGGATATTTAGAGCAGCTGGGCGGTGTAGGAGGCCTATGGAGAGCCGTTGGGGAGTGTTGGGGTGCTATTGAGAGCCACTGAGGGGTGTAGGGGGCCTATGGAGAGCCGCTGGGCGGTGTAGGGGGGGATATTTAGAGCCGCTGGGCGGTGTAGGGGGCCTATGGAGAGCCGCTGGGGAGTGTTGGGGGGCTATTGAGAGCCGCTGGGCGGCGTAGGGGGCCTATGGAGAGCCGCTGGGAGGTGTAGGGGGGCTATGTAAAGCCACTGGGCGGTGTAGGGGGGCTATGGAGAGCCGCTGGGCAGTGTAGGGGGGCTAATGAGACCCGCTGGGCAGTGTAGGGGGGCGATTGAGAGTCACTGGGCGGTGTAGGGGGGCTATGGAGAGCCGCTGGGCAGTGTAGGGGGGGCTATTGAGAGCTACTGGGCGGTGTAGGGGGGGCTATGTAAAGCCACTGGGCGGTGTAGGGGGGGCAATGTAAAGCCACTGGGCGGTGTAGGGGGGATATGTAAAGCCCCTGGGCGGTGCAGGGGGGGCTATGTAAAAACCAACGGGCGGTGTAAGGGGGGCTTATGTAAAGCCACTGGGCTTTGTAGGGGGGGCTATGTAAAGCCACTGGGCGGTGTAGGGAGGATATTTAGAGCCGCTGGGCGGCGTAGGGGGCCTATGGAGAGCCGCTGGGCGGTGTAGGGGGGCTATTGAGAGCCGCTGGGCAGTGTAGGGGGGCTATGGAGAGCCGCTGGGCGGTGTAGGGGGGCTATGTAAAGCCACTGGGCGGTGTAGGGGGGCTATGGAGCGCCACTTGGCGGTGTAGGGGGGCTATTTAGAGCCGTTGGGCAGTGGAGGGGGGCTAATGAGACCCGCTGGGCAGTGTAGTGGGGCTATGGAGAGTCACTGGGCGGTGTAGGGGGGCTATGTAAAGCCACTGGGCGGTGTAGGGAGGCTATTGAGAGCCACTGGGCAGTGTACGGGGGGGCTATGTAAAGCCACTGGGCTGTGTAAAGCCACTGGGCGGTGAGGGGGCTATGTAAAGCCACTGGGCGGTGTAGGGGGGCTATGTAAAGCCACTGGGCGGTGTAGGGAGGATATTTAGAGCCGCTGGGCGGCGTAGGGGGCCTATGGAGAGCCGCTGGGCGGTGTAGGGGGGCTATTGAGAGCCGCTGGGCAGTGTAGGGGGGCTATGGAGAGCCGCTGGGAGGTGTAGGGGGGCTATGTAAAGCCACTGGGCGGTGTAGGGGGGCTATGGAGCGCCACTTGGCGGTGTAGGGGGGCTATTTAGAGCCGTTGGGCAGTGTAGGGGGGCTAATGAGACCCGCTGGGCAGTGTAGTGGGGCTATTGAGAGTCACTGGGCGGTGTAGGGGGGCTATGTAAAGCCACTGGGCGGTGTAGGGAGGCTATTGAGAGCCACTGGGCAGTGTACGGGGGGGCTATGTAAAGCCACTGGGCAGTGTAAAGCCACTGGGCGGTGAGGGGGCTATGTAAAGCCACTGGGCAGTGTAGAGGGGGCTATGTAAAGCCACTGGGCGGTGTAGGGGGGCTATGTAAAGCCACTGGGCGGTGTAGGGGGGGCTATGTAAAGCCACTGGGCAGTGTAGGGGGGCTATTGAGAGCCGCTGGGCAGTGTAGGGGGGCTATGGAGAAAGTTGAAAGTTTTCATACACTTAGGTTGGAGTCATTAAAACTCAAATTTCAACCACTCTACAAATTTCTGGTTAACAAACTATAGTTTTGTTAAGTCGGTTAGGACATCTACTTTATGCATGACACGTAATTTTTCCAACATTTGTTTCCAGACAGATTATTTCACTTATAATTCACTGTATCACAATTCCAGTGGGTCAGAAGTTTACATACAGTAAGTTGAATGTTCCTTTAAACAGCTTGGAAAATTCCTGAAAATGATGCCATGGCTTTAGAAGCTTCCGATAGGCTAATTGACATCATTTGAGTCAATTGGAGGTGTACCTGTGGATGTATTTCAAGGCCTACCTTTTAAACTCAGTGCCTCTTTGCGTGACATCATGGAAAAATCAAAAGAAATCAGCCAGGACCTCACATTTTTTGTAGACCTCCACAAGTCTGGTTCATTCTTGGTAGCAATTTCCAAATGCCTGAAGGTACCACATTCATCTATCCAAACAATACGCAAGTAAAAACACCATGGGACCACGCAGCCGTCATATCGCTCAGGAAGGAGACGCGTTCGGTCTTGATGTGGAATAGAGTTCCTTGTAGTATCCAAACAATACGAAAATGATTGTGTTCCTAGCTCCAACAGTACAGTAATATCTAACAATTCACAACAATACACACAAATCTATAAGTAAAAGAACAGTGGCATGTCATGTGGGGTATATATTGGTGTCTGAGCTGTGTGTTAGTAGTTTAAAACAGACAGCTCAGTGCTTTCATCATGTCAATACCTCTCACAAAGACAAGTAGTGATGCAGTCAATCCCTCCTCCACCCTGAGCCAGGAGAGATTGTTAGCTCTGTGTAGATTTAAGGACCAGCCATGTTGCCCTGTTCTGGGCCAACTGTAACTTCTATAGGGGTATCAAGCACCTCCCCCGATAGCTAAGTCTCAGTAAAACAGATTACGTTACAATATCTCATATCTCTCTGGTAGGAGAATCTAATCTTACATAGTTCACTGTCCAGAGACTGTACATTAGCAAGTATTACACTAGGAAGTGGAGGGTGGTTTGCCCACTCCTGTGATGAATGCTGCTTAGGATCCAGGTCTGGTAAATCAGATGTGTGGTGCTGCTGTTCTGTGGTGTGTGATCACCGATCTTAATTCCAGAGGTGCTTGTCGGTAATAGGAAACAATACTAGAAACTTTCTGAGCAAATATCTTTGATACGTGTGTGTGTGTGTGTGGGAGTGGGGGGAAGGGTAGAGATAGCCCTCAGTAGCAGTCAGTCAGTCAGCTCTAACCCAGGACAACAGCTGCTGCTCTGCTCATGGCTGCATGGGACAGCTGCTGCTCTGTTCTAATGTCACACTGAAGGACTCTCAGCTTCAAACACAGTCATTTTACAGTTGGGTTAAACACAGATATACAGTGCCTTGCGAAAGTATTCGGCCCCCTTGAACTTTGCGACCTTTTGCCACATTTCAGGCTTCAAACATAAAGATATAAAACTGTATTTTTTTGTGAAGAATCAACAACAAGTGGGACACAATCATGAAGTGGAACGACATTTATTGGATATTTCAAACTTTTTTAACAAATCAAAAACTGAAAAATTGGGCGTGCAAAATTATTCTAATTCTTATTACAAATAACCATAACGAGGCTATATACAGTCACGGCCAAAAGTTTTGAGAATGACACAAATATTTCAAAGTTCAAAGTTTGCTGCCTTTAGTGTCTTTAGATATTTTTGTTAGATGTTACTATGGAATACTGAAGTATAATTACAAGCATTTTCATAAGTGTCAAAGGCTTTCATTGACAATTACATGAAGTTGATGCAAAGAGTCAATATTTGCAGTGTTGACCCTTCTTTTTCAAGACCTCTGCAATCCTCCCTGGCATGCTGTCAATTAATTTCTGGGCCACATCCTGACTGACGGCAGCCCATTCTTGCATAATCAATGCTTTTTGTCAGAATTTGTGGGTTTTTGTTTGTCCCTCAGCCTCTTGAGGATTGACCACAAGTTCTCAATGGGATTAAGGTCTGGGGAGATTCCTGGGATTAAGGTCTGGCCAAAATATTGATGTTTTGTTCCCTGAGCCACTTCATTATCACTTTTGCCTTATGGCAAGGTGCTCCATCATGCTGGCAAAGGCATTGTTTGTCACCAAACTGTTCCTGGATGGTTTGGAGAAGTTGCTCTTAGAGGATATGTTGGAACCATTCTTTATTCATGGCTGTGTTCTTAGGCAAAACTGGGAGTGAGCCCACTCCCTTGGCTGAGAAGCAACCCCACACATGAATGGTCTCAGGATGCTTTACTGTTGGCATAACACAAGACTGAGTCCTCAGCAGTCCAATCCCTGTACCTTTTGCAGAATATCAGTCTGTCCCTGATGTTTTTCCCAGAGAGAAGTGGCTTCTTTGCTGCCCTTCTTGACACCAGGCCATCCTCCAAAAGTCTTCGCCTCACGGTGCATGCAGATGCACTCACACCTGCCTGCTGCCATTCCTGAGCAAGCTTTGTACTAGTGGTGCCCCGATCCCGCAGCGGAATCAACTTTAGGAGACGGTCCTGGCGCTTGCTGGACTTTCTTGGGCACCCTGAAGTCTTCTTCACAAAAATGTAACCGCTCTCCTTGAAGTTCTTGATGATCCGATAAATGGTTGATTTAGGTGCAATCTTAATGGCAGCAATATTCTTGCCTGTGAAGCCCTTTTTGTGCAAAGCAATGATGACGGCACGTGTTCCCTTGCAGGTAACCATGGTTGACAGAGGAAGAACAATGATTCCAGCACCATTCTTCATAACATTCTGGAGTATATGCACATATACAAACTGAGGCAGCAGACTGAAAATTTATATTTGTGTCATTCTCAAAACCATTGGCCAACACTGTACAGGGGGTACCGGTACCGAGTCAATGTGCGAGGGTACAGGTTAGTCTAGGTAATTTGTACATGAGTGAATTGACTATGTATAGATAATAAACAGCAAGTAGCAGCAGTGTAAAAACAAATGGAGGGGGGGGGGGGGGGTTCAGTGTAAATAGTCCGGATGACTGTTTGATTAATTGTTCAGCTGTCTTATGGCTTGGGGGTAGAAACTGTTTAGGAGCCTCTGGTCCTATTCCCATGCGCACTGGTACCGCTTGCCATGTGGTAGCAGAGAGAACAGTCTATGACTTGGGTGACTGGAGTCTGAAATTTTTGGGGGCTTTCCTCTGACACCACCTAGTATATAGGTCCTGGATGGCAGGAAGCTTGGCCCCAGTGATGTACTGGACCGTACACACTACCCTCTGTAGTGCATTAGGGTCAGATGCCGAGCAGTTGCCATACCAGGCGGTGATGCAACCGGTCAGGATGCTCTCGATGATGCAGCTGTAAAACCTTTTGAGGATCTGGGGACCTATGCCAAATCTTTTCAGTCTCCTAAGGGGGAGAAGGTTTTGTCGTGCCCTCTTCACAACTGTCTTGGTGTGCTTGGACCATGATAGTTCGTTGGTGATGTGGACACCAAGGAACTTGAAACTCTCGACCCGCTCCACTACAGCCCCGTTGATGTTAATGGGGGCCTGTTCAGTCCTTTTCCTGTAGTCCACGATCAGCTCCTGTGTCTTGCTCACATTGATGGATAGGTTGTTGTTCTGAGTACACGTCCTAATAATCCGTCTGGCCCTGCAGCCTTGTGAATGTTGACCTGTTTAAAAAGGTCTTACTCACATCGGCTACAGACAGCGTGATCCAAAACAGCTGACGCTCTCATGCATGGTTCAGTGTTCATCTAAACAGGGGATCTTGTGTGTTTATTTGCGTGTGCTGTCTGTGTGTGAGAGAACCCAGTGGAGCGGGGAACAAATACATAAATATTGACTCATCACAACTCCGCAGCTGTATGCTAGCCTGGTGCCACGCACAAACACAGCGGAGGTCTTAGTTTTCTATTCCAACAACTCTTCTCCTGTGAGAGGCAACAGAAGATCCAGAGTCCAATGCTGGACTTGCTGTGGTCGGTCTCTCAATCTGACATGTTTTTCAAAATGCATCTTAAACTACCTGAGAGACTTTACCTTACAGTTATGAGAGATGACAGCAGTCAAGAACCTGCGAAGAAACACAGCCCACCAGACCCTCTAGATTAGTTTTATTGGAATGCATACTCACAACGTTTTACACATGACACAAATAACTTCAGCCATTTAAAATTGATCACAACACAAAGTGCTATTTAAATCACCTTACATCACATAGGCGTGAGGACACATGACATAATATACTGTAGCATGACCAGGAAATCAACATACAGCCAGAGTGGAGGAGAATTGACAGGTAAGAAAAGAGACACCATTTACACATCAACTCCTGACATAAACTGGACAGTTGATCCAGGTAATTTCATTGGATGATGTACATAGATACACACACTCAGCCACACATACACTGGTATGCATGTATACCCCAGTACATGTATGCAAACCCAGACACAGAGTGGGTTCCATGCAGGGGTCAGGAGTTAGGAGATCAGCTCCTGGTGGCCACAGCCGGTTGCTGCTGCTGGTCAGACGACTGGAGCTGCTTCCCCAGATACTCCCTGTAGAGGAGAGGAGGAGTATATCATCAATAATCCAAAATCTACCATACTTGGCCTCAACCCCATCAAACAGCTTTGGAATTAATTGGAACACCGACTGCGAGCCAGGCCTAATCACCCAACATCAGTGCCTGACCGCACTAATGCTCGTGGCTGAATGGAAGCAAGTCCCAGCAGCAATGTTCCAACATCTAGTGGAAAGACTTCCCAGAAGAGTGGAGGCTGTTATATCGTCAAAGGGGGGACCAACTCTATGTTAATGCTTTTGATTTTGGAATGAGATGTTCGACGAGCAGGTGTCCACATACTGTTGGTCATGTAGTGTATTTAACCCCTTGTTTTCGGCACTCAACAGTCTAAGCACACCCTGAAACAGGGGAGAGGGAGGGGTTCTACTAAACTACAGTGCCTTCGGAAAAGTATTCAGACCCCTTCACTTTTTCCACATTTTGTTAGGTTACAGCCGTATTCAAAAATGTATTATAGTTGTTTCCCCTCAATCTACACACAACACCCGATAATGACAAAACACTTATCAAAAATGTTTTTTTTTTAAATGTTAATTTATATATAAAATAAAAAAAAATGAAATATTACATTTACATAAGTTCAGACCCTTTACTCAGTACTTTGTTGAACAACCTTTGGCAGCCATTACACCCTCAAGTCTTCTTGGGTGAGATGCTACAAGCTTGGCACACCTGTATTTGGGGAGTTTCTCCCATTCTTCTCTGCAGATCCTCTCAAGCTTTGTCAGGTTGGATAGGGAGCGTCGCGGCACAGCTATTTTAATGTCTCTCCAGAGATGTTCGACCGGGTTCAAGTCCGGGCTCTGGCTGGGCCACTCAAGGACATTCAGAGACTTGTCCCGAAGCCACTCCTGTCTTGGCTTTTTGCTTAGGGTCGTTGTCCTGTTGGAACCTTCCCCCCAGTCTTAGGTCCTGAGCAGGTTTTCATCAAGGATCTCTGTACTTTGCTCCGTTTATCTTTCCCTCGATCCTAACTTGTCTCCCAGTCCCAGCCGCTGAAAAACATTCCCAAAGCATGATCAATCTTGGTTTCATCAGACCAGAGAATCTTGTTTCTTATGGTCTGTGAGTCTTTAGGTGCCATTTGGCAAACTCCAAGCAGACTGCCATGTGCCATTTACTGAGGAGTGGCTTCCGTCTGGCCACTCTTCTATAAAGGACTGATTGGTGGAGTACTGCAGAGATGGTTGTCTTGAAGGTTCTCCCATCTCCACAGAGGAATGCTGGAGCTCTGTCAGAGTGACCATTTGGTTCTTGGTCAACTCCCTGACCAAGGCCCTTCTCCCTCGATTGCTCAGTTTGGCCGGGTCAAGCTCTAGGAAGAGTCTTGATGGTTCCAAACTTCTTCCATTTAAAAATTATGGAGGCCACTGTTCTTGGGGACCTTCAATGCTGCAGAAATGTTTTGGTACCCTTCCCCAGATCTGTGCCTCGACACAATCCAGTCTAGGAACCTCATGGCTTGGTTTTTGCTCTGACATGCACGGTCAACTGTGTGACCTTATATAGACAGGTGTGTGCCTTTCCAAATCATGTCCAATCAATTGAATTTACCACAGCTGGACACCAAAAAAGTTGTAGGGTGATCAATGGAAACAGGGTGCACCTGAGCTCAATTTCTAGTCTCATAGCAAGGGGTCTGAATACTTATGTAAATAAGTCATCTTTTTAATTTTTTCTAAATTTGGCACAATTTCTGAAAATCTGTTTTGCTTTGTCATTATGGGGTATTGTGTGTAGATTGCTGAGAATATTTTAAATATTTAATCCATTTTAGAATAAGGCTGTAACTTAACAAAATGTGGAAAAAGTCAAGGAGTCTGAATACTTTCACAAGGAACAGTATATAGTGAGCGTGTCGTAAACCAACAGGTTCATATATACAGTACCAGTCAAAAGTTTGGACACATACTAATTGCAGGGTTTTTATTTTTACTGTTTTCTACATTGTAGAATAATAGTGAAGACATCAAACTATGAAATAGGCTTTAAATTAAAAAAATAAAAATATATAATAATTAATATATATATATATTCTTCAGAGTAGCCACCCTTTGCCTTGACAGCATTGCACACTCTTGGCATTCTCTCAACTAGCTTCATGAGGTAGTCACCTGGAATGCATTTCAATTAACAGGTGTTCCTTGCTAAAAGTGAATTTGTGGAATTTCTTTCCTTCTTAATGCGTTTCAGCCAATCAGTTGTGTTGTGACAAGGTAGGGGTGGTATACAGAAGATCGCTTTGGTAAAAGACCAAGTCCATATTATTGCAAAAACAGCTCAAATAAGCAAAGAGAAACAACAGCCCATCATTACATTAAAACATACATTGCTTGCTGTTTGGAGTTTCAGGATGGGTTTCTGTTTTGCACTTTGCGACATCGGCAGATGAAAAAAAGGGATTTATAAATTTGACTGATCAATCAATTCAGAAAATTTCATGAACTTTGAAAGTTTCTTCAAGTGCAGTCGCACCAAGAGCTATGATGAAACTGGCTCTCATGAGCACCGCCACAGGAACGGAAGACCGAGAGATACCTCTGCTACAGAGGATAAGTTCATTAGAGTTAACAGCATCAGAAATTGCAGCCCAAATAAATGCTCCACAGTTCAAGTAACTGACACATTTCAACATCAACTGTTCAGAGGAGACTCTGTGAATCAGGCCTTCATGGTATAATTGCTGCAAAGAAACCACCACTAAAGGACACCAATAATAAAGAAGAGACTTGCTTGGGCCAAGAAACACAAGCAATTGACATTAGACCAGTGGAAATCTGTCCTTTGGTCTGGTGAGTCCAAATTTAAGATTTTTGGCTCCAACAGCCGTGTCTTTGTGAGACGCAGAGCAGGTAAACGGATTATCACCGCATGTGTGGTTCCCACTGTGAAGCATGGAGGAGGTGGTGTGATTTGCTGGTGACACTGTTGGTGATTTACTTAGAATTCAAGGCACACTTAACCAGCATGGCTACCACAGCATTCTGCAGCAACACACCATCCCATCTGGTTTGCGCTTAGTGGGACTAACATTTGTTTTTCAAAAGGACAATGACCCAACACACCTCCGGGCTGTATAAGGGTTATTTCACCAAGAAGGAGCGTGATGGAGTGCTGCATAACCCGACCTCAACCCAATTGAGATGGTTTGGGATGAGATGGACCACAAAGTGAAGAAAAAGCTTCACAGGATATGTGGAAACTCCTTCAAGACTGTTGGAAAAGCATTCCTCGTGAAGCTGGTTGAAAGAATTGCCAAGAGTGTGCAAAGCAGTCATAGATTTGTTTAACACTTTTTTGGTTACTACATGACTCCATGTGTTATTTCATAGTTGATGTCTTCGCTATTATTCTACAATGTAGAAAATAATAATAATAAAGAAAAACCCTTGAATGAGTAGGTGTGTCCAAACTTTTGACTGGTACTGTATATATATACACTACCGTTCAAAAGTTTGGGGTCACTTAGAAATGTTATTGTTTTTGAAAGAAAAGCTATTTTTTGTCCATTAAAATAACAACATTTACCAGAAATACAGTGTAGACATTGTTAATATTGTAAATTACTATTGTAGCTGGTAAACGGCTGCTTTTATATGGAATAGACACAGGCGTACAGAGGCCCATTATCAGCAACCATCACTCCTGTGTTCCAATGGCACGTTGTGTTAGCTAATCCAAGTTTACCATTTTAAAAGGCTAATTGATCATTAGAAAACCCTTTTTCAATTATGTTAGCACATCTGAAAACTGTTGTGCTGATTAAAGAAGCAATAAAACTGGCCTTCTTTAGAGTATCTGGAGCATCAGCATTTGTGTGTTCGATTACAGGCTCAAAATGGCCAGAAACACAGAACTTTCTTCTGAATCTCATCAGTCTATTCTTGTTCTGAGAAATGAAGGCTATTCCATGTGAGAAATTGCCAAGAAACTGAAGATCTCGTACAACGCTGTGAACAGCGCAAACTGGCTCTAACCAGAATAGAAAGAGTGGGAGGCCCCAGTGCTCAACTGAGCAAGAGGACAAGTACATTAGAGTGTCTAGTTTGAGAAATAGTCCTCAACTGGCAGCTTCATTAAATAGTACCCGCAAAACACCAGTCAACGTCAACAGTGAAGAGGCGACTACGGGATGCTGGCTTTCTAGGCAGAGTTGCAAAGAAAAAGCTGTCCAGTGTCTGTTCTTTTGCTCATCTTAATCGTTTCTTTTTATTGGCCAGTCTGAGATATGGCTTTTTCATTGCAAGAAGCATCCCGGGGGTCGCCTCTTCACTGTTGACGTTGAGACTGATGTTTTGCGGGTATTATTTAATGAAGCTGCCAGTTGACTATAAATGTATAGTATTAATATAGTAAGTACCAGTTATTGACTAAGACTTTATAGTATTAGCTCCCAAGTGGAACAGGGGTCTACGGTACTGCATCTCAGTGAAAGAGGCGTCACTACAGTAACTGGTTCGAATCCAGGCTGTATCACACCCGGCCGTGATTGGGAGTCCCATAGGGCGGCGCACAATTGGCCCAGCGTCGGCCAGGGTAGGCAGTCATTGTAAATAAGAATTTGTTCTTAACTGACGTGCCTAGTTAAATAAAGTATAATAACAAACGGTTGAAGACCATACGTACCAGTTGGGGACCACGAGTTTAAACTAGTACCTAGTAGTAGTAGTAGTAGTACGTACCAGTTGGGGACCACGAGTTTAAACTAGTACCTAGTAGTAGTAGTACGTACCAGTTGGGGACCACGAGTTTAAACTAGTACCTAGTAGTAGTAGTACGTACCAGTTGGGGACCACGAGTTTAAACTAGTACCTAGTACCAGTAGTAGTACGTACCAGTTGGGGACCATGTAGTAGTACTAGGTACTAGGTGGTACTAGTAGTAGTACTAGTAGTACTAGTACTAGTACTAGTAGTACTAGTACTAGTACTAGTAGTACTAGTACTAGTAGTAGTAGTAGTAACGTACGTACCGGTTGGGGACCATGAGTTTAAACTAGTACCTAGCAGTAGTACGTACCAGTTGGGGACCATGAGTTTAAACTAGTACCTAGTAGTAATATAGTTGTAGTACGTATCAGTTGGGGACCATGAGTTTAAACTAGTACCTAGTAGTAATATAGTTGTAGTACGTACCAGTTGGGGACCATGAGTTTAAACTAGTACCTAGTAGTAGTACGTACCAGTTGGGGACCATGAGTTTAAACTAGTACCTAGTAGTAGGTACCGGTTGGGGACCATGAGTTTAAACTAGTACCTAGTAGTAGTAGTAGTGGTACGTACCGGTTGGGGACCATGAGTTTAAACTAGTACCTAGTAGTAGTAGTAGTAGTACGTACCAGTTGGGGACCATTAGTTTAAACTAGTACCTAGCAGTAGTAGTAGTAGTAGTAGTACGTACCGGTTGGGGACCATTAGTTAGTAGTAACTAGTACCTAGCAGTAGTAGTAGTAGTAGTAGTAGTACGTACCGGTTGGGGACCATGAGTTTAAACTAGTACCTAGTAGTAATATAGTTGTAGTTTAGTACCTAGTAGTAGTAGTAGTAGTAGTAGTAGTACGTAGTGGGGACCATAGTACGTACCAGTTGGGGACCATGAGTTTAAACTAGTACCTAGTAGTAGTAGTAGTAGTTTAAACTAGTACCTAGCAGTAGTAGTAGTACGTACCAGTTGGGGACCATAGTTTAAACTAGTACCTAGTAGTAGTAGTAGTACATACCAGTTGGGGACTATGAGTTTAAACTAGTACGTATCAGTTGTTGGGACCATGAGTTTAAACTAGTACCTAGTAGTAATATAGTTGTAGTACGTACCAGTTGACCATGCAGTAGGACCATGTACTAGTACTAGTACTAGTAGTTTAAACTAGTACCTAGTACCTAGTAGTAATATAGTTGTAGTAGTAGTAGTACCTAGTAGTAATATAGTTGTAGTACGTACCAGTTGGGGACCTAGTACCTAGTAGTTTAAACTAGTACCTAGTAGTAGTAGTAGTAGTAGTAGTTTAAACTAGTACCTAGTAGTAGTAGTACGTACCGGTTGGGGTAGTAAACGTACCAGTTGGACCATTAGTTTAAACTAGTACCAGTAGTAGTAGTAGTAGTAGTAGTAGTATAGTAGTAGTTGTAGTACGTACCAACCTAGTACCTAGTACCTAGTAGTAATATAGTAGTAGTAGTAGTAGTACCGGTTGGGGACCATGAGTTTAAACTAGTACCTAGTAGTAGTAGTAGTAGTAGTAGTAGTAGTAGTAGTAGTAGTAGTAGTAGTAGTAGTAGTACGTACCAGTTGGGGACCATGAGTTTAAACTAGTACCTAGTAGTAGTAGTAGTAGTAGTAGTACCAGTTGGGGACCATGAGTTTAAACTAGTACCTAGTAGTAGTAGTAGTACGTACCGGTTGGGGACCATGAGTTTAAACTAGTACCTAGTAGTAGCAGTAGTAGTAGTACGTACCGGTTGTAGTAGTACGTACCGGATGAGTTTAAACTAGTACCTAGCAGTAGTAGTAGTACGTACCAGTTGGGGACCATGAGTTTAAACTAGTACCTAGTAGTAGTAGTAGTACATACCAGTTGGGGACTATGAGTTTAAACTAGTACCTAGTAGTAGTAGTACGTACCAGTTGTGGACCATGAGTTTAAACTAGTACCTAGCAGTAGTAGTAGTAGTACGTACCGGTTGGGGACCATGAGTTTAAACTAGTACCTAGCAGTAGTAGTAGTAGTAGTAGTAGTAGTAGTATGTACCGGTTGGGGACCATGAGTTTAAACTAGTACCTAGTAGTAGTAGTAGTAGTAGTACGTACCGGTTAGGGACCATGAGTTTAAACTAGTACCTAGCAGTAGTAGTAGTACGTACCAGTTGGGGACCATGAGTTTAAACTAGTACCTAGTAGTAATATAGTTGTAGTACGTACCGGTTGGGGACCATGAGTTTAAACTAGTACCTAGTAGTAGTAGTACATACCGGTTGCAGTAGTAATAGTAGTAATATAGTAGTAGTACGTATCAGTTGTGGACCATGAGTTTAAACTAGTACCTAGTAGTAGTAGTAGTAGTACGTACCAGTTGGGGACCATGAGTTTAAACTAGTACCTAGTAGTACCTAGTAGTAGTAGTAGTAGTACGTACCAGTTGGGGACCATGAGTTTAAACTAGTACCTAGTAGTAGTAGTAGTAGTAGTAGTAGTAGTACGTACCAGTTGTGGACCATGAGTTTAAACTAGTACCTAGTAGTAGTAGTAGTAGTAGTAGTAGTAAAGTAGTAGTAGTAGTAGTAGTAGGTACCGGTTGGGGACCATGAGTTTAAACTAGTACCTAGTAGTAGTAGTAGTAGTAGTAGTAGTAGTAATAATAGTAGTACGTACCGGTTGGGGCCCATGAGTTTAAACTAATACCTATTAGTAGTAGTAGTAGTAGTAGTAGTAGTTGTACATACCAGTTGGGGACCATGAGTTTAAACTAGTACCTAGCAGTAGTAGTACGTACCAGTTGTGGACCATGAGTTTAAACTAGTACCTAGCAGTCGTAGTAGTAGTAGTAGTAGTAGTAGTAGATACCAGTTGGGGACCATGAGTTTAAACTAGTACCTAGTAGTAGTAGTAGTAGTAGTAGTAGTACGTACGTACCAGTTGTGGACCATGAGTTTAAACTAGTACCTAGCAGTAGTAGTAGTAGTAGTAGTAGTAGTAGTAGTAGTAGTAGTAGTAGTAGCAGCAGTAGTAGTACGTACCAGTTGTGGACCATGAGTTTAAACTAGTACCTAGTAGTAGTAGTAGTAGTAGTACATACCAGTTGTGGACCATGAGTTTAAACTAGTACCTAGTAGTAGTAGTAGTAGTAGTAGTAGTAGTAGTAGTAGTAGTAGTAGTAGTAGTAGTAGTAGTACGTACCAGTTGTGGACCATGAGTTTAAACTAGTACCTAGTAGTATAGTAGTAGTACATACCAGTTGTGGACCATGAGTTTCTGCACGGCCAGCAGGGCGTTGTAGCGGACCAGCTGATCGTCATGGTGCATGTGGTTCATCACCAGCTGTTTACCTCCAAGCTGCTCTATCACCCTGACACAGAGAAACACTGGTTATATAAACACAGAGTGGACAAAACATTCCCACAGTTGTGTCAAGTTGGCTGGATGTCCTTCGGATGATGGACCATTTATTGATATATGCAGGAAACTGTTGTGTAAAAAACCCAGCAGCGTTGCAGTTCTTGGCACACAAACCGGTGCGCCTGGTACCTACTACCATACCCCGTTCTAATGCATTTCAATATGTTGTCCTAATCATTCACCCTCTGAAGGACACACACACAATCCACGTCTCAAGGTTTAAACATCCTTCTTTAACCCGTCTCCTCCCCTTCATCTACACTGATTGAAGTGGATTTAACAGGTGACATAAATAAGGGATTATAGCTTTCACCTGGATTCACCTGTCCAGTCTATGCCATGGAAAGAGCAGGTGTTCATAATGTATTGTTCACTCAGTGTATACTGTGTGTCCTTACCGTTTCCCCCGAGGGTAGTGTCTGACGTATTCTCCAACATCATGAGCAGCTACAGCAATAACCTGAGGGTCATCAGATACCTCCAGCAGCCGAGTAAGGATCCTGAGGAGGGAGAACATATAACACATAACAAACCCTGACATCAGATACCACCTCTTCACCCTGACATCAGATACCACCTCATCACCCTAACACCAGCTACCTCATCACCCTAACTAACCCGAACATTAGAAACGTCATCACACTAACATCAGATACCTTTATAAACCACCATGTCTTTCAAAAATATTAGAATCACTGACAAACTCTCAGCTAAGGAGCTGGTCTGTCTACAGTACCTAGATGCAAAACCAAGACGGGTGTGGAGCGTTCTCTAGTAAAGCCCCTCAGTTACAGAACAGCATTCTCTAGTAAAGCCCCTCAATTACAAAACAGCGTTCTCTCATAAAGCCCCTTAATTACAAAACAGCGTTCTCTAGTAAAGCCCCTCAATTACAAAACAGCGTTCTCTAGTAAAGCCCCTCAGTTACAGAACAGCGTTCTCTAGTAAAGCCCCTCAGTTACAGAACAGCGTTCTCTAGTAAAGCCCCTCAGTTACAGAACAGCATTCTCTAGTAAAGCCCCTCAATTACAAAACAGCGTTCTCTAGTAAAGCCCCTCAGTTACAAAACAGCGTTCTCTAGTAAAGCCCTTCAGTTACAGAACAGCATTCTCTAGTAAAGCCCCTCAATTACAAAACAGCGTTCTCATAAAGCCCCTCAATTACAAAACAGCGTTCTCTAGTAAAGCCCCTCAGTTACAGAACAGCGTTCTCTAGTAAAGCCCCTCAGTTACAGAACAGCGTTCTCTAGTAAAGCCCCTCAGTTACAGAACAGCGTTCTCTAGTAAAGCCCCTCAGTTACAGAACAGCGTTCTCTAGTAAAGCCCCTCAGTTACAGAACAGCATTCTCTAGTAAAGACCCTCAATTACAAAACAGCGTTCTCTAGTAAAGCCCCTCAGTTACAGAACAGCGTTCTCTAGTAAAGCCCCTCAGTTACAGAACAGCGTTCTCTAGTAAAGCCCCTCAGTTACAGAACAGCGTTCTCTAGTAAAGCCCCTCAGTTACAGAACAGCGTTCTCTAGTAAAGCCCCTCAGTTACAGAACAGCATTCTCTAGTAAAGCCCCTCAATTACAAAACAGCGTTCTCTCATAAAGCCCCTCAATTACAAAACAGCGTTCTCTAGTAAAGCCCCTCAATTACAAAACAGCGTTCTCTAGTAAAGCCCCTCAGTTACAGAACAGCGTTCTCTAGTAAAGCCCCTCAGTTACAGAACAGCGTTCTCTCGTAAAGCCCCTCAGTTACAGAACAGCGTTCTCTCGTAAAGCCCCTCAGTTACGGAACAGCTTGCCCTGTCAGGTAAGAGATGCAGACTCCATTGAGGTTATTTAAATAACATTTAAAAATCAACCTTTTTAGCCAGGCCTTTAATAAGTGATTGTATTCTTATGTTATTTTATTTACACTTAGGGTGCCATTTGGGATGCAAACTCATTACCAAACATCCACACTAGGTAGTGCTCGGTGTCTTACCTAACATCCACACTAGGTAGTGCTCTGTGTCTTACCTAACCTCCACACTAGGTAGTGCTCTGTGTCTTACCTAACCTCCACACTAGGTAGTGCTCTGTGTCTTACCTAACATCCACACTAGGTAGTGCTCTGTGTCTTACCTAACATCCAACACTAGGTAGTGCTCTGTGTCTTACAGAACCATCCACACTAGGTAGTGCTCTGTGTCTTACCTAACATCCACACTAGGTAGTGCTCTGTGTCTTACCTAACATCCACACTAGGTAGTGCTCTGTGTCTTACCTAACATCCACACTAGGTAGTGAAGTGCTATGTGTCTTACCGAACCATCCCACACTAGGTAGTGCTCTGTGTCTTACCTAACATCCACACTAGGTAGTGCTCTGTGTCTTACAGAACCATCCACACTAGGTAGTGCTCTGTGTCTTACCTAACATCCACACTAGGTAGTGCTCTGTGTCTTACCTAACATCCAACACTAGGTAGTGCTCTGTGTCTTACAGAACCATCCACACTAGGTAGTGCTCTGTGTCTTACCTAACATCCACACTAGGTAGTGCTCTGTGTCTTACCTAACATCCACACTAGGTAGTGCTCTGTGTCTTACCTAACATCCACACTAGGTAGTGCTATGTGTCTTACCGAACCATCCCACACTAGGTAGTGCTATGTGTCTTACCGAACCATCCCACACTAGGTAGTGCTCTGTGTCTTACCGAACCATCCGACACTAGGTAGTGCTCTTTGCTTACTTGAGGAGTTCGTAGTTCTTCTCGTTGAGGCGAACAGCGTTCTCACGCCAGAACTTCTCTGATTTGTGGACCGGGCTCCACTCCAGGCGACCCGACTTCAGCTCTGAGCTGTACTCATCAAACGAACTGTGTGTGAGTGAAAGAGAGTGAGAGAAAACAAGCTTAAATAACAAGCAACAAACAAACTAGCAGATAAACTTTGCTGAAGAACAGCCTCAGTCCCGACAGTCCTTAATATAGAGAGATGTTGACCTGTTGGGAGAGTTCAATTTGAGGGGTATTCCAGGACAGGTCCAGTGTGGTTTAAGAGATCTGCACAGTTCTGCTAGCGTAGCGCCTAGTTTCTCCAGGTTCAAGTAACAGCACAGTAATGCCTGCTAGCATAGCGCCTAGTTTCTCCAGGTTCAAGTAACAGCACAGTAATGCCTGCTAGCATAGCGCCTAGTTTCTCCAGGTTCAAGTAACAGCACAGTAATGCATGCTAGTGTAGCACCTAGCAGAACAGCCTAGTTTCTCCAGGTTCATGTAACAGCACAGTAATGCCTGTTAGCATAGCGCCTAGTTTCTCCAGGTTCATGTAAAAGCACAGTAATGCCTGCTAGCGTAGCTGAGGTTAGCAGTAATGTTACCCGTCAGGTCCTGGACACTCTCTCCCAGACTCTAGGTTCGGACATGGAGAAGTTAGGGTTAGGGGTCAAAGGTAACCTACCTGAGGTCCTGAACGCTCTCGCCCAGACTCTCCAGCAGGAACTTGATGTCTTCCGTAATGTCCTCATCATCATACTTCTGCTGGTCCAGATTTTCCAGCTGCTTCAGAACCTTACACTGGATCATGGCCAGAGCATACTCCTGACGGGTCTCCCTATCCGCTGACTTCTCCAACAGGTTCTAGAATAATAATATTAACATGTATCATGGCCAGAGCATACTCCTGATGGGTCTCCCACTCAGTCGATTTCTCCAGAACCCTCTACTACGTACGTGGTTTGAGGAGATAGAAAGGTAAATTTGGTCAACCCTGAGTTCGACTCTGGATAACAAGTACCACGAAAGTTGATCAGCTTTTAGCCAGGTACATTTCTACGGCAACAAATCCTTCAGAAGTAATCTTCTTCCGGGCAGGCAAACTCTATCCTGAACGAAGTATCTGAGCCACGAGTTGAGGACCAATGAAATCAGATGATTTTATCAACTTCACCGCAGAAGGGCAATATCGGAGGATGTGGTGGATTGAGACGCATCCAATGAAATAAAACAGATCTCTAGCTTAAACGGACAGATTTTTATGGGGAATTTTGTATTATGCTAATTAGATTGCCGCTTAAAGTCAAGGCATTGCAATATTTTCCGAATGCACAACTCAAACTGCTACAGCGACAAACTCCACACTGCTCCCACCACACTGCTCCAACTGCACAGCTACACGCCGCTCCCACACGCGTTCAAGAAAGAGTTAAGAAAATAGTAAAGAATTATTGAAAAAAAGTAGCAATAAAGTGGCTATATACAGGGGATACCTGTACCGGGTCAATGTGCGAGAAAAGGAGGAGATAATGTTGTTCCCAGACTCTCCTGGCTCAAAGTGGAGGAGAGATTGACTTCATCACTACTTGTATTTATGAGAAGTATTGTCATGTTGAATGCACTGAGCTGTCTGTCTAAACTACTGGCGCACAGCTCGGACACCCATGCATACCGCACAAGAAATGCAACCAGAGGTCTCTTCACAGTCCCCAAGTCCAGACTATAGGAGGTGCACAGTACTACAAAGAGCCATGACTACATGGAACTCTATACCACATCAAGTAACTGAAGCAGCAGTAGAACTAGATTTAAAAACAGATTAAAAAAATACACACCTTATGGAAGAGTAGGGACTGAAGCAACACAAACATGGGCACAGAGACATGCATACACACAATAACATACGCACTACACACACATGTACACATGGATTTAGTACTGTAGATATGTAGTAATGGTGGAGTAGGGGCCTGAGGGCACACAATGTATTGTGAAATGTAATGTTTTTAAAATTGTATTAACTGCCTTAATTTTTCTGGACCCCAGGAAGAGTTATGGGATCCATAATTAACACAAATGCCTCGAGATTACCTTAATATTAGACATTGCGCACCAGCTGTTACTGACAGACACACCCCCCACCCCTGGATGTAGCTATTCTGTCCTGCCGATGCACGGAAAAAAACAGCCAACTATTATTATCTATGACATCGTTCAATCATGAAACGTAAGATATTACCGTTAAATGTCTCGTTGATAGGATAGTCTCGAACGGAGCTCTTCCAGTTTATTCTCCAGTGATTAGACTTTGGCTAATAGAACGAATGGTAGAGGCAGGTTACCCACTCACCGACAAATTTTCACAAGGCACCATGACCTCCGCCCCTTGCATTTCCTTCATGTGAATGACAGGGATTTGGTCCTTGTCTGGGGACAACATGATCTCCTCCTTCATGTGGATGACAGGGATTTGGGCCTTGTCTGGGGACAACATGATCTCCTCCATGTGGATGACAGGGATTTGGGCCTTGTCTGGGGACAACATGATCGCCTCCTTCATGTGGATGACAGGGATTTGGGCCTTGTCTGGGGACAACATTATATCCTTCCTGTCAGACTCATTAAAGATAAAATCTTCATCCAGTTCGAGGTGAGTAATCGCTGTTCTGATATCCTGAAGCTCTTTTCGGTCATAAGAGACGGTAGCATCAATATTATGTACATTTGCTTAGATTCCTTTGACAGATCATTTAAGACAACCTATAGGGAACAGGGTGCCGTAACTAGCAGTACGTACCCTGAAGACAACCTATAGGGAACAGGGTGCCGTAACTAACTAGCAGTACGTACCCTGAAGGCAGCCAGGATGATGCGCGTGACCTTCTCCTTGACAGACTCCTGCAGGATGTCAGACAGGGCCGGTACCACATTGTAACGGCGTAGCTGCTCACAGAGCTGAGAGTTGAAGGCCAGCAGCCACACACAAAACCCCATCTGGTACTGCAGCTGGAAACCACACTTGTTACTGAGCACAGCCGTGATGCTAGAGGGAGGAGAGAGAACAGGGTCAGGTGGTAATGCTAGAGAGAGGAGAGAGAACAGGGTCAGGTGGTAATGCTAGAGAGAGGAGAGAGAACAGGGTCAGGTGGTAATGCTAGAGAGAGGAGAGAGAACAGGGTCAGGTGGTAATGCTAGAGGGAGGAGAGAGAACAGGGTCAGGTGGTAATGCTAGAGGGAGGAGAGAGAACAGGGTCAGGTGGTAATGCTAGAGGGAGGAGAGAGAACAGGGTCAGGGGTCAGGTGGTACAGGACACCACACTTGTCGATCACAGCAGTTTTATGGTGCATCGTGGTTTCATTGCATGGTTTTGGTTAGGGAGTTTATGGCTTGAGTTACAGATAACAGCAGTTAGTCTAACTTCCTCTTGTAGTGTAGTCAAGCAGCATAAAGCATCAGACAACCCCAAACACACTAATGATGTAATGCTAACAGATAGAAGTTAGTAGTAATAGAAGTATCCAGTGATTGTAACAATGATAACTAACAGAAGTATACTGATCAAAAATATAAACGCAACATGTAAACTGTTGATCCCATGTTTCATGAGCTGAAATAAGATGCCAGAAATGTTCCATATGAATAAAAATTATTATTTCTCAAAAATGTTGTGCACAAATTTGTTTACATCCCTGATAGTGAGTATTTCTCCTTTGCCAAGATAATCCATCGACCTGACAGGTGTGGCATATCAAGAAGCTGATTAAACAGCATGATCATTACACAGGTGCACCTTGTGCTGGGGACAATAGGTCACTAATATGTGCAGTTTTGTCACAATGCCATGCCACAGATTCCTAAAGTTTTTTTTAAACCTTTACTTAACTAGGCAAGTCAGTTAAGAACAAATTCTTATTTACAATGACGGCCAAAACTGACGATGCTGGGCCAATTGTGCGCCACCCTTTGGGACTCCCAATCACAACCGGTTGTGATACAGCCTGGATTTGAGATACAGGAAACCACCCTTGTTAATAAATATAGTAATAGTATCCAGAGACTAGTAGTATTAGATGTAGTAATAGTATCCAGAGACTAGTAGTATTAGATGTAGTAATAGTATCCAGAGACTAGTAGTATTAGATGTAGTAATAGTATCCAGAGACTAGTAGTATTAGATGTAGTAATAGTATCCAGAGACTAGTAGTCCGCAGTATTAGATGTAGTAATAGTATTAGATGTAGTAATAGAGCCTAATAGTCAGTAGTATTAGATGTAGTAATAGTATCCAGAGACTAGTAGTCAGTAGTATTAAATGTAGTAATAGTATCCAGAGACCAGTAGTATTAGATGTAGTAATATTATTAGATGTAGTAATGGTATGAATAGACTAGTAGTAGTAGATGTAGTAATATTATTAGATGTAGTAATGGTATCCATAGACTAGTAGTCCGCAGTATTAGATGTAGTAATAGTATCCAGAGACTAGTAGTCAGTAGTATTAGATGTAGTAATAGTATACAGAGACTCACCAGTTGACCCCGTCAGCCTCCACCCAGGCAAACCTGTACTCATTCACCCTCAACATCAGCTGGAGACAGCCTGCTACACACTGCACATACTGAGAACTCTGCAGGGGGAGAACAGAGACACACAAACTTTTATTAAGACTGGTCAGGGAAACACAGGCAGGGATTTGGAGATACAGTGGGGCAAAAAAGTATTTAGTCAGCCACCAATTGTGCAAGTTCTCCCACTTAAAAAGATGAGGCCTGTAATTTATCATAGGTACACTTCAACTATGACAGACAAAATGAGAGAAAAAAATCCAGAAAATCACATTGTAGGATTTTTAATGAATTTATTTGCAAATTATGGTGGAAAATAAGTATTTGGTCAATACAAAAGTTGCTCAATACTTTGTTATATACCCTTTGTTGGCAATGACAGAGGTCAAACATTTTCTGTAAGTCTTCACAAGGTTTCCACACACTGTTGCTGGTATTTTGGCCCATTCCTCCATGCAGATCTCCTCTAGAGCAGTGATGTTTTGGGGCTGTTAATGGGCAACACGGACTTTCAACTCCCTCCAAAGATTTTCTATGCGGTTGAGATCTGGAGACTGGCTAGGCCACTCCAGGACCTTGAAATGCTTCTTACGAAGCCACTCCTTCGTTGCCCGGGCGGTGTGTTTGGGATCATTGTCATGCTGAAAGACCCAGCCATGTTTGATCTTCAATGCCCTTGCTGATGGTAGGCTTTGTTACTTTGGTCCCAGCTCTCTGCAGGTCATTTACTAGGTCCCCCGTGTGGTTCTGGGATTTTTGCTCACCGTTCTTGTGATCATTTTGACCCCACGGGGTGAGATCTTGCGTGGAGCCCCAGATCGAGGGAGATTATCAGTGGTCTTGTATGTCTTCCATTTCCTAATAATTGCTCCCACAGTTGATTTCTTCAAACCAAGCTGCTTTCCTATTGCAGATTCAGTCTTCCCAGCCTGGTGCAGGTCTACAATTTTGTTTCTGGTGTCCTTTGACAGCTCTTTGGTCTTGGCCATAGTGGAGTTTGGAGTGTGACTGTTTGAGGTTGTGGACAGGTGTCTTTTATACTGATAACAAGTTCAAACAGGTGCCATTAATACAGGTAACGAGTGGAGGACAGAGGAGCCTCTTAAAAAAGATGTTACAGGTCTTTGAGAGCCAGAAATCTTGCTTGTTTGTAGGTGTCCAAATACTTATTTTCCACCATAATTTGCAACTAAATTCATTAAAAATCCTACAATGTGATTCTCTGGAATGTTTTTTCTCCTTTTGTCTGTCATAGTTGAAGTGTACCTATGATGAAAATGACAGGCCTCTCATCTTTTGATGTGGGAGAACTTTGGTGGCTGACTAAATACTTTTTTGCCCCACTGTACCTGCTCTTCCATTCTGAAACAGGTGTTCAACATCACCAACCTCAATCAAATCCATCTTTATTTATATAGCCCATTTAACAAAAACAGCCACAGTGCTTGACAGTAACTGCTCAACAGTAACTGGCATCTGCAACCACGAGCACCATGCAGAACCATGCTAGACAAAGAGAGTATCATCACAGAACAGACAGGACGTGTCCCCTCAAGGACCTGAGCAAAGAAAGCTGAGGAGAAAATAGATCCAATTAATCTGTTAGAGGCGTTTCATAAAAGCAACACAAAAAAAAGAATCAGGAAGAAAGGGAGTGAGAAACTGAGGAGACATCCTGAGAGCAACAGAAGCAGTAGAAATAGCAGCAATAGTAGTAATAATAGCAGCAGCACTAATAGCAGCAATAATAGTAGATGTCGTAGTACATAAGATAAGGGTTAAGGCTATTAAGCCTTTTCCCGACACATCTCTTTAAAAGGATCTGACCCTTTTCCCCCCCATTTTCAGTAGCTCATAACCTGAAGCAATGATATGCATATTCTTGATACCATTTGAAAGGAAATACATTGAAGTTATTGGAAATGTGAAATTCAAGAGAATATAACACATTAGAACTGGTAGAAGAGGGCAAAGATTTTTTTTTTTTTTTTATCATCTTTGAAATGCAAGAGAAAGGCCATAATGTACTATTCCAGGTTAGGTGCAATTTTGATTTTGGCCATCAAACTTGTCGTTGTCATCAGCAGCCTGGTGGTCCAAAATAGCATAACTGGTGTATTTTAACAGCAATAAACCCATCAGTTTAAAATGTATTTAGTATATGTCAATCTAGAAAACCAGGCAACTAAAAGCAACTTTCTCAACAATGTTTTGGTTCGTTTCTAGCGTGTTAGATAGGTAGCTAACCTTACATTAGCTGGCTAACCAGTTCAAATAATGACCACATCATATAGCTGACAATGTCTTAGCTAATTTGTATTCATTATTACTGGAAAAGAAACTCAACAAGATCAATGTTCACAAGTTAATGGCAAGCTAATTAGAGAAAATAGCTTACGAATGTGAGTGAGACAAAATAAAAACGGCATTCTACCAGAGAATTTTAGAAATTGGACACTGTCTAACGATATGTCCAAATCTGACTTTGGTGCAGGTCATGTTGTTCTTCCCATGTCAGTCTCTGGCAAACACACTATATAAAATAAAATCTAAGTTTGTTTGTCATATGCAGAGGATACAGAAGGTGTAAACGCTAGAGTGAAATGGTAACTTGCATAGTGGAGTCTTCTGTTTAGACATGTAGCTAGCTAGCTAAACAATGAACCATAATCCCCAACTCATGACGTTACTACCGTGCATGAATATACAGGTAGCTAAATTCAATGTCACTGGCAATGCAAATGGCTCGAAGATACCAATAATTTTACTACACAGATCATAAACGTAACGTTAGCTGGCTGGTTGGCTCGCTAGCTAACGTTAGCTAGCTAACGCATGATATCTAAAAATGTAGCTCGCTCGACTCTGGATGAATGCTTCTCCCTCTCTGTCACGGTTGCCGTTAGGTTGAAGAAGAAAAAAAAAAAATCAGGAGACGGGCTAACAGCGTTCTGTTCTATTTTCGACTCCATCCGCATTTACAATCAAACGCCTGAATTGTCTCCATCTCTTTAGCCATCAAACTCTGCTTCCACCAGGCATTCCACTGATTTCAAAACTCGGTCCTCCAGAAATTGGATTCGATAGGGACACTGCTGTTTTCCTGTCTTTCAAAAAAGCTGCTATAGAAAGGATTACCTACACATGCTAAACAACTCATATTATAGACAGAAACATGCTACATGGCAGACCAATCCGAACTCATCTCTAGGCATGTCCAGCCCATCCATTTTCTCAGCCAATCATGGCTAGCGGGAAGGTTCCTGACTTTTTCCGTGGCTATACCAACGAGGCTCGTAATTTAACAATTTTATTCGTATTGAAGGATAATACAATTTTGTTATTAAGGCACATGAAGTTCACATGCTCCAGAAGGCATTTATGCCAAAAAAAAGCATTAAAAAATATATATATAATAATTCTCTCCTGTGAATTAGTGACGCGACATACGCCTCGTTTCCAGCCTCACTGGCTGATGTCTCCGCACCTCCATTGTAACAGTATTATAACAGAACAGAAGCAGCAGAGAGAGACAGCAAAGAGCCCAATAGAGTTGATTAGAGAGATAGCAGCGTTAAGATGAATCATCATCGTCTTCATCACTCTGTCATACTCACTTCACTGGGGGATATAGTGCCTTGTCCTGAGGAATCTGGACCTGTACCATGAAGCTTCTAATGGAAGACAAAACACAGACAAGGAGCCATGTGGCTGGCTTAGATGACTGGGCTCTGGATGAAGTACTGTGTGTGTGTGTGTGTGTGTGTGTGTGTGTGTGTGTGTGTGTGTGTGTGAGAGAGAGAGAAAGACTCAGGGGCCAAGCCGGATTTCTTCAGCCTCCTGAGGTTGAAGAGATGCTGATGTGCCTTCTTCACCACACTGTCTGTGTGGGTGGACCATTTCAGATCGGCCCGTCGATGTGGATAGGGGCACGGACTCTCGCATGGACTCTGTGAACACGTGCCCCTATACACGTCGACAGTGGAGAAGGTGGAAAGCTTCAAGTTCCTCTGTGTACACGTCACTGACAATCTGAAATGGTCCACAAACACACAGGAGGCTGAAGAAATCTGGCTTGGCCCTTAAGACCTTCACAAAGTTTTACAGATGCACAATCGAGAGCATCCTGTCGGGTTGTATCACCGCCTGGTACGGCAACTGCACCACCCACAACCACAGGGCTCTCCAGAGGGTTGTGGGTAAACTACCTGCCCTCCAGGACACCTATAACACCCGATGTCACAGGAAGGCCATAAAGATCATCAAGGACAACAACCACCCAAGCCACTGCCTGTTCGCCCCGCTATCATCCAGAAGGCGAGGTCAGTACAGGTGCATCAAAGCTGGGACCGAGAGACTGAAAAACAGCTTCTATCTCAAGGCCATCAGACTGTTAAACAGTTACTCCAGCCACTTCAATAATGGAAAAATTGATGAATTGAGACCCATTTCTCCTGACAGAGCTGGTGTAACTGAGTCAGGATTGTAGGCCTCCTTGCTCGCACACACTTTTTCAGTTCTGCCCACAAGTTTTCTATAGGATTGAGTTAAGGGGTTTGTGTGGCTACTCCAATACCTTGACTTTGTTGTCCTTAAGCCATTTTGCCAATACTTTGGAAGTATGTTTGGGGTCATTGTCCATTTGGAAGACCCATTTGCGACCAAGCTTTAACTTACTGATGTTTTGAGACGTTGCTTCAGTATATCCACATCCGCTGTGTGGTCCCAAGGTGTTTATACTTGCATACTACTGTTAGTACAGATGAACGTGGTCCCTTCAGGAATTTGGAAATTGCTCCCAAGGATGAACCAGACTTGTGGAGGTCTACAAACATATTTTTTTTTAGGTCTTGGCTGATTTCTTTTGATTTTCCCATGATGTCAAGCAAAGAGGCACTGAGTCTGAAGGTAAGTCTTAAAATACATCTCCACACCTCCAATTTACTCAAATGTCAATTAGCCTATCAGAAGCTTCTAAAGCCATGACATTTTCTGTAATTTCCAAGCTGTTTAAAGGCACAGTCAACTTAGTTAATGTAAACTTCTGACCCACAGGAATTGTGATACAATGAATTATAAGTGAAATAATCTGTCTGTAAACAATTGTTGGAAAAATTACTTGTGTCATGCACGAAGTAGATGTCCTAACCGACTTGTCAAAACTATAGTTTGTTAACAAGAAATTTGTGGAGTGGTTGAAAAACAAGTTAATGACTCCAACCTAAGTGTATGGAAACGTCAACTGTGTGTG
The DNA here is from genome assembly GCF_045791955.1 of Oncorhynchus clarkii lewisi. NCBI lineage: Eukaryota > Metazoa > Chordata > Actinopteri > Salmoniformes > Salmonidae > Oncorhynchus > Oncorhynchus clarkii. Next base: position 494,928 of record NC_092166.1, read on the forward strand.
TGTGTGTGTGTGTGTGTGTGTGTGTGTGTGTGTGATATATATATATATATATATATATATACACACACACACACACACAGAGTGGAGCAAATAAGTATTTAGTCAGCTACCAACTGTGTAAGTTCTTCCACTTAAAAAGATGAGGCCTGTCATTTTCATCATAGGTACACTATGACAGATAAAATGAGAGAAAAAAAAAATCCAGAAAATCACATTGTAGGATTTTTAATGAATTTATTTGCAAATTATGGTGGAAAATAAGTATTTGGTCAATAACAAAAGTTTCTCAATACTTTGTTATATACCCTTTGTTGGCAATGACAGAGGTCAAACGTTTTCTGTAAGTCTTCACAAGGTTCTCACACACTGTTGCTGGTATTTTGGCCCATTCCTCCATGCAGATCTCCTCTAAAGCAGTGATGTTTTGGGGCTGTTGCTGGGCAACACGGACTTTCAACTCCCTCCAAAGATTTTCTATGGGGTTGAGATCTGGAGACTGGCTAGGCCACTCCAGGACCTTGAAATGCTTCTTACGAAGCCACACCTTCGTTGCCCGGGCGGTGTGTTTGGGATCATTGTCATGCTGAAAGACCCAGCCATGTTTGATCTTCAATGCCCTTGCTGATGGTAGGCTTTGTTACTTTGGTCCCAGCTCTCTGCAGGTCATTCACTAGGTCCCCCCGTGTGGTTCTGGTATTTTTGCTCACCGTTCTTGTGATCATTTTGACTCCACGGGGTGAGATCTTGCGTGGAGCCCCAGATCGAGGGAGATTATCAGTGGTCTTGTATGTCTTCCATTTCCTAATAATTGCTCCCACAGTTGATTTCTTCAAACCAAGCTGCTTACCTATTGCTGGTGCAGGTCTACAATTTTGTTTATGGTGTCCTTTGACAGCTCTTTGGTCTTGGCCATAGTGGAGTTTGGAGTGTGACTGTTTGAGGTTGTGGACAGGTGTCTTTTATACTGATAACAAGTTCAAACAGGTGCCATTAATACCAGGTAACAAGTGGAGGACAGAGGAGCCTCTTAAAGAAGTTACAGGTCTGTGAGAGCCAGAAATCTTGCTTGTTTGTAGGTGACCAAATACTTGTTTTCCACCATAATTTGCAAATAAATTCATAAAAAAATCCTACAATGTGATTTTCTGTATTTTATTTCCTAATTTTGTCGGTCATAGTTGAAGTGTACCTATGAAGAAAATGACAGGCCTCTAATCTTTTTAAGTGGGAGAACTTGCACAATTGGTGGCTAACTAAATACTTTTTTGCCCCACTGTGTGTGTGTGTGTGTGTATATATATATATATAAGTGGAACTAGAGCTAGATTATTTATATATATATAAATAACAGAACACTAGTCAGTTTAAATTTTACTAACCTGTTTTTGCTTTGTCATTATGGGGTAGTGTTTGTAGATTGATTGATTTAATCTTAGAATAAGTCTGTAGCCTAAATGTGGAAAAAGTCAAAGGGTCTGAATACTTTCCGAATGCACGGTATACAGCAGGAAGGAACAGTGTGATCTCCCAGGGTTCTCCACATTATTTTTGAAGACAGTGGTGTCAGTGGAGGCTGCTGAGGGGAGGACGGCTCATAATAGCTGGAAAGGCATCAAACACATGGAAACCATGTTTTATGTATTCGATACCATCCCACAAATTCTGCTCCAGCCTTAACCACGAGGCCATCCTCCCAAATGAAGGTGCCACCAACCTCCTGTGGGTGGTCTGAATACTTCAAAGGCACTGCACATGTGGTTTTAGTTCAGAGGGTTGAAGGGTCATATACCTGGGAGCTGAGCTGGGGCTGATATACATGAGGTTTTAGTTCAGAGGGTTAAATACCTGGGAGCTGAGCTGGGGCTGATATACATGTGGTTTTAGTTCAGAGGGTTGAAGGGTCATATACCTGGGAGCTGAGCTGGGTCTTGATCCAGTTGAAGTAGTAGTTGAGGTCACTTCCCTCCATCAGGTCACGACCCCAGGCTGCTAGCTTAGCGATGATCCTGGCCGCCTGGGAGAGACTACAAGTCAGACCCTAAAGCCCAGCCTGAGCCAGGCTCAATATTAAAGTCACTCACTATTCAATGCTGATGGTATGGCTTATTGTTCAAATTCCATTTCCCATTTCCACAGTCATGTTAATGCATTAGACATTCCACTATATATAAATGCATCTCTCCCAGAGAGAGACCAAAACTATCCTTCCATTTATAATATTTTAAAACAAAAAGGCCACAAGATGGAAATCCAATCAACATGCAAATAACCTGCTGGTCATTCTGAAGACATGAGAAATCTGCCTTTGAATTGTCTCTTGTCCTCTTTTTTCTGCTTCTCTCCGCCATCTCTCCCTTTCTCCCTCCACTCCATCTCTTATTCTCCTCCAGCTCTCCCTCAGTGCTAACTGTAAGGTAGTGTGTGGCGTAGTCATACTAACCATGTGGACGGTGAACAGGTCCTGGCGATTGAGCATGGGCAGAAAGTAGGACCAGGCGGTGTTCTTGGTCTTTTTGGAGTAGTCGAAGAAGATGTTCACCCTCTGGTGATTCTCCTACAGAAATATAACAATACAGTGTTGTAACCTCCGGTGGTTCTAAAGGAACACAACAGAACAGTTCCCCAACGGCCCCAAGCTAGGAGAGCTCTAGTTCCCCAACGGCCCCAAGCTAGGAGAGCTCTAGTTCCCCAACGGCCCCAGCTAGGAGAGCTCTAGTTCCCCAACGGCCCCAGCTAGGAGAGCTCTAGTTCCCCAACGGCCCCAGCTAGGAGAGCTCTAGTTCCCCAACGGCCCCAGCTAGGAGAGCTCTAGTTCCCCAACGGCCCCAGCTAGGAGAGCTCTAGTTCCCCAACGGCCCCAGCTAGGAGAGCTCTAGTTCCCCAACGGCCCCAGCTAGGAGAGCTCTAGTTTCCCAACGGCCCCAGCTAGGAGAGCTCTAGTTCCCCAACGGGAAAAGATTGAATCCCCAAGCTGACAAGTTAAAAATCTGTCATTCTGTCCCTGAACAAGGAAGTTAACCCACTGTTCCAATCATGAGTCAGAGCTGCAGTAGGCGACAGTGATAGAGCTTCCGCGTTTTAAAAGTTAGGAGATATCTAATCAATGGAAGATGGAATTAAAAGTTAAAGGAGAAGGATGGGCTACAACCAAGAGCCAACAGGCAGGCTGCTACCTTATATTCTGAATGGAGTTGTTGTTGTTGTCTGGAACTGTAGGATTAGAAAACATGCACTGCAGCCTCTGTTAGCCTAGCTAGCTAACGGTAGCTAGCTTAACTAGGTTCTCCCGGTATGATGCAGTCAAGACAAGTACTTCGTAATCATATTTGATAATAAATAACCTCGCTATGGCAGCCATTACTCTACTGCAGTGCGAGTTTGCTTGGTTGGTTACTGTCTCGCTCCACCCTGCTCCCCATGTCACTAGCTCAGAGTATGGCCCCTCCTCCCCCCCTCCTAGAGCGGCATCACTCTTTATTAACCGGAGCTGACAAAGTAGCTTAAAATTACTTTTCTGCTGATTCCCTCAGTCAGACCGGGTCTGGACCCAACCAGGTCTATACGGAATGGGTCAAGTTGTCCTCGGGTCCATTTCGGAACAGGTCTCTATATTAACTTCTTGGACCCGTTCTTCTACATTCACATCCCCAGACCAAAGTGAAGAACTAACAGTAACATCTGTCCACCGCAGGGTGATTCAGGGAGGAAGTAAAAACAGATGATTCAGAAAAGGGCGCTACGGTATCTTTGGATCTCTAGGTAAGCGTGAACACGTGTGTTACCTGCAGGGTATCATCTATCAGAGTGAGGATGTACTGGACAGTCTGCTCCTTAGAGATGTGAGCCATCAGGTTCAGGAACGTCTTGGCACACTGGAAATACACAATATATACGCGTTACTAACACTATACAGACATACTAGGGTTGGGAGATGTCAACTGTCATCCTAAATTGATTATGAAGTGATTAAAACAGTGATATACGATGCTATCGCTCACTATTTCACCCCCCCCCCCCCCCCCCCCCCCCAAAACATGTGGTTGAAGAAGTCGCTCACTATTTCACCCCCCCCCCCCCCCCCCCCCCAAAACATGTGGTTGAAGAAGTCGCTCACTATTTCACCCCCCCCCCAAAACATGTGGTTGAAGAAGTCGCTCACTATTTCACCCCCCCCCCCAAAACATGTGGTTGAAGAAGTCGCTCACTATTTCACCCCCCCCCCAAAACATGTGGTTGAAGAAGTCGCTCACTATTCCCCCCCCCCCCTCCAAAACATGTGGTTGAAGAAGTCGCTCACTATTCCCCCCCCTCCAAAACATGTGGTTGAAGAAGTCGCTCACTATCCCCCCCCCCCTCCAGAACATGTGGTTGAAGAAGTCGCTCACTATCCCCCCCCCCCCTCCAGAACATGTGGTTGAAGAAGTCGCTCACTATTCCCCCCCCCCCCCCGAACATGTGGTTGAAGAAGTCGCTCACTATTCCCCCCCCTCCAAAACATGTGGTTGAAGAAGTCGCTCACTATCCCCCCCCCTCCAGAACATGTGGTTGAAGAAGTCGCTCACTATCCCCCCCCCCCCTCCAGAACATGTGGTTGAAGAAGTCGCTCACTATTCCCCCCACCTCCAGAACATGTGGTTGAAGAAGTCGCTCACTATGGTAAAATCCTTATATTAAGGATTTTACCATTTTCTTTTCAGGAAAACCAGGGTTACAAGTTGAATGTTTTATTTTATTGCCAAATGTCAAAATAAATTTTGTCCGCCAAAGCAAAAAACAGATTTTGTATTTATTTATATGAATGCTGTAAGTACTGACATTGTTCGCTCAGTGGGAAATTAATATCCAACCAGTCAGTGACAACTGTATGGAGTTTGTGACAACAAATGTGAGATTATTACCTTGTTCTCAACTAGCCTACCTGGTTAAATAAAAGGTTAAATAATTATGTATTTATTTTGATTCATAGAGCAAAACGTGTACATGTGCGTGAGTCTCCGCTTTTCATATATAGCTTTTAATAGGTAGCTCAGACGTTTTTGTAAAAAGACCCGGCCGAGGGACCCGTCGGGATCCGGCATTACGGTGGGACTCATTGGGTTAAGAAATAAATGACTGGCTAAGCCTAATCAGCCTTGCCTGTGCTAAATGGATCTCACACGCAAAGTGATACAAATGACTTTGCTGGTGACATGCCCCTCAAAATGTGACCGACCGCCTCGATGTTATGAAATGAGCTAGAAAATGGTATATCATGCAATGCAGTTTAAGAACAAAGGGAATGTAATACTGCTTTGACAATTGATAAACTCGTAATGCCACTTGATAAAATGGCCCTTGAATGTTTTGGTACCTACTGGAGAGCTCTTTGTCTTCACCCATTCAGCATCGTTCACACCCTCTTAAGCCTTAGCCCCACCCATCTCTAAGGATTCACATGTGAGGCCATGTGCTAAACAGAGGGAGTAGTGTAGTAAACAACCAAAGACTTCAGGACTAAAAGTGGTAAAAGTAGTAGCCTACAATAAGGAAAAACTCCAGGCTAAAATACACTTCATCTGACTTTGGTGCAGGTCAGGTTGTTCTTCACATTAACGTCTCTGGTAAACACGCACTGTATCAAATAAAATAACACCTGTGTCCTGTGAAGGTGACAACAGTACAGTGAAATGGTTGCTTGCATAGTAGCAATATCAAAAGCAGAACGTGTCAATTATAATTATTAGACAAAGCTTACCTGACACACTTGTCTAAATTGATGGGTCATGTGAAGGAAATGCCGTAATCACCCCCAGCCACATCTAGCTAAGTGGATGGGTCACTATTGTCTAGACGTGTTCATGAAATACAATAGATGGCCATAGAAACATCTAAATGATGATTAATGGAAACAGGACGCACCTGAGCACCATTTTGAGTGTCATAGGGGTCTGATACTTCTGGTGTTTTTTATTTTGGATTATAATACATTTGCAAAAATGTCTAAAAACCTGTTTCTGCTTTGTCATTATGGGGTGTGTAGATTAATGAGGAAAAACATGAATTTAATCCATTTTAGAATAAGGACATAACGTAACAAAACGTGGAAAAAGTTGCTCTGAATACTTTCCGAATTCACTGAAACAAAAAGAAACACCACAGACACACTATACACACATTATATAACCTGTCCCCCAGAAGCTGGGTTTTAAATATGTTATCTATTTCACCTTTATTTAACCAGGTAAGCCAGTTGAGAACAAGTTCTCATTTCCAACTGCGACCTGGTCAAGATAAAGCATGGCAGTGCGACACAAACGACACAGAGTTACACTTAAACGTACATTCAATAACACAATAGAAAAATATATGTACAGTGTGTGCAAATGGAGTAAGGAGGTAAGGCAAAAAATAGGCCATAGTGGCAAAGTAATTACAATATAGCAGATTAACACTGGAGTAATAGATGAGCAGATGATGATGTGCAAGTAGAGATACCGGTGTGCAAAAGAGCAAAAAAAGTCAATAAAAACAATATGGGGATGAGGTAGGAAGTTGGATGGGCTTTTTACAGATGGGCTATGTACAGGTGCAATGATCTGTGAGCTGCTCTGACAGCTGATGCTTAAAGTTAGTGAGGGAGATATGAGTCTCCAGCTTCAGTGATTTTTTGCAATTAGTTCCAGTCATTGGCAGCAGAGAACTGGAAGGAAAGGCGGCCAAAAGGAGGAGTTGGCTTTGGGGGTGACCAGTGAAATATACCTGCTGGAGCGCGTGCTACGGGTGGGTGTTGCCATGGTGACTAGTGAGCTGAGATAAGGCGGGGCTTTACCTAGTAAAGACTTGTAGATGACCTGGAGGGCCAGCCGACGAGAGCATACAGGTCACAGTGGTGGGTGGTATATGGGGCTTTGGTGACAAAACGGATGCCACTGTGATAGACTGCATCCAGTTCGCTGAGTAGAGTGTTGGAGGCTATTTTGTAAATGACGTCGCCGAAGTCGAGGATCGGTAGGATAGTCAGTTCACATGAAGACAGCACACAAGGAATACTTGTGAAAACGTCATGCATTAAATGAAGACCGGCTAATGTGAAAAGTAATCTTGGAAGATATGCATATAGCAGTAAATGTAGCTACAGATGTAATTCTCCATTACAGGTACTGTTTGTCGTAGCAAACATCATTCACAACTTGACGATAAAAGATATGACTGTATGAAAATCTGGATAATGCCCAACCCTAGTCATGGAGAATCTCATCTGAAGCTACATTAAAATGCAACTGTGCAGTAACAGCTAGCTGGTTTATTGTGTGTGTGTGTTGTACCTGATGTCCTTCGTTGGTGAGGATGATCTGTTTCTCCTCAGAATGAGCCACTTCAAACTTCTTAATGAACTCACAGTCCTCGGCAGAGATCATCTGACCCCTATGAGACACACAGCATAATAATTATACAACAGTCTATGAGACACACAGCATGATAATTATACAACAGTCTATGAGACACACAGGATGATAATTATACAACAGTCTTGGGGAAGCTACTCTGAAAATAGTTTTAAAAGCTGTCAATTACTTCCCACTGGAAGTGACGCTACACTAAAGTTACTTTGAAAAGGAAGTTCACTACATTCAAACTACTTGTTGATAAATTATCATATACAAAAATTGCAGGAACACTTTGGAATCATATGTTAAAACCGAATGAGTAATTTAGCAAATTAAAAGGGTTGTCTTTCTGTTTTGTATGCTTTATCTACTGTCTTAAAAGCACCCATATCACACTATTCACAAACTCTAATAGGGAAGTAAAGCTTCAGTAGCCTATCGCTCCTCTCGTGTTGGGCGTGCCAGATCAAATGTCTCAAAGGCTGTATGCTGGAGCCTGCAGGCACATGGGTAGAGAAGAAGTTGTCTTTCCATGGAAATGTACTTCCTAAATATTATTGGCTAATCTAGTCTCTGACATTGACTGGAAATATTGATAAAATATTTGTCGGTCTGCAAATTGTCCCGCTCCTATCAAAGTTGGTTTTCAAAACAGTTCCGTTTTGTAGCCTATTCCTTGTTGTATTAAAAGCACTTCTGTCACAATATTCACAAATTAATAGCCTAAATCTTGCTGATTTACATTGAGTAGGCTACCTTCCGTCTCTTTTGTTGGGCATGCCAGATCAAGTGCGCCTATGTGTGGTCGCAATTAAATAGCCTGTAGACTAGGTTATATGGGTGGAGAAGCAGGCCCATTAAATGGCCGCAGGTAGCCTAGCGGTTAGAGCGTTGGGCAAGTAAGCAAAAAGGTTGCTGGTTTGAATACCCGAGCCAACAAGGTGAAAAATCTGTCGATGTGCCCTTGAGCAAAGCACTTAACCCCAATTTGCTCAAGGGTCAACGTACCACTATGGCTGAACGTGTAAAAAGTGTATATTTCACAGCACTTGTGTGACACGTGTCACACATATATTTTTATCCCTTTTTCATGATATCCAATTGCGATCTTGTCTCCTCGCTGCAACTCCCCAATGGGTGCTGGGCCAATTGGGCACCGCCCTATGGGACTCCTGGTCAGAGCCGGTTGTGACAGCCTGGGATTGAACCCGTGTCTGTAGTGATGCCTCAAACACTGTGATGCAGTCCCTTAGACCGCTGCACCACTCGGGAGGCCGACCATTGGGTTCTTGGTCTCCTCCCTGACCAAGGCCCTTCTCCACAGATTGCTCAGTTTGGCCGGGTGGTCAGTTCTAGGAAGAGTCTTGGTGGTTCCAAATGTCTTCTGGATGGAGGCAAATGTGTTCTTGGGTACCTTCAATGCTGCAGACATTTTTTGGTATCCTTCTCCAGATCTGTGCCTCGACACAATCCTGTCTCGGAGCTCTAAGATAATTTCTTTCAACCTCATGGTTTGGTTTTTGCTCTGACATGCACTGCCAACTGTGGGACCTTATATACTGTAGATAGGTGTGTGCCTTTCAAATCATGTCCAAACAATTGAATTTAGCCTAATATAAATGGGCCAGGTGAGAATCTGTTATTTTTACCTATTTCTTAGGATATTTTTGTGCATTTTCTTCTTGACTAGGCTGGATAAATAGCTGGGGTTGGGGCTGCAAAGTGAGCTGCGTCACATAAGCCTAAAATAACACTGAAGGGCTGCAGTCGGGTATGGGACCAGTTCTTGCGGGAGAGGGATGACAGGCAGCGGGAGAGGGATGACAGGCAGCGGGAGAGGGATGAAGAAATCAGTCCTGAGTAGACTACTACATGGCAGAAAAGGAATTAACAACTGAAAACACTACCTATATTTAAATGTAGTTCAACTGCCACCAAGCTACTGCAAAACGTTGTTCAATTACAAGTTTTTTCTAGGGGGTGGATCAGCTTTAATATTTACTAGGTTTATTGGGATCCCCAGCTACTCTTCCTGAGGTCCACACAAAATACAGCATGACAACAAGAACAGTCACATTTAAAACAACCAAATACAAACAAAACAGCTAAAGAACAACATGTTAAGAGTGTGAGACAGTGTCTCTGTCATTTCAGTCCCCATTGTGCCACGAGGTTTGTTGTTTTAAGATAATTTTGCTGTTACTTGAATAAATGGAGAGGAAAAGGAATTTGTTGCGATCCATGGCTTTGGCTGTGCATTACGGTGAAGGCGGTGTCAGTTGAAGGCCCTAAAAATTATCATAGACCCCAGGGGTTGTAGTGGAGCAGGGAGAGCGCTTCAAATTCCTTGGTGTCCACATCAACAACAAACTAGAATGGTCCAAACACACCAAGACAGTCGTGAAGAGGGCACGACAAAGCCTATTCCCCCTCAGGAAACTAAAAAGACTTGGCATGGGTCCTGAGATCTTTAAAAGGTTCTACAGCTGCAACATCGAGAGCATTCTGACCGGTTGCATCACTGCCTGGTAACGCAACTGCTCGGCCTCCGACCGCAAGGCACTTCAGAGGGTAGTGGGTACGGCCCAGTACATCACTGGGGCTAAGCTGCCTGCCATCCAGGACCTCGACACCAGCCGGTGTCAGAGGAAGGCCCTGAAGACTCCAGTCACCCCAGTCATAGACTGTTCTCTCTACTACCGCATTGGGGCGTGCTCTGCCCTCCTTTTTCTGTAGTCCACGATCATCTCCTTTGTCTTTATCACGTTGAGGGAGAGGATGTTGTCCTGGCACCACACGGCCAGGTCTCTGACCTCCTCCCTATAGGATGTCTCATCGTTGTCGATGATCAGACCTATCACTGTTGTGTCGTCAGCAAACTTTATGATGGTGTTGTAGTCGTGCTTGAGTTCTGAGCTGTATGATATTTGATTACGCAGACAAAGCTCACAGTTTACTCCTTCACATATTTATAATCCTCATAATATCTGGCTAAATGATTGACCCATAAAACATAGGCTACACAGCATGATTATTGAACTACAAATGTTCATTCAGTAATCCACTCCTGAAGTCACCTGACCCCCATCATATGACCTTGAGACACATACAAATTGATAGGCCTATATTATATACATAATAGATATTCATAGTTTTTCCCCGACCTCTGCTGAAATCAATTGACCCCTTTGAGACAAGATACACACAGTATGATTGATGACTATTAAAATACATGTTAGACATACAATGAGAACATATAAAGAAAAATCTAATTTGGTATTTATTATTTAATTTGGTATATATTTGCCACTGCAAAAGCATCATCTACTCTTCCTGGGGTAAACATAATTAGACTAGAATCCCAGTGTTATGGGCCTAGCTCTGCTTTAGACGGAGCAGTAAATCCCAGGGTTATGGGCCTAGCTCTGCTTTAGATAAAGACACTGTGATTCACTTCTCTGTCTGTCTTTTTGACTTCTGTTTAACACTAACAGTCCTTCCTAATTACAGAAGCAGCTTACAGTAGCTGACAACACTGGCATTACCCCTGGAAATACTACAAGAGCAGAGTGAAGTGGCCTTTTGTCCCAGCACTATACAAGCTGATTCAACTTCTTATTAAAATACCATGATTAGAAAAGAATCAGTGTAGTGCTATGAATGGACAGCCATGAATATCTCATATCCACAAGACTGTGACTCACAGCCCAGAGAAATACCAAAATAACCTTTCAACTAGTACTAAGCCTAGTGTCCAGCATGAAAATTACAAAATGAAAGGTGCACTATAGAGAAGAGAATCATTGTACCATCTAAAAAAAAAAGAAGATTTTCCATAACCCAAAATATTGAATTTTTAAGTGTTTGAAACTGGTGTACAAAACCAAAAGACGCAAAAACTCAACTTCAGACCGGGAAGCATATAAATAGCGCACAGAACAGATCTACCGCTTCTTAGAGACTTCCTTTCAATAAGAATGACAGATCGATAACAAACATTTCTATGTGAATTTAGGTCAGGTCACCCAAAACGTTACATATTGCAGCTTTAAAGGGCGAACAGGCATAGTGCCCTATGAACAAAATATGAGGGAGCTCAAAAAATGCCATGAAGAGGGGTGGAGGAAGAGGAGTAGGGCGAAGGTGTACTTACTGCAGGTATGACTGCCAGTTGACCTTGTTGGCTCGGACTTCAGCTGCCTTGGCAGCGATGATGTTGGTGGGCACTGCAGCGTCCACCGCCCCGCGGATATCCATCCTGATACACCTGTAGTTTACCTCTCTGGACAAGAATGAATAACTACCTGGAAGGAAGGAGACAGGTGGGTTTGATTGATAAATCAATAATAATAGTCATAAATCAACACGTCATTGGGATACACACACACATATATACATACAAACATAGGGAGATTTCGCATCATTCATTTTTCATAATAACCTAATTCTGCAGGTAGAGCTCATGACCAACTCTGTAACCAGATCAGCTGCTTTAGCTAACGCAACATTACCCAGTAGCTAGCTAACTTGGCTAATGTAATGCAATGTCATGTTGGTGCAGTAACGTTACTGACCAAACATGTGTATGATTTAGTTACAACGACAGCACTTGTCAACAAATCCTGAAATTAGTGTTGTTACTGAATGCGTTTGAGTCGTCTCGCCAGCTAAGTGAGCTAACTGGCTAATGTCAATACCCTGGTGCAAGCTAACGATAGCTTAATTTAGCATCAATGCCAAGATATTCTAACGATATAACACACAATACAGAACCTATCTCAAAGAAATATTCCAATACAATCTTCCTACCGTTAAAACACACAAGCCAAATAGAGCATTAATTTCTGTGGTTTAAAATCAAAAGGCCATCAGTATCTCTCCGCTAACAACTACAACGTGATGCGGTCAGCAGGAAGCCCTGAAATCCAGTCAGCTGTCCTCGGCCCTTCAATGACGCTTTACGTCGCTTCAATGACGCTTTACGTCGTCACATCCCAGTGTACCTATTGTAGGGAGTAATAAATGTCCCTTCCCCAAGCAAGGGAGTGATGAGGAGTACGAAAGAAAGAAAGAAAGAAAGAAAGAAAGAAAGAAAGAAAGAAAGAAAGAAAGAAAGAAAGAAAGAAAAGAAAGAAAGAAAAGGGATGATGGAAGTGGATTCTGAATACAATGGCGATAGAACCAAGGAGAATTGGAATATTGTCAAAAATAATGGAAAATGGAGAAAAATAGTTTACAGTGATGAGAATGACCCTTCGTATCTAGTAGGAATACTGTTTGTAAATGAGGAGCAGTGGGCAGAGTACCAATCTGGAAGAAACCATGAGTTATCCAAACTGGTAGAGAGAGTGCTGGGTAAAGTGAAGGCTGTGAGGATCACGAGATGCAGGCTTTTTTGTAGTTGTTGTTGTGCCTCTGCGGATCAGAAGGAACGTGCGTTGTATCTTAACCGATTTCATAAGTTTGAAGTGTCATGTGTGTCTCTTCGGAACAGGGCACCCCTCAACAGGGTTGACAGGGTTGATATTGAAGAGATGAAGCATGTCGTGATTGAAGCATGTCGATGAATCGTGTGGAATCGTGTCGATGAAATGGTGGAAAAGTGAAGTCTGTCAGTTATAAAAAAATGTATATGGAGTCTCTCCCTACTCAAGTGCAGTTAGGGTATATGAACTACAGAGTCCGAGCATTTATCCCAAGACCAATGCAATGTGATCATTGTAAAGCTTTTGGTCATGTAGCAAGTGTTTGCAGAAGGAAGAAACGGAGATGTCCAAGTTGTGGAAAGGATCATATGTGTTATAAAAGTGATGAATATGTGACATTGCAATTGTGGTGGGAACCATGAAGCCACGTCTTCTGAATGCCCCACAAGGGGGAAAGAGAATCAGGTGGCCAAAGCCAGGGTTATACAGAGCATTTCATACTGTATGCAGCAGCTGTGAAAAGGGTTGAGGGTTTGAATGGTGCATCAGAAGAGTCCATGGTGGTAGATTGGCCTACACTGCAGGCTGCAGGGGTTGCCTTTCACCAGCAGGTCCTGACATTTTAAATGTTAAGAAGGTGGACTTTGTGGCATGTATAGCTGTGGTAATTAATGGCACTGCCGAGGTGGAGAGAAGGTCCAGGAAGATAGAATTTATAGTGTCTGTGGCAGAGCGGTTCCTGGGGCTGAAAGATTTCTCAGCGAAGGAGTTACATGCAATATTGCCACAAGCCGTACCACCCTCTCAGGTTCTAGAGTCGTACCACCCTCTCAGGTTCTAGAGCCGTACCACCCTCTCAGGTTCTAGAGTCGTACCACCCTCTCAGGTTCTAGAGCCGTACCACCCTCTCAGGTTCTAGAGCCGTACACCCCTCTCAGGTTCTAGAGTCGTACCACCCTCTCAGGTTCTAGAGCCGTACCACCCTCTCAGGTTCTAGAGCCTGAGAAGGGTGATATGGAGAACTAAAAGGAAGAAGTGGGAGTTTGTTTGTTTTGGCAATGTACTATTTTTATTGGGGTAGATTAAGTTAGCTTCACTATTACGTATGGATTTTTAAAACATTTTGGTTTCAAACCATCCAGTTAGCTGCAATACACCTTTTTGGGTGTAGTCTGCCATAAAACCTACAGGAGAATAATAAGAAGGGAGTGATGATTCGAGAGGCAACGTCCTCGGTGAAAATCTTAAAGTTGAGCTTAAAAATGTTAATTACTGTACCAATCAAGCTAACGTAGCTAGCTACAGATCCAAATAGCTGGCTAGCTAGTTTTACAGTTTGGTAATTTATTCCAACACACTACAGAATTCCCCAAAATATGTTTATGAAGCTAGCTACGTTTTATAGGCTCCTCACTACTAGGCTGGCACATAGGTGAAATTAAGAGGGGAAAAGGGACCAAATGATTAGGGTGTGACACATGGGCTACTAACAGCTTACTACACCACATACACTTAGTATTACTTTCTTTACTACAGTTTACATATCTCCCTGGCATATTACATAATTTATGCAGCAGCATACAATGCATTTTTGGACTCACCTTGTGCTGTGCTCACTTAAACAGGAAGGTGGTGTGGTCTGTCATTCTCTGGATTCATGGTGCTTTCAAGACAACTGGGAACTCTGAGGAAAAACAAGGTCGAATCATGATGACGTCAGTGATCTTCAGCTTGTAATCCCAAATTGGATGACCGTTCAAAACGTATTTTCCCAGTGGAGCTCGTTTTTTTTGTTGTTAGAGTTCCCAGTTGTCTTGAAATCAGATTTCCTAGTTCCAAGTTTCCAGTTGTTTTGAATCATGATGACGTCAGTGATCTTCAGGTCGGCAGAAGTCATGCTGGATTGACAGCATGGCCAATGTTGAATGTTTATCATTTTAAGCTTGGAAAAGAGACCCTTAAACACAGACTTGGGACCACACACCCACTCCACTGAATAGCAGGCTGGTGATGCTTTGCAATGCTTGCAGTTAGCCACTGATTCATTGCAAACCACTCATTGTTGAATTTACGATTTTCAACTTGTTGTGTAATGTTTATGTCCAATGGCCGATGAGCACCGATACGTTTTATAAAAAAAAATGGTGTGGTATTTTAGTTGGATCCCCATAAGCTGTTGCAAAAGCAGCTACACTGCCTGTTTACAACAAGAACATGGGCGGGGAGCTATTAAATGTTGGACACAGGCAGGCAGAAGATGGTGGAAGTATGTGTTTTGGGGGATGCTCAACATTGCAATCATAAATGTGTACATTTGTATTATGAATCTCCATTAGTTCCTGCCAAAGCAGCAGCTACACTTCCTGGGGTCCAAACATATTAAGGCACTTACATTACATATAAAACAGTACATCATAACATTATTACACCACTACATATCTACAATACAAAATGTATAATGCCACCATACAACGCTATTTTAATGTATGTGTGTAGAATGCTAGCATTTGTGTCTGTACCTGTGTGTGTGTGTTCACAGTCCCCGCTGTTCCTTAAGGTGTATTTTCATCTGGTTTTTAAATCTGATTCTACTGCTGCATCAGTTACCTGATGGGGAATAGAGTTCCATGTAGTCATGGCTCTATGTAGTACTGTGGAATAGAGTTCCATGTAGTCATGGCTCTATGTAGTACTGTGGAATAGAGTTCCATGTAGTCATGGCTCTATGTAGTACTGTGGAATAGAGTTCCATGTAGTCATGGCTCTATGTAGTACTGTGTGCCTCCCATAGTCTGTTCTGGACTTTGGGATTGTGAAGAGACCTTTTGTGGCATGTCTTTTTGTGTCCGAGCTGTGTGCCAGTAGCTTGGTGCATTCAACACTGATTCATTGCAAACAACTCATTGTTGAGTGAAAGAGGCCTGAATACAAATGGTGAAGTCAATCTCTCCTCCACTTTGAGCCATGAGAGATTGACATGCATATCATTAATGTTAGCTCTGCGTGAAGATCCAAGGGCCAGCCTTGTTTTAGATTCCGTCTCTCACAGTTGAAGTGTACCTATGATAAAAATTACAGACCTCTACATGCTTTGTAAGTAGGAAAACCTGCAAAATCGGCAGTGTATCAAATGCCTGTTCTCCCCACTGTATATACATAATGACTAAATACTTTTTTGCCCCACTGTATATACACATACACATCTATACACATACACATATATACACATACACATTTAACAGACAATCTATTTTACAATAGTTCTCTCTTGTTTGTTCTTAGTCCTTCCTCTATTTCTGATGTCCATCCAGTTTGATTTAGATTTGTAACTGTGCTATTTCGCAACATTTCTGAACCTATATACATTTTACAGACCCTGTATGTTTTACATTAGTTATCTTGTTATTAGTCCCACCCTTCAGCTCCATTCAACCCCTCCCATCTATCTCTTAACATCATCCATTTCAGATTTCTATTTTCCATATATTTTTCAACTGTGCTGTGATGCTTCACAAAAGTACTGAACCTTTCTATTCTCATAGCTTCTACAGATTGTAAATTAAAAATATATTTTTTTGCTAAAATAATTATTATATTATTGATTGATTGACTAGGGCTTTTCAAATCACCCAGTATTGCTGTCTGCAGCGTTAGTTCTAGGCAAATGTTGCAATTCTTCAGCCATTACTGGACCTGTGACCGAAAACGAGCTACATATGGACAATACCAAAATAAATGATCTAATGACTCTGCCTCCTCACAGCAGAATCTGCAGAGCTGGGAAGATTGTATCCCCCATATATATAACATTCTATTGGTTGCAATAATTTTGTATAGTAATTTAAATGGAAGAATTAGAAGTTTTGAATCCTGCGTTGTTTTGCGTACCAATTCATAAACCACGTGCCATGGAATGGCTACATCGAAAATCTCTTCCCAACTATATTGCAATTTATATGGTACAGCTGTCAGTTTTTTGGTCCTTAAATGAAATTGGCATGTTTTTATTTATCACACTTTTCTTTAACCATTTATGTTCTTTAATACAGGGCCGACATACAAGTTCCTTACTTTTCCCCCTTCTACTTGCCTCTTCCATTTTTGTGGTAATGCTGCAATTAGTTGGTTGTAATTTTGGGTAGAGCAGACATTTCCATATGTCTGTGTTAGCTGCATGTGTGACAAAACTCCATCAGTCCTATTTATGATATCATTCACAAAAAAATATACCCTTTTTAAAAATGTATTTGAAAAATACATTTTTTTTAATCAATTAGTATATTTGAGTTTTACCACAATATTTGCTGTATTATTTGTTGTCTTTTCAGGTGGATTCAACTGAAATTTCAACCAACAAAATGAGGCTTGTTTAAAAAATAAAGATATTTTGGAGATTATTTCCTTTTCAAACAACCGAAAGTGGGCCGGTGTAATCTGAAAAGGGAAAAAGGCCATTCCTGAACATAGGATGAGACATTCGTACTAATTTACTAGAGAACCATTTTGGATTTAAGTATAACTTTTGTATGACTGATGCCTTTAGTGAGAGGTCAAATGCTTTAATATTTAATAATTTCTGCCCTCCGAATTCATATTCGTTATATAAAAAAGGCCCTTTTAATTTTGTCTGGCTTGCCATTCCAAATAAAATTGAATATTTTTTGTTGATATAATTTAAAAAGCAGGTCACTAGGTGTAGGCAAAACCATAAGCAAATAGGTCAACTGTGATATAACCAAAGAGTTAAATCAGGGTAAACTGTGATATAACTAAGGAGTTAATCAGGGTAAACTGTGATATGACTAAGGAGTTAATCAGGGTAAACTGTTATATGACTAAGGAGTTAATCAGGGTGATTTTTCCACAAATAGACAGGTATTATCCTTTCCATGGTAGCAAGAACTTACCTATTTTTGCTAACTTTCTATAAAAATGTATTGTTGTGAGATAATTTCTTTCTTTTGGGATTTGTATACCGAGTACGTCCACATCTCCATCAGACCATTTAATTGGTTAACTACACGGTAATGTAAAATTTGCATTTTTTACTGATCCAATATCATAATTTGGGTTTTAATCCAGAGAAAATAGCAAAAGTATCTAGATCCTCTATGAGGCCGTGGAGAAACTCTAATTGTGGTTTTAAAAGAAAACATGAATCATCAGCGTACAATGACACCTTTGTGGCTTAAAAACTGATTTCTAATCCCTTAATATTATTGTTTCATCTAATCTTAACTAACAATTCGATGGCAATAATAAATAGATATGTCGATAGTGGACAACCTTGTTTTACTCCTCTATAGAGTTTAAAACTTTCTGAGATGTAGCCATTATTTACTATTTTACACCTATGGTTACTATACATAACTTTAACCCATTTTATAAGAGATTCCCCAAAATTGAAATATTCTAGGCATTTATATATAAACTCCAGTCGTACTTTATCAAAAGCCTTTTCAAAATCAGCTATGAAAACCAGGCCTGGTGTCCCCGATATTTCATAGTATTCTATTGTTTCCAGTACTTGTCTTCTATTATCTCCAATGTATCGTCCATGTAAAACAACCTGTCTGATTAGGATGAATAATACCTGACAATACTTTAATTCTATGTGCCAAGCATTTTGCATCACAACACTGAAGTGTAAGAGGGTCTCCAATGTTTTAAAATGGACTGGATCTTTATATTTACCACTTGGGTCCTGTTTCAGTAATAATGATATCAGACCTTCTTGTTGCGTGTCTGATAATCTACCATTTATATAAGCGTGGTTAAAACATGCTAATAATGATTCTCTGAGTATATCAAAAAAAAGTTTTGTACACTTAAAATGGTAGGCCATCCAGCCCTGGAGTTTTCCCAGACTTAAATACTTTAATTGCATCAAGAAAGTTCCTCCTATGTAATATGGCCTTCACATTAGTCTTTCTGTACAGATGTTAATTTTACATTATTAGGGGAAAAACATGCAATTACTTTCAGTTAGTGGAGATGGAGGAGACTGAAACGAAAACATATTCTTAAAGAACTTTACTTCCTCTTTCAAAATATCATTTGGTGAATCATGTGTGACTCCATTTGTAACAAGTTTCAACAAAAACATTTTTGTAGCATTTCTATATTGAAGATTGAAATATAATTTGGTTCATTTTTCCCCATATTCCATCCAGTTGCTTTATTTTTATAATATATTACACTGGATCTTTCTGGAATCAGTTCCTCCACTTCTTTTTGTTTTTCCTCTAACTTATTCTGAGCCTCTATGGTACAATTTTATTGCTATCTAACTGTACTGTTCATCCTTCAATTTCTTTTATTAATATAGACTCTTGATCTAAATTGATTTTGTTTTATAGATGAGTACTGAATTGCATGGCCTCTAAAGGCACATTTAAAAGTGTCCCATACAGTAAGGGGATCTGCTGTACCTATGTTATGTCTGAAAAAGGCAATTATAAATTATTCTGTCCTTGTTCTAAACAACTTATCTAGTGGGCTTTGATTCAATTTCCAATATCCTCGCCCACGTGGAAATTCTGTAAGAGTAATACATATGCCAATTATGTGACGATCCGACCACATTCTGTCCCCCCATCAACACTTTTTAAACTTTTAGTGCCAGAGAGAATGGCATAAGAAAGTAGTGAAGATGACTAGCTTGATTAATCCTCCGCCATGTATATCTCACTAGATCAGGGTATTTAAGTCTCCATATATCCACTAATTCCAATATATCCATGATTTCCTTAAGTGCCAGAGGGTGATAGTTTGTAGTGTGATTTCCTTAAGTGCCTGAGGGTGATAGTTTGTAGTGTGATTTCCTTAAGTGCCTGAGGGTGATAGTTTGTAGTGTGATTTCCTTAAGTGCCTGAGGGTGATAGTTTGTAGTGTGATTTCCTTAAGTGCCTGAGGGTGATAGTGTGTAGTGTGATTTCCTTAAGAGCCTGAGGGTGATAGTTTGTAGTGTGATTTCCTTAAGTGCCTGAGGGTGATAGTTTGTAGTGTGATTTCCTTAAGTGCCGAGGGTGATAGTGTGTAGTGTGATTTCCTTAAGTGCCTGAGGGTGATAGTGTGTAGTGTGATTTCCTTAAGAGCCTGAGGGTGATAGTTTGTAGTGTGATTTCCTTAAGAGCCTGAGGGTGATAGTTTGTAGTGTGATTTCCTTAAGTGCCTGAGGGTGATAGTGTGTAGTGTGATTTCCTTAAGTGCCTGAGGGTGATAGTTTGTAGTGTGATTTCCTTAAGTGCCTGAGGGTGATAGTTTGTAGTGTGATTTCCTTAAGAGCCTGAGGGTAATAGTTTGTAGTGTGATTTCCTTTCTGGTCCATAGAGGTATTTAACACCGTATTAAAATCTCCCACCAATAATAATCTAGTGTTGCTTGTAGAGTTGATAAATCCCCCCCCCCCCCCACACACAACCATAGGCCCACATTCTCAACAGTTGCACCATCCCAAAGCCCAACTCAGGAAAGGTCTTGATTTACGAATGCATATACAGTTGCAGCTGTATGAGAAGGCCTGCAAGACTGTGCAAAAAAATTGACAGATTTTATTAACCATTGTCACGTCCTAGATGATGGAGGTCAAATGTTCACCTTTTCCCTGAAACACCCAGAACACAGTCCCCCCGTATTGACCATATTCCCAAGCATCTCCATGCAGTCAGATTTTTGATTTTGTGCCACCAGGGCCACAATAATGTACCCCCTCTCTGAATGTCCGAGTATAACCCCCTCCCCATGAGTTACTGCAGCTAGTGTTGCCAGCACTGCCACTGCCTGGGTGGGGGCCCCCCACAGGAATCCCCACCGGCTAGGTACAAGGTCGTCGAGGTTCTCATTAGCAGCTTGGAGAATTTCCTTGTACAGTATGCCTTTTAGATTGAAGGACTGTTCCTGTGACTGGCAGCGCTTCAGACATTTTGACAAATAGATGTCTTACTGTGGTTAGTAAAGCAGAGACAACATTGTTCTTGAAATGCGGTGCTTGTTATCGAATCACAGCCTACTTCAACTTAGCCAAACGGGGGATGCTTTAACAAAAGCGCATTCGCGAAAAAAAGCACTATCGTTGCACAAATGTACCTAACCACAAACAGCAATGCCCTTCTTAAATCAATACAAATAAGTAAAAATTTTTAAACCTGCATATTTAGTTCAAAATAAATAAATTCATGTTAGCAGGCAATATTAACTAGGGAAATTGTGTCACTCCTCTTGTGTTCAGTGCACGCAGAGTCAGGGTATATGCAACAGTTTGGGCCGCCTGGCTCGTTGCGAACTGTGAACTAATTTTCCAGAATTTTACATTATTATGACATAACATTGAAGGTTGTGCAATGTAACAGCAATACTTAGAGTTAGGGTTGCCACCTGTTCGATAAAATACGGAACGGTTCAGTATTTCACTGAAAGAATAAACATTTTGTTTTCTAAATGATAGTTTCCAGATTTGACCATATTAATGACCTGAGGCTCGTATTCCTGTGTGTTATTATATTATAATTAAGTCTATGATTTGATATTTGATAGAGCAGTCTGAGCGGTGGTAGGCAGCAGCAGGCTCGTAAGCATTCACTCAAACAGCACTTTACTGCGTTTGCCAGCAGCTCTTTATGAATTCAAGCCTACCAACTCCCGAGATTAGGGTGGCAATACAAAAGTGCCTATAAGAACATCCAATAGTCAAAGGTATATGAAATACAAATGGTATAGAGAGAAATAGTCGACGCGTCATAATTCCTATAACTCCAACCTAAAACTTCTTACCTGGGAATATTGAAGACTCGTGTTAAAAGGAACCACCGGCTTTCATATGTTCTCATGTTCTGAGCAAGGAACTGAAACTGGTATAGTTTTTTTTGGTCCTCCAATAACCGGTATCGGTGTTGAAAAATCATAATCGGTCGACCTCTAGTATCAATGGAAAGAGCCGGCTTCATCTGAGACTCAGTGATATGACGTTGCCACCGGCAGCAAGATGAGCCTAGAATATTGCAAAGTATATCTGTATCTGCGCACATGCACGCTTCATTGTACTGTAAAATGATAGCTGTAATCGCTGTAACAGCATCGCTGATGCTGTGGTCGGTCTGATGCTGTGCTCGGTCTGATGCTGTGCTCGGTCTGATGCTGTGGTCGGTCTGATGCTTTGGTCGGTCTGATGCTGTGGTCGGTCTGATGCTGTGGTCAGTCTGATGCTGTGGTCAGTCTGATACTGTGGTCAGTCTGATACTGTGGTCAGTCTGATACTGTGGTCAGTCTGATACTGTGGTCTACTTCATGCATTGAAGACATAACCTTTAATGTTGGTCTGGGAAACCCATCCAAGAGGACGTTTGTACCAGAACTTGTTCAGGACAACAAAAAAAAACGAGACATTATTTTTATTAAACAAATGGATAAAATTTTACTGGTAATTTAAATTAAATAAAAATTCATGAAGGTCGAAGAAGCTAAACTCAATAGTAAATTGTAGATCCAAGTTTTGTCTAAATGTTAAAACTACATATAAAATGTTGGATGGTAACAGAAGAAACAGTGTTGATCATCATCTGAACGGCTGATGGGTGGGGACAGGGGCGTGGCTATGGACAATATCTTCCAATAGAAATATTGGGTGAGTCTGCATGGTTGGTTGATTGGTACCAGGGGTCAGAGGTTCTGTCTGAAGTTCTCCTCCTCCCGATCTCAACAGAACTAGAAGATGAACAGTAAAGAAGGCCTTAGATGGGGACAGAGAAGGGACTGTGTATATATTGTTATATATAGACTGTGTATATGTAGTTAAACACAACACCTACATTAAACAATGTGGTGAAACAGACAAAAGGGATTCGGTAAGTCTGTTTTACAGCGTGCGTGTAGACAGCGTGCGTGTAGACGGTGTGTTACAGTATCAACGTACCTTCCATCTGTTTCCACAGTCATTACAGAAGACGAAGGTGGTCATGGGTTCATCAGCACTGCGGGTCTGCACCTGTAAGACCAACACACACAGGATTACTGTACACACTGACAACACTGTAGGGATGGAAGGCTTCACCAATGTAAATGTCAATGTAAATTGTCCAGTGGAAATCTTTATGAACTGTTCAGCAGTCTAATGGCTTGGGGGTAGAAGCTGTGCGGTAGCAGAGAGAACAGTCTATGCCTGGGGTGACTCGAGTCTCTGACCAATTTTTGGGCTTTCCTCTGACACCGCCTAGTATATAGGTCCTGGATGGCAGGAAGCTTGGCCCCAGTGATGTCCTGGGCCGTTCGCACTACCCTCTGTAGCGCCTTACCGTCACCAGGCGGTGATGCAACCGTTCAGGATGCTCTCGATGGTGCAGCTGTAGAACCTTTTGAGGATCTGGGGGCCCATGCCAAATCTTTTCAGTCTCCTGAGGGGGAAAAGGTTTTGTTGTGCCCTCTTCACGACTGTCTTGGTGTGTTTGGACCATGATAGTTTGTTGGTGATGTGGACACCAAGGAACTTGAAACTCGCGACCCGCTCCACTACAGCCCTGTTGATGTTAATGGGGGCCTGTTCGACCCGCCTTTTCCTGTAGTCCACGATCAGCTCCTTTGTTTTGCTCACATTGAGGGAGAGGTTGTTGTCCTGGCACCACACGGCCAGTTTTCTGACCTCCTCCCTATAGGCTGTCTCATCGTTAATCAGGCCTACCACTATTGTGTCGTCAGCAAACTTAATGATGGTGTTTGGCCACGCAGTCGTGGGTGAACAGGGAACACAGGAGGGGACTAAGTACACACCTTTGAGGGGCCCCAGTGTTGAGGATCAACGCGGCAGACGTGTTGTTGCCTACCCTTACCACCTGGGGGCGGCCCGTCAGGAAGTCTGGGATTCATTTGCAAAGGGAGGTGTTTAGTCCCAGAGTCCTTAGCTTAGTGATGAGCTTCGTGGGCACTATGGTGTTGAATTCTAAGCTGTAGTCGATGAACAGCATTCCCACATAGGTGTTCCTTTTGTCCAGGTGAGAAAGGGCGCTGTGGAGTGCGATTGAGTCACCTGTGGATCCGTCGGGGCGGTATGTGAATTGGAGTGGGTCTAGGGTGTCCGGGAGGATGCTGTTGATGTGAGCCATGACCAGCCTTTCAAAGCACTTCTTGGCTACCGACGTGAGTGCTATGGGGCGGTAATCATTTAGGCAGGTTACCTTCGCTTCCTTGGGCACAGGGACTATGGTGGTCTGCTTGAAACATATAGGTATTACAAACTCGGTCAGGGAGAGGTTGAAAATGTCAGTGAAGACACTTGACAATTGGTCTGCGCATGCTTTGAGTACACGTCCTGGTATCCGCCTGGCCCAGCGGCTTTGTGAATGTTGACCTGTTTAATGATTTTGTTCACTTCGGCTACCGAGAGCGTTATCACACTGTCACCCAGAACAGCTGGTGCTCTCATGCATGTGTCAGTGTTGCTTGCCTTGAAGCGAGCATAAAAGTAATTTAGCTCGTCTGGTAGGCTCGCGTCACTGGGCAGCTCGCGTCTGGGTTTCCCTTTGTAGTCCTTAATAATTTTCAAGCCCTGCCACATCTGATGAGCGCCAGAGCCAGTGAAGTAGGATTCAATCTTAATCCTGTATTGACACTTTGCTTGTTTGATGGTTCGTCTGAGGGCATAGCGGGATATGTATGTACAGTCACTGTGGGGACGACGTCGTCAATGCACTTATTGATGAAGCTGATGACTGAGGTGGTGTACTCCTCAATGCCATTGGATGAATCCCGGAACATATTCCAGTCTGTGCTAGGAAAACAGTCCTGTAGTGTAGCATCCGCGTCATCTGACCACTTCGGTATTGATCGAGTCACTGATACTTCCTGCTTTCGTTTTTTCTTGAAAGCAGGAATCAGGAGGATGGAATTATGGTCAGATCTGCCAAATGGAGGGCAGGGAGAGCTTTGTATGCATCTCTGTGTGTGGAGTAAAGGTGGTCTGCGATTTTTTTCCCCCCCTGGTTGCAAATAAAAATTTGGTTAAACTGATTTAAGTTTGCCTGCATTAAAGTCCCCGGCCACTAGGAGCGCCACTTATGGGTGAGCATATTCTTGTTTGCTTATGGCCTTATAGAGTTGGTTGAGTGTGGTCTTAGTGTCAGCATCGTTTTGTGGTGATAGACGGCTACAAATAATACAGATGAGTACTCTCCTGGTAGTGTGGTCTACAGCTTATCATGAGGTACTCCACCTCAGGCGAGCAATACCTCGAGACTTCTTTAATATTAGACATCACGCACCAGCTGTTATTGACAAAAGGACACACACCACCACCCCTAGTCTTACCAGAGGTAGCATCTCTGTTCTGCCGGTGCATGGAAAATTCCGCCAGCTCAATATTGTCCGTTTCTTCATTCAGCCACGTCTTGGAGAAACATAAGATGTTACAGTTTCTATTGTCCTGTTGGTAGGATAATCTTAATAGCAGGTCATCCATTTTATGTTCTAACGATTGCACGTTAGCAAGGAGAATGGAAGGCATTGGGAGTTTATTCGCTCCCCTACGGATTCTCAGAAGGATCCCCGATCTGCGTCCCCTTTTCCGGCGTCTTTTCTTCACGCAAAAGGCATGGATCTGGGCCTGTTCCAGTGAAAGCAGAATATCCTTCTCGTTGGACTCGTTAAAGGAAAAAGTTTCTTCCAGTCCGTGGTGAGTAATCGCTTTTCTGATGTCCAGAAGGTTTTTCGGTCATAAGAGACGGTAGCAGCAACATTATGTACACAATAAATAAATAAATAAATAAGATACAGTAGAGAGGCTATATACAGTATACAGTAGAGGCTAGATAGAGTAGAGAGGCTAGATCCAGTAGAGGGGCTATATACAGTAGCAAGGCTATATACAGTACAGAGGCTATATACAGTACAGAGGCTATATACAGTACAGAGGCTATAAACAGTAGCGAGGCTATAAACAGTAGCGAGGTTATATACAGTAGCGAGGTTATATACAGTAGCGAGGCTATATACAGTAGCGAGGCTATATACAGTAGCGAGGCTATATACAGTAGCGAGGCTATATACAGTAGCGAGGCTATATACAGTAGCGAGGCTATATACAGTAGCGAGGCTATATACAGTAGCGAGGCTATATACAGTAGCGAGGCTATATACAGTAGCGGCTATATACAGTAGCGAGGCTATATACAGTAGCGAGGCTATATACAGTAGAGGCTATATACAGTAGAGGCTATATACAGTAGAGGCTATATACAGTAGAGGCTAAATACAGTACAGAGGCTATATAGAGTAGGGGCTATATACAGTAGAGAGGCTATATACAGTAGAGAGGCTATATACAGTAGAGGCTATATACAGTAGAGGCTATATACAATAGAGGCTATATACAATAGAGGCTATATACAGTAGAGGCTATATACAGTAGCGAGGCTATATACAGTAGAGGCTATATACAGTAGAGGCTATATACAGTAGAGGCTATATACAATAGAGGCTATATACAGTAGAGGCTATATACAGTAGAGGCTATATACAGTAGAGGCTATATACAGTACAGAGGCTAAATACAGTAGAGGCTATATACAGTAGAGGCTATATACAGTAGAGGCTATATACAGTACAGAGGCTAAATACAGTAGAGGCTAAATACAGTAGAGGCTATATACAGTACAGAGGCTAAATACAGTAGAGGCTAAATACAGTAGAGGCTAAATACAGTAGAGGCTAAATACAGTAGAGGCTAAATACAGTAGAGGCTAAATACAGTAGAGGCTTGAAGTAGTATGTACATGAAGGTAAAGCTAAAGTGACTATGCATATATGGTAAACAGAGAGTAGCAGCAGTGTAAAGAGGGGTTGGGGGGGGGGGGGTGATACACACAATGCAAATATTTGAGCAGTGGTGACATATTCTCTGTCCATCTCCATTGTAATCTACTGGGAGATTTAAACGATGATGGAGAACCCTCCTAATTTATCGACCCCACCACTCACCATCAGACAGAACTAGATCCTAGCTGCCCCTCACAAAAGGACAGTTTCAAATGCACCAATTAAGATTTGAATTTTGGCATGCACAACGCGCTAGTTCTTTTAACGGAAAAGCCTGCAATGTTTTTCAGCTCCGATTTTTCAAGAAGCATACAACACAGCGTAGGCATGGCCTATAGGCTTAGTGGTTTGTTTTATTTTTTAATGTATTAATTTGGGTTCACAGTGCGAACCGAACCGAGGTCCCTGTACCGAGTGGTTAGGTATGAACCCCTATGACAGGGGAGCATCTAAACAGCTCCTCCAAAGAATCTTCTCTAATACAACCAAAAGTATCTATTACTGTGAATCAATAGCAATATTAGTCCCTCTAATGGTCATTACCTGAGAGGATTATTATATAGTGGATGGTATATTACCTGAGAGGATTATTATATAGTGGATGGTATATTACCTGAGAGGATTATTATATAGTGGATGGTATATTACCTGAGAGGAGGGGTATTATATAGTGGATGGTATATTACCTGAGAGGAGGTGCATTATACAGTTGATGGTATATTACCTGAGAGGTGCATTATATAGTGGATGGTATATTACCTGAAGAGGTATATTATACAGTTGATGGTATATTACCTGAAGAGGTGCATTATATAGTGGATGGTATATTACCTGAAGAGGTATATTATACAGTTGATGGTATATTACCTGAAGAGGTGCATTATATAGTGGATGGTATATTACCTGAAGAGGTATATTATACAGTTGATGGTATATTACCTGAAGAGGTATATTATACAGTTGATGGTATATTACCTGAAGAGGTGCATTATATAGTGGATGGTATATTACCTGAAGAGGTATATTATACAGTTGATGGTATATTACCTGAAGAGGTGCATTATACAGTTGATGGTATATTACCTGAAGAGGTGCATTATACAGTTGATGGTATATTACCTGAAGAGGTGCATTATATAGTGGATGGTATATTACCTGAAGAGGTATATTATACAGTTGATGGTATATTACCTGAAGAGGTATATTATACAGTTGATGGTATATTACCTGAAGAGGTGCATTATATAGTGGATGGTATATTACCTGAAGAGGTATATTATACAGTTGATGGTATATTACCTGAAGAGGTATATTATACAGTTGAGGTTATATTACCTGAAGAGGTATATTATACAGTTGATGGTATATTACCTGAAGAGGTATATTATACAGTTGATGGTATATTACCTGAAGAGGTATATTATACAGTTGATGGTATATTACCTGAAGAGGTATATTATACAGTTGATGGTATATTACCTGAAGAGGTGCATTATATGGTGGATGGTATATTACCTGAAGAGGTATATTATACAGTTGATGGTATATTACCTGAAGAGGTATATTATACAGTTGATGGTATATTACCTGAAGAGGTATATTATACAGTTGATGGTATATTACCTGAAGAGGTATATTATATAGTTGATGGTATATTACCTGAAGAGGTATATTATACAGTTGATGGTATATTACCTGAAGAGGTGCATTATATAGTGGATGGTATATTACCTGAAGAGGTATATTATACAGTTGATGGTATATTACCTGAAGAGGTGCATTATATAGTGGATGGTATATTACCTGAAGAGGTATATTATACAGTTGATGGTATATTACCTGAAGAGGTATATTATACAGTTGATGGTATATTACCTGAGTGTAGGTGCACCTCTTCTTCTTGCACTTGCCGCAGGTGAACAGGTCAGTCTGGGTCCCTCCGGTCTGGGACACTTGGTGATCTCTAATGGCTTCTTTGGTCAGGTTCTTCCTTATCAGCTTCAGCTCATCACTAGCCATTTCCTGTTATGAGGAAGACATTAGGGTTAGAGGTCAGGTTCTTCCTATTGAGCTTCAGCTCGTCAAAAGTCATTTCCTGTTAGGAGGAAGACATTAGGGTCAGGGGTTAGGGGTTTGATGTCAGGTTCTTCCTCTGAGCTTCAGCTCATCACTAGCCATCTCCTGTTAGCAGGAAGACATTGGGGTTAGGGTCGGGGGTTAGAGGTCAGGATCTTCCTATTGAGCTTCAGCTAGTCAAAAGTAATTTCCTGTTAGGAGGAAGACATTAGGGTCAGGGGTTAGGGGTTTGATGTCAGGTTCTTCCTATTGAGCTTCAGCTCGTCAATAGCCATTTCCTGTTAGCACAAAACACGTAAGGTTAGTGGTAGGGGTTAGAGGTCAGGTTATTCCTTATTTATTTATTATTTATTTTACCTTAATTTAACTAGGCAAGTTGGTTAAAAACAAATTCTTATTTTCAATGACGGCCTAGGAAAAGTGGGCTAACTGACTTGTTCAGGGGCAGAACAACAGAGTTTTACCTTGTCGGCTCGGGGATTCAATCTAGCAACCTTTCGGTTACTAGTCCAACGCTCTAATCACTAGGCTACCTGCCGCCGCTTATCAGCTTCAACTCATCATTAGCAATCTCCTGTTAGCACAGAACACGTTAAGGTAGGGGTTAGGGGTACGGTACCTCAGCGGTCATCTTGGCCATGTACAGTGCCTTGCGAAAGTATTCGGCCCCCTTGAACTTTGCGACCTTTTGCCACATTTCAGGCTTCAAACAAAGATATAAAACTGTATTTTTTGTGAAGAATCAACAACAAGTGGGACACAATCATGAAGTGGAACGACATTTATTGGATATTTCAAACTTTTTTAACAAATCAAAAACTGAAAAATTGGGCGTGCAAAATTATTCAGCCCCTTTACTTTCAGTGCAGCAAACTCTCTCCAGAAGTTCAGTGAGGATCTCTGAATGATCCAATGTTGACCTAAATGACTAATGATGATAAATACAATCCACCTGTGTGTAATCAAGTCTCCGTATAAATGCACCTGCACTGTGATAGTCTCAGAGGTCCGTTAAAAGCGCAGAGAGCATCATGAAAAACAAGGAACACACCAGGCAGGTCCGAGATACTTTTGTGAAGAAGTTTAAAGCCGGATTTGGATACAAAAAGATTTCCCAAGCTTTAAACATCCCAAGGAGCACTGTGCAAGCGATAATATTGAAATGGAAGGAGTATCAGACCACTGCAAATCTACCAAGACCTGGCCGTCCCTCTAAACTTTCAGCTCATACAAGGAGAAGACTGATCAGAGATGCAGCCAAGAGGCCCATGATCACTCTGGATGAACTGCAGAGATCTACAGCTGAGGTGGGAGACTCTGTCCATAGGACAACAATCAGTCGTATATTGCACAAATCTGGCCTTTATGGAAGAGTGGCAAGAAGAAAGCCATTTCTTAAAGATATCCATAAAAAGTGTCGGTTAAAGTTTGCCACAAGCCACCTGGGAGACACACCAAACATGTGGAAGAAGGTGCTCTGGTCAGATGAAACCAAAATTTAACTTTTTGGCAACAATGCAAGACGTTATGTTTGGCGTAAAAGCAACACAGCTCATCACCCTGAACACACCATCCTCACTGTCAAACATGGTGGTGGCAGCATCATGGTTTGGGCCTGCTTTTCTTCAGCAGGAACAGGGAAGATGGTTAAAATTGATGGGAAGATGGATGGAGCCAAATAAAAGACCATTCTGGAAGAAAACCTGATGGAGTCTGCAAAAGACCTGAGACTGGGACGGAGATTTGTCTTCCAACAAGACAATGATCCAAAACATAAAGCAAAATCTACAATGGAATGGTTCAAAAATAAACATATCCAGGTGTTAGAATGGCCAAGTCAAAGTCCAGACCTGAATCCAATCGAGAATCTGTGGAAAGAACTGAAAACTGCTGTTCACAAATGCTCTCCATCCAACCTCACTGAGCTCGAGCTGTTTTGCAAGGAGGAATGGGAAAAAAATTCAGTCTCTCGATGTGCAAAACTGATAGAGACATACCCCAAGCGACTTACAGCTGTAATCGCAGCAAAAGGTGGCGCTACAAAGTATTAACTTAAGGGGGCTGAATAATTTTGCACGCCCAATTTTTCAGTTTTTGATTTGTTAAAAAAGTTTGAAATATCCAATAAATGTCGTTCCACTTCATGATTGTGTCCCACTTGTTGTTGATTCTTCACAAAAAAATACAGTTTTATATCTTTATGTTTGAAGCCTGAAATGTGGCAAAAGGTTGCAAAGTTCAAGGGGGCCGAATACTTTCGCAAGGCACTGTAGTCTAACAGTAAGGGTTAGAGGTCAAGGGTTATGGTAGAGGTTAGATGTCAGGGTTAGGTAGCCTACCTGAGCGGTCATCTTGGCCATGCGGTCGGGGGAGACGTTCCCACAGAGAACACTCTTCCTGAGGTTGGGGTTCTTGATGTCCTTCAGGTTGGCGATGCGACTCCTGACACGGTTCTTATATTTGGGGTCAGTGTTCTTAAACTCACAGAAGATATATTCTTCAATCTGAGCTCCCAGTTCATCACAGTCAGCTCCTATAGCGATGTAGTCATCTGGAGAAGAGGAGAGAGAGGTCAGGTGGTGTTATATAGCCAGTTACCTCCAGCCTGTAGAGCCTGGGACAGTATCTTTAACCTTTTTGGGATAAGGGGCAGCATTTTCACTTTTGGAGGAATAGCGTGCCCAGAATGAACTGCCTCCTACTCTGTCCCAGATGCTAATATATGCATATTATTATTAGTATTGGATAGAAAACACTCTGAAGTTTCTAAAACTGTTTGAATGATGTCTGTGAGTATAACAGAACTTATGTAGCAGGCAAAACACCGAGGACTAATTATTATTATATATATTTTTTTTTAGGTCTCTCTCTGTTCAGTGAGTTCTCGTTAGCAAACAATATTTCTTAGGAACTGGTTTTCAGTTCCTACCGTTTCCACTGGATGTCACCACTCTTTGGAATTTGGTTGAGGTTATTCATTTGTGCAATGAAGAAGTAGGCCAACTAGGAACTGGGTAACACTGTTGAGAGTTGCGCAAGACGTGAAAAGTAGCGTTGGTTTGTTGTCTTCCCCATCTTAGCTCACTGTTGTATCAATATGTTTTTACCACGACAGTTTACAATATAGTGTTACTCCAAGCAGTTCAGTCATCCCAACTTGCTCAATTTCCACATTATTTATTACAAGATTTAGTTGAGGTTTAGGGTTTAGTGAGTGTTTTGTTCCAAATATAATGCTTTTAGTTTTTGATATTTAGGACTAACTTATTCCTTGCCACCCACTCAAACTAACTACAGCTCTTTGTTGAGTGTTGCAGTCATTTCAGTCGCTGTAGTAGCTGATGTGTATAGTGTTGAGTCATCCGCATATATAGACACTCTGGCTTTACTCAAAATCAGTGGCATGTCGTTAGTAAAAATAGAAAAAAGGAAGGGGCCTAAACAGCTACTCTGGGGAATTCCTGATTCTATCTGGATTATATTTGAGAGGCTTCTATTAAGCCTTCCAATAAGCCTGTAGAGCATGGGACACGCTCTACAGTAGGGTGTTAGGTCTTACCTCCAGCCTGTAGCGCCTGGGACAGCATCTCGCGACACTTGATCCTGACGGAGTCGGAGGTGGAGGGGGCTTGGGGGAACGTGGAGATCAGGGAGATGGAGGGCATCACCTCAACAGGCTCATTCTTACAGCTGGAGTCATTGCTGTAGCAAACAACAACAACAGCCAGGTTATCAGGTGTCTTTAGCCAGGTTGGTGTAGCTATCTCGCTACCTCTTCTTGTAGTTCAGGACTGCCATGAAAAGCGAGACACCGTACTGGTGTGATAGTAGTGCAGTAATAGCAGTAGTAGTAACTAGCTAAATCTCTTGCCGGGGTTCAGGAGTGCCCTGAGAGGGAGAGAGGTAGTATAGTAGTGTAATAGCAGTCGTAGTGTAGTGTGTAGTAGTAGTATTAATAGTGTAGTAGCACTTGTACTAACAGTAGTAGTAGAGTAGTGAGTAGTAGTAGAGCAGTAGTAGTAGTGTAGTAGAGTAGTGCAGTAGTAGTAGTGTAGTAGAGTAGTGCAGTAGTAGTGTACTTCTATTCCCGTGGACTGCCCTGAGAGGGATACACTGTGCAGGTGATGACTTGCCCTCCTGGATGAAGATCAAAGGTGCCGGCTAATCAAATGTTTCAGGCCATGTCGTAAATACCTTGCAGGAACTCTCTCTCCCTTGCCAGGAAGTATTGAGGGAACAGAACCCTTCTTCCCGCCAAAACGCCAACATCCAAAAGTGGATAATGAAACAATATTTCTAACAAAGAATGTGGGAAATGGTCGGGAGGGACTTAAAGAACAATCATGTCAGATCATTTATTGTTTTGTGATATCATTAACCTCTTCATCCTACCCCCTCCTTTTTCGAACATTCTGTTAAAAATCGCGCAACATTTCAGCATCCTGCTACTCATGCCAGGAATATAGTATATGCATATGATTAGTATGTGTGGATAGAAAACACTCTGAAGTTTCTAAAACTGGTTAAATCACGGCTGTGACTATAACAGAGCGTGTGTTTCATCGAAAAGCGCAAGAAAAACTGGTCACTGAAAGCTGAAAAAAGTATCCATGCGCCCCTTTCATGTATTGTTTAAAGGAAACCAAATTTAATATGGAGACGGATGCAATTCCTACAGCTTCCACACGATGTCGCCAAAACGTCATTTTGATTGACAAAAATCCTTTGAGACATTACCAATAGATCCGTCATTCCATCCAGCCTACCTCAATCGATTTTGGAAGATTGAAAAATGGACACTGTTTTCTTGAGTAGCTGCTATTGAATACAGATCGCCCAGTGATCAATTTGATCGCTTATTAACGTTTACAAATACCTAAAGTTGGGTTATAAAAGTAGGTTGAAGTGTTTTGTCAAAGAATATAGGCAACTTATATAATTTTTAAACATGACGTTGCGTGTTGGAAGAGAGCTTTTTCCTGATGCAGACAGGCTATACAAATGGATATTTTGGGCATTCATGGACGGATTTAATCGGGAAAAAGACCAATTTGTGATGTTTATGGGACATATAGGAGTGCCAACAAAGAATATCATCAAAGGTAATGAATGTTTTATATTTTATTTCTGCGTTTTTGTGTAGCGCCGGCTACGCTAATTATTTTGTTTACGTCGCCTTCAGGCATTTTGGGGTGTTGCATGCTATCAGATAATAGCTTCTCATGCTTTTGCCGAAAAGCATTTTAAAAATCTGACTTGTTGGCTAGATTCACAACAAGTGTAGCTTTAATTCAATACCCTGCATGTGTATTTTAATGAACGTTTGAGTTTTAACGAGTACATTTAGCATTTAGCGTAGCGCATTTGCATTTCCAGGTGCCTACTTGAGACGTCTGCGTCTCAAGTAGGAGCAAGAAGTTAAAGAAGTTCTAACGGAAACATTGTATCTAATAGCTTTCACTATGCATGTCAGAGTTACATCTAAATGTTGTAATACTTAAATGATTAAATATGAAACTATTTGTGAGTAGATTAAATGTGATTTTAGCCTTCTAAATGAGAATTGATTTTCATGTAAAGTTTTACAAAGTCAGTCCCCACACCCACGTAAGCACAGACATTATGCCAAAAGGATGGAACGCCCCTTTTGCCAGAGTGCTTATAAAGGACTCCTCTCGACGAGTGAAGGTAAAGACTAGACATTCAGTCTGCAGCTGTAATGTAAAGTAGTCTAAAACTCTGACAAAAGACACGAGGAAGATCTCCAAAGACCACCGCGTGTGTAACATCTGAAGGATCCAGTCTAAGAAACTCGACCCGAGAAACATTTCCCTCTCAACACCGTGCTGTACGTCTGATGTATCCATCCTAACAGACACTTCCAGAACAAAGCAAGCCTACTACTACAAAATACACTGTGACCTCTGGTTCACAAACCAGAGACTTATGTTGAATGACTCCCAATAGATGGACCGGGCGATTTCAACAGAGAGAGAGACGACAAAAGACATACAAGCGTAAATATATACATATATACACATTGCAATTATTTTCGAATGAGCGGTCATTCATGTGCAAAGTATTCATATTCCCATAGGCATAGCTTCCATATGAATGTACAATAAGTTGACTGTCTCTCCCTCTCCTTACATGCCCCTCCCTTTTCACTGTGTACCAAGCTGTCATATCGGGTTAGTCCACTAGGGACTTTTCATTGTGTAACAAGCCACCATATCGGGTTAGTCCACGAGGGACTTTTCATTGCATTATGTTAGTAATCAACATATAATCTATTGTGTGTGTGTGTGTTTATATAATTCTGTGTGATTATTTAGTTAGTAAATAAATAATTAAGCCAATTTGTGTATCACTGAATCATCATTTAGGGTTTGTGCAGATTTGACGTCAACGGCGTTCAGAATGAGACTGCTATGAGGTAATAATTAATGGATGACTAATATGATAACGATAGATTCTGCTATTGAGTTAATTCGGGAAACGGTAACTCATTAAACTTGTTCCGCAAGATTTCCAACGAGTTAATTGTTACATAATTAATTTAATCACGTAATAATCAAACATAGTTAATTGATTTGATAAAATAACCATCATCACATTAATGAGATAGTAGCTACATCTCTTGCTGTGATTCAGCACTGCCCTGAGAGGGAGACACTGTACTGGTGATGTAATGTAGTAGTAGCAGTAGAGTAGAGTAGAGTGTAATAGTAGTAGAGTAGTGTGTTGTAGTAGTAGAGTAGTGTGTTGTAGTAGAAGAGTAGTGTGCAGTAGTAGTAGAAGAGTAGTGTGCAGTAGAAGTAGTAGAGTAGTCTGCAGTAGAGTAATGTGTAGTAGTAGTAGAGTAGTGTGCAGTAGTAGTAAAGTACTGTGTAGTAGTAGAGTAGTCTGTAGTAGTAATAGTTTGTAGTAGTAGAGTAGCGTGTAGTAGTAGTAGTAGTAGCGTGTAGTAGTAGTAGTGGTGTGTAGTAGTAGAGTAGCTTGTAGTAGTAGCAGTGGTAGTAGCAGTAGAGTAGCTTGTAGTAGTAGTAGTAGCGTGTAGTAGTATAGTAGCATGTAGTAGTAGTAGCAGCAGTAGAGTAACGTGTAGTAGTAGAGTAGCGTGTCCTAGTAGTGGTAGTAGTAGAGTAGCGTGTAGTAGTAGTGTGTAGTAGTAGAGTACCGTGTAGTAGTAGCAGTAGAGTAGCATGTAGTAGTAGCGTGTAGTAGTAGAGTACCAGTGTAGTAGTAGTGGTGGTAGTAGTAGTAGCAGCAGTAGAGTAGCGTGTAGTAGTAGTGTGTAGTATTAGTAGCAGTAGTAGAGTAGCGTGTAGTAGTAGAGTAGCGTGTAGTAGTAGTAGCAGCACAGATAGAACAATGAGACAGATATTTCACGGATATATAAATGTGATGCATCCGCTTAGCATTTTCATTCACTACCAACTATCTAGTAGGCTTCCTCTCACTACCAAATATTATGGTAGCGAGAGAAAGCCCAGTGGCCGGCAGTGGGAGTAGATGGGTTTTGGCCGACATTCTGCTAATTTTCTCATCGATTAAATGTTTCATCTCCATACAGTTCTGCTCCCAAAACTAAAATCTGTTACGAACAGGACACATTTTTGTAGACTTTTACCCTTTGCCAAAGTTTTAAAACATTGCATTGTTTAGAAGGAGGAAGGAGTGCAAAGGCAAATTTAGTTATTGCACACGCACACTTCAGAGTAGGCTTTCCCTACCGGAAATATGAGTAGGCTTTCCCTACCGGAAATATGAGTAGGCTTTCCCTACCGGAAATATGAGTAGGCTTTCCCTACCGGAAATATGAGTAGGCTTTCCCTACCGGAAATATGAGTAGGCTTTCCCTACCGGAAATATGAGATTCTTTCCCTACCGGAAATATGAGTAGGCTTTCCCTACCGGAAATATGAGTAGGCTTTCCCTACCGGAAATATGAGTAGGCTTTCCCTACCGGAAATATGAGATTCTTTCCCTACCGGAAATATGAGTAGGCTTTCCCTACCGGAAATATGAGTAGGCTTTCCCTACCGGAAATATGAGTAGGCTTTCCCTACCGGAAATATGAGTAGGCTTTCCCTACCGGAAATATGAGTGGGCTTTCCCTACCGGAAATATGAGTAGGCTTTCGCTACCGGAAATATGAGTAGGCTTTCCCTACCGGAAATATGAGTGGGCTTTCCCTACCGGAAATATGAGTAGGCTTTCCCTACCGGAAATATGAGTAGGCTTTCCCTACCGGAAATATGAGTAGGCTTTCCCTACCGGAAATATGCAAATACACAGTGCATTCGGGAAAAAATATTCAGACCCCTTTTACACATTTTGTTTAGTTACAGCCTTATTCTAAAATGGATTACATTTTTTTAATCCTCAATCTACACGCAATACCCCATAAAGACAAACCGAACAGTTTATTTTTTTTATATACATTTACAACAAAAAAAATACGATATATACCTTATTTACATAAGTATTCAGACCCTTTTCTATGAGACTTGAAATTGAGCTCAGGTGCATCCTGTTTCCATTGATCATCCTTGAGATATTTTTACAACTTGGAGTCCACCTGTGGTAAATTCAATTGATTGGACATTATTTGGAAAGGCACACAACTGTCTATATAAGGTCCCACAGTTGACAGTGCATGTCAGAGCAAAAACCAAACCATGAGGTTGAAAGAATTAGAGCTCCAAGACAGGATTGTGTCGAGGCACAGATCTGTCAAGGGGTACCAAAACATTTCTGCAGCATTGAAGGTCCCCAAGAACACAGTGGAGAGGTTAACATCCTCTTCCTAGAACTGCCAAACTGAGAAATCGGGTGAGAAGGACCTTGGTCAGGGAGGTGACCGACAACCCGATGGTCCCACTAACAGGGCTCCAGGGTTCCTCTGTGGAGATGGGAGAACCTTCCAGAAGGACATCCATCTCTGCAGTACTCCACCAATCAGGCCTTTATGGTAATGGCAAGAGTGAAGCCACTCCTCAGTAAAAAGGCACATGACAGCCCGCTTGGAGTTTACCAAAAGTCACCTAAAGGACTCTCAGACCATGAGAAACAAGATTCTCTGGTCTGATGAAATCAAGATAGAACTCTTTGGCCTGAATGCTAAGCATCACGTTTGGAGGAAACCAGGCGCCATCCCTACAGTGAAGCATGGTGGTGGCAGCATCATGCTGATGGGATGTTTTTCAGCTGCAGGGACTGGGAGACGAGGAGGAGGTGAGGGCTCTGGGAGTGTGGTGTCAGGAAAATAACCTCTCACTCAACGTCAACAAAACAAAGGAGATGATTGTGGACTTCGGGAAACAGCAGAGGGAGCACTTATCCACATCGACGGGAGAGCAGTAGAGAAGGTGGAAAGTTAAGTTCCTCTGTGTATCACGAACAAACTGAAATGGTGAAGTGTGTTGAGGAGCAAGTGCCTCTTCAAACTCAGGAGGCTGAAGAAATGTGGCTTGTCAACTAAAACACTGAAAAACTTTTACAGATACACAATTGAGAGCATCCTGTCGGGCTGCATCACCGCCTGGTACGACAACTGCACCACCCACAACTGCAGGGCTCTCCAGAGGGTGGTGCGGTTTGCACAACGCATCACCGGGGGCAAACTACCTGCCCTCCAGGACACCTACTAGCACAGAGAGGCTGCTGCCTTTATATACACAGATTTGAAATCATTGGCCACTTTAATAAATGGAACACTAGTCACTTTTAATGCCACTTTAATAATGTTTACATATCTTGCATTACTCATCTCGTATCTAAATACTGTATTCTAGGCAGAGGTGTTGCTAACATTTACGATAGCAAATTTCAATAAAAAATAATATGAAATAATATGAAATATGAAATATATTTTCATCTTTTGAGCTTCTAGTCATGAAATCTATGCAGCCTACTCAATCACTTTTTATAGCTACTGTTTACAGGCCTCCGTGGCCATATACAGCGTTCCTCAATGAGTTCCCTGAATTCCTATCGGACCTTGTTGTAATAGCAGATAATATTCACATTTTTGGTGACACTTGGAAAAGTCCACAGACCCACTCCAAAAGGCTTTCGGAGCCATCATCGACTCAGTGGGTTTTGTCCAACATGTCTCTGGACCTACTCATTGTCACACTCTGGGCCTAGTTTTGTCCCATGGAATAAATGTGGATCTTAATGTTTTTCCTCATAATCCTGGATTATCGGACCACCATTTTATTACGTTTGCAATCGCAACAAATAATCAGCTCAGACACCAACCAAGGAGCATCAAAAGTTGTGCTATAAATTCTCAGACAATCCAAAGATTCCTTGATGCCCTTCCAGACTCCCTCTGCCTAACCAAGGACGTCAGAGGACAAATCAGTTAACCACCTAACTGAGGAACTCGATTTATCTTTGCGCAATACCCTAGATGCAGTTGCAACCCTAAAAACATGTCATAAGAACTAGCTCCCTGGTATACAGAAAATACCCGAGCTCTGAAGCAAGCTTCCAGAAAACTGGAACGGAAATGGCGCCACACCAAACTGGAAGTCTTCCGACTAGCTTGGAAAGACAGTACCCGTTGCAGTATCGAAGAGCACTTACTGCTGCTTGATCATCCTATTTTTCCAAATTAATTGAGGAAAATACCCTATTCCAACTAAACTACTGAAAGAGCTGCTTCCTGTGCTTGGCCATCCTATGTTGAACATAATAAACAGCTCTCTATCCACCGGATGTGTATCAAACACACTAAAAGTGGCAGTAATAAAGCCTCTCTTGAAAAAGCCTAACCTTGACCCAGAAAATATTTTAAAAACTAAATGGGCCTTTATCGAATCTCCCATTCCTCTCAACAATTTTAGAAAAAGCTGTTGTGCAGCAACTCACTGCCTTCCTGAAGACAAACAATGTATACGTCTGGTGCTTCAGTCTGGTTTTAGACCCCATCATAGCACTGAGACTGCACTTGTGAAGGTGGTAAATTACCTTTTAATGGCGTCCGACCAAGGCTCTGCATCTGTCCTAGTGCTCCTAGACCATAGTGCTGCTTTTGATACCATCGATCACCACATTATTTTGGAGCGATTGGAAACCCAAATTGGTCTACACGGACAAGTTCTGGCCTGGTTTAGATCTTATCTGTCGGAAAGATATCAATTTGTCTCTGTGAATGGTTTGTCCTCTGACAAATCAACTGTAAATTGTTCCTCAAGGTTCCGTTTTAGGATCACTATTGTTCTCACTATATATTTTACCTCTTGGGGATGTCATTCGAAAACATAATGTTAACTTTCACTGCTATGGGGATGACACACAGCTGTAAATTTCAATGAAACACGGAGAAGCCCCAAAATTGCCCTCGCTGGAAGTCTGTGTTTCAGACATAAGGAAGTGGATGGCTGCAAACGGCTCTACTTTTAAACTCGGACAAAACAGAGATGCTTGTTCTAGGTCCCAAGAAACAAAGAGATCTTCTGTTGAATCTGACAATTAATCTTGATGGTTGTACAGTAGTCTCAAATAAAACTGTGAAGGACCTCGGCGTTACTCTGGACCCTGATCTCTCTTTTGACGAACATATCAAGAATGTTTCAAGACAGCTTTTTTTCATTTACGTAACATCGCAAAATTCTGAAATGTTCTGTCTAAAAATGATGCAGAAGAATTAATCCATGCTTTTGTTACTTCTATGTTAGACTACTGCAATGCTCTACTTTCCGGCTACCCGGATAAAGCACCAAATAAACTTCAGTTAGTGCTAAATATGGCTGCTAGAATCCTGACTTGAACCAAAAAATGTGATTATATTACTCCAGTGCTAGCCTCTCTACACTGGCTTACTGTTAAGGCAAGGGCTGATTTCAAGGTTTTACTGCTAACCTACAAAGCATTACATGGGGTACATACCTACACGTACGCTACGATCACAAGACGCAGGCCTCCTAATTGTCCCTAGAATTTCTAAGCAAACAGCTGGAGGCAGGGCTGTCGCCAATAGAGCTCTATTTTTATGGAATGGTCTGCCTACCCATGTGAGAGATGTAGACTCAGTCTCAACCTCAATCTCTTCAGTAGGTCCTGTGATTGAGTGTACTCTGGCCCAGGGGTGCAAAGGTGAACAGCAAGGCACTGGAGCAACGAACTGTCCTTGCTGTCTCCGCCTGGCCAGCTCCCCTCTCCCCAATGGGATTTTCTGAGTCACTGGCTTCCTAGTGCTCTTCCATGTCGTCCCTAGGAGGCGTGCATCACTTGAACAGGTTGAGTCACTGACGTGATCTTCCTGTCCGGTTTTGCACCCCCTCTGGCTCATGCGGTGGAGATCTTCGTGGGCTATACTCAGCCTTGTCTCAGGGTAGTAAGTTGGTGGTCTGTTGATATCCCTCTAGTGGTGAGGGGGCTGTGCTTTGGCAAAGTAGGTTGGTTTTGTACCCTGCCTGGTTGGCCCTGTTTGTCGGCCCACCCGACTCAGCCTCCAGTATCTATGCTGCAATAGTCTAGGGGCCGGGGTGTTAGGGTCAGTCTGTTATATCTGGTGTAATGCTCCTGTGTTATTTGGTGTTCTGTGTGAATATAAGTATGCTCCCTCTAATTCGCTCTCACTCCCTCCCCTCATGAAGGACCTGAGCCCTAGGTTCATGCCTCAGGACTACCTGGCCTGATGACTTCTGGCTGTCCCCAGTCCACCTGGTTGTGCTGCTGCTCCACTCCCACTAGTCTCCAATTCCACATCCCAACCCTCAGCCCATCCCATCTATCTCTGCTGGCCACCCTTTGCGGATTTCTACACACCATATATATTTCAACTATGCTGTGATGTTTAACATATCATTTAAATCTATCTAATCGAATAGTAACCACAGAGTGTGAACATAAGTTAAATACTTTTACAAAGAGTATTAGTGATTGACTGACCAGGTGCCTCCAGATCTCCCAACAATGCTGTTTCTAGGGACAACTTTAGATTAATGTTATGCTTTTTCAGCCATTCCTGAACCTGAGACCTGAAACAGGATACCTGAAGGCAATACCAGAACAAATGGTCTATTGATTCTGTATCCTCACAACAAAATCTGCAGGGCTGCGATGATTTTATGCCCCAAATATTCAACATTTTGTTGGTGGCAAGAATTCCAAACAATAATGTTAGCTGAAAAGCACAAAGTCTTGAGTCATTTTATATATCAACTCACATACAACCTGTACCACGGAATCAGTACAAAACTTCTTCCCAACTATTTTACAATCTGTATGGCACAGTTGTCAACATCCTGGTCCTCAAATTAAACTGGTATACTTTACTATTTATGCTGTTGTGGTAATGCACAGCACATTTGAGTTCAGCCATAATATTTGTTGTAATATTCGTTCTATCTTTTCAGGGGGATGAAATTGAAATTGTAGCCAGCTCTGTAATGCTTGTTTAAAAAAAGAGATATCTTGAAAAAGGTTTCATTTTCAATTAATCAAAATGAGACATGGCAATCTACACAAAGGCCATTTTAAACAATTGATGAGCTTTTCTTAGTGATCTACTGGAGAACCATTTAGGGTTCAAGTAAAACAATTGAATAAGTGAAGCTTTTAGAGAGGTTTAGTGCTTTTATATTTCATAATCTCAACCAACCCAATTCATATTCATTATATAGATAGGTACGCTTTATCTTGTCTGGTTTAGCATCCCAGACAAAGCTAAATATTTTTTGCTCATATGATTTGAAAAACGAATCAGGAGTAGGCAGTGCCATAAGTGAGTAAACTGAGATATGACTAAGGAGTTAATCAGTGTAATTTTTCCATAAATAGACAGGTATTTATCTCTCCATGGTTGCAGGATCTTGTCTATTTTTACAAATATTCTATTGAAATTCGTTGTGGAGAGCTCATTTATATATTTTACGATATGAATACTAAGTATGTGTACTTCC
This sequence comes from Oncorhynchus clarkii lewisi, assembly GCF_045791955.1. Taxonomy (NCBI): domain Eukaryota; kingdom Metazoa; phylum Chordata; class Actinopteri; order Salmoniformes; family Salmonidae; genus Oncorhynchus; species Oncorhynchus clarkii. The sequence continues at coordinate 537,519 of NC_092166.1, forward strand.
TCCGTCAGCCTATTTTATAGGTAAACTGCATGGTAATGTAAAAGTAGCATTTTTTAAAGCTCCAATACGTAATATTGTACACTTATCATAATTAGGTTTTAGTGCAGAGAGTAAAGAAAAGTTATCTAGATCTTTAATGAGACATTAAAGACATTAACTCCTCTAGTGTTATTTGTTGTGATTTTAATTGCTAGCATTTCAATGGCCATAGCGAATAGATATGTTGACAGCAGACACCCTTGTTTAACTCCTCTTGACAATTCAAAACTCTGAGATGTAGCCGTTATTTACTATTTTACATCTGGGGTTGCTATACATTACTTTTACCTATTTTATAAGAGAAACAACAAAATTAAAAAAAAAATCCAGGTATTTATAAATCAAATCTAGTCTTACTTTATCAAAGGCTTTTTCAAAATATGCTATAAATACCAGGCCCGTGTAATGTGTAGGATTAGCAGTAGTACTAGTAGTACAGTAGTAGTAGTGTTTGGAGTAGTTGTATAGTGGTGTAGTACTATAGTAGAAGTAGTAGTAACTAGCTACGTCTCTTCCTGAGAAAGGAAGACCCTATACTGGTGACGTAGAAGTAGTAGAGTAGTGTGTGGTGTAGTAGTATAATGGTGTAGTAGTAGTAGTAACTAGCTACGTCTCTTCCTGTGGTTCAGGGCTGCCCTGAGAGGAAGACACTATACTGGTGACGTAGTAGTAGTAGAGTAGTGTGTAATAGTAGAGTAGTGTGTAATAGTAGAGTAGTGTGTAATATTAGTAGTAGGTGTGTTGTAGTATTAGTAGTAGGTGTGTTGTAGTATTAGTAGTAGTACCCATAACAGTAACAACAGCAGCAGTAGTAGTAGGTATGTTGTAGCAGTAGTAAGTAGTAGTGGTAACTAGCTACGTCTCTTCCCATGGTTCAGGACTGCCCCTGGGTGGGAGACACCGTACTGAAGAGGTAGTGTAGTAGTAGAGTAGTGTGTTGTTGTAGTGTTGTAGTAACTATGTACCTCTCCTCCCGTGGTTCAGGACTGCCCTGGGAAGGGGACACCAGACTGGTGGGTGTTGACGGCTCTTTCCTCTTCTCCTCCAACGACTTGTCTCCACCACCTGGCTCATCTGCCGTCCAATGAAAATACAGGATCTGACATTACACCTGGGGCTTATTCAGAGGGGTGTAACTTCAACAGTGCATTCACTCATTTAGTACTGATCTGCTAACCTAGGAGTTTCTTCCAGGACTTGATGAGGGCCTTGGCCAGAGAGGTGACCTCATCGTCTGTACTCTGCTTCCTGATGGCGTTCACAGACATCCCAATCCTGGTGGACTGGAGAGGAGAGACTTACATTAGGCTGCAGGAGAGACATGGGTTCAGTATAGAGGGAGAGAGATTAGAGTTCACCACTTCTAAGCTCCTACACAAAGGGAAATGTACAGCCCTCAGCGCCCTGCATCTTTCCCTCCAGTAATTCTAGCTTCATAGGTACAGCCCTCAGCTCCCTGCATCTCTCCCTCCAGTACCTGCAGTAATTCTAGCTTCATAGGTACAGCCCTCAGCTCCCTGCAGTAATTATAGCTTCATGGGTACAGCCCTCAGCTCCCTACAGTACCTGTAGTAATTCTAGAGTCATAGGTACAGCCCTCAGTTCCCTGCAGTACCTGTAGTAATTATGCAGTACCTGTAGTAATTATAGCTTCATAGGTACAGCCCTCAGCTCCCTGCAGTACCTGTAGTAATTCTAGAGTCATAGGTACAGCCCTCAGTTCCCTGCAGTACCTGTAGTAATTATAGCTTCATAGGTACAGCCCTCAGCTCCCTGCAGTACCTGTAGTAATTCTAGAGTCATAGGTACAGCCCTCAGTTCCTTCAGAAGGTCCAGTGCCCCTACCTGCAACAGCAACAACAAACTGAGGGTTAGTTTGAGCACAGATATTCTAGTTTAGAATAGGTTGGTGCTGCAACAACATCATACTGGGGGTTAGGTAGAGGTAGGCAGGTTAGATAAAAGGTAGGATGCATCAGGTTTGAGGATACAGTGCATTCAGAAAGTATTCAGAGCCCTTCACCTTTTCCACAATTTGTTATGTTCCAGCCTTATTCTAAAATAGAATACATAAAAACATTTCCTCATCAATCTACACACAACACCCCATAATGACAAAGCAAAAAAGGATCTTCAGAGTAGAATGGGAGAAAGTCCCCACACACAGGTGTGCCAAGCTTGTAGCATCATACCCAAGAAGACTCAAGGCTGTAATTGCTGCCAAAGGTGGTTTAAAAATATATATAATAATATAACCTTTATTTAAATAGGCAAGTCAATAGGCAACAAATTTGTATTTACAATGACGGCCTACCCCGGCCAAACCCTAACGACTCTGGGCCAATTGCCCAACCCTCCATGGGACTCCAAATCCCGACCAGTTGTGATACAGCCTGGAATCGAACCAGGGTCTGTAGTGACACTTCTAGCACTGAGATGCAGTGGCTTAGACCGCTGCGCCACTGGGGAGCCAAATAAACGTTTTTATTTTTTATACACATTTGCAAAAATGTCTAAACACCTGTTTTTGTTGTCATCATGGGGTATTGTGTGTGTATTGACGAGAAAAACAAAACAATTTGATACATTTCAGAATAAGGCTATAACGTAAAAAACTGGAAAAAGTTAAGAGGTTTGAATATTTTCCGAATGTACTGTATCTCCTTCTAGTCTTGTACTGCTGGTGAAAGGGATGTTATTATATTCAGATGTTTATTTATTTTAATTTCACCTTTACTTAACCAGGTAGGTCAGTTGAGAATAAGTTCTCATTTACAACTGCGACCTGGCCAAGATAAAGCAAAGCAGTGCGACACAAACAACAACACAGACTTACACATGGAATAAACAAAAGTATAGTCAATAACACAATATAAACAAATCTATATAGTGTGTGCAAATGAGGTAAGATTAGGGAGTTAAGGCAATAAACAGGCCGTAGTGGCGAAATAATTACAATTTAGGAAATAAACACTGGAGTGATAGATGTGCAGAAGATGAATGTGCAAGTACAGATACTGGGGTGCAAAGGAGCAAAAAATATAAACAAAATAAATAACAATATGGGGATGAGGTAGTTGGATGGGCTATTTACAGATGGGCTATGTACAGGCACAGTGGTCTGTAAGCTGCTCTGACAGCTGATGCTTAAAGTCAGTGAGGGAGATACGAGTCTCCAGCATCAGTGACTTATGCAATTCATTCCAGTCCTTGGCAGCAGAGAACTGGAAGGAAAGGCGGACAAAAGGAGGAATTGGCTTTGGGGATGACCAGTGAAATATACCTGCTGGAGCGCGTGCTACGGGTGGGTGCTGCTATGGTGATCAGTGAGCTGAGATATTACCTAGCAAAGATCTATAGATGACCTGGAGCCAGTGGGTTTGGCGACAAATATGAAGCGAGGGCCAGCCAACGAGAGCATACAGGTCGCAGCGGTGGGTAGTATATGGGGCTTTGGTGACAATATGGATGGCACTGTGATAGACTGCATACAATTCGCTGAGTAGAGTGTTGGAGGCTATTTTGTAAATGACATCACCGATGTCAAGGATCAGTAGGATGGTCAGTTTTACGAGGGTATGTTTGGCAGCGTGAGTGAAGGAGGCTTTGTTGAGAAATGGGAAGCCGATTCTAGATTTAATTTTAGATTGGAGATGCTCAATGTGAGTCTGGAAGGAGAGTTTAAATTCTAACCAGACACCTAGGTATTTGCAGTCGTCCACATATTCACATATTCATAAGTCAGAACCGTCCAGAGTAGTGATGCTGGAGGTTGAGGAGCATGCATTTCATTTTACTAGCATTTAAGAGCAGTTGGAGGCCACGGAAGGAGAGTTGTATGGCATTGAAGCTCGTCTGGAGGTTAGTTAACACAGTGTCCAATGAAGGGCCAGAGGTATACAGAATGGTGTAGTCTGTGTAGAGGTGGATCAGAGATCACCAGCAGCAAGAGCTACATCATTGATGTATACAGAGAAAAGAGTCGGCCGAGAATTAAACCCTGTGGCACTCCCATAGAGACTGCCAGAGGTCCGGACAACAGGCCCTCCGATTTGACACACTGAACTCTATCAGAGAAGTAGTTGGTGAACCAGGCGAGGCAGTCATTTGAGAAACCAAGGCTGTTGAGTCTGCCAATAAGAATGCGGTGATTGACAAGAGTCGAAAGCCTTGGCCAGGTCGATGAATACAGCTGCACAGTATTGTTTTTTGTCGTTGGTGGTTATGATATCGTTTAGGACCTTGAGCGTGGCTGAGGTGCACCCATGACCAGCTTGGAAACCAGATTGCATAGCGGAAAAGGCACGGTGGGATTCGAAATGGTCGGTGATCTGTTTGTTAACTTGGCTTTCGAAGACCTTAGAAAGGCAGGGTAGGATAGATATAGGTCTGTAACAGTTTGGGTCTAGAGTGTCCCCCCCTTTGAAGAGGGGAATGACCGCGGCAGCTTTCCAATCTTTGGGGTTCTCAGACGATACAAAAGAGAGGTTGAACAGGCTAGTAATAGGGGTTGCAACAATTGTGGCGGATAATTTTAGAAAGAGGGACCAGATTGTCTAGCCCAGCTGATATGTAGGGGTTGTGATTTTGCAGCTCTTTTTCAGAACATCAGCTATCCGGATTTGGGTGAAGGAGAAATGGAGAGGCTTGGCCAAGTTGCTGTGGGGGGTGCAGAGCTGTTGACCGGGGCAGGGGTTGTCAGGTGGAAAGCATGGCCAGCCATAGAAACATACTTATTGAAATTCTCAATTATCGTGGATTTATCGGTGGTGACAGCCTCAGTGCAGTAGGAAGCTGGGAGGAGGTGCTCTTATTCTCCATGGACTTTACAGTGTCCCAGAACTTTTGGGAGTTTGTGCTACAGGATGCAAATTTCTGTTTGAAAAAGCTAGCCTTTGCTTTCATAACTGCCTGTGTATATTGGTTCCTAACTTCCCTGAAAAGTTGCATATCGCGGGGGCTATTCGATGCTAATGCAGTACGCCACAGGATGTTTTTGTGCTGGTAAAGGGCATGGTAGGTTCCATGATAATTTGGGTGAGATTGAGGATATCTAGCTTAGATTGTAGGAGAGTCATATAGGAGAGTAATATTGCCAATTTCACATTCAAGGATGATAATGATTTCAATTTCTTGGTCAATAATTTCATTGTATTAGCCAATTTTTTTATACACAAATGCAGACTACCCCCTTATTTTTGAAAGAGATTTATATTTTTTGTGCAATCATTAAGACTTATTAAACACAAACATTCCCTTAAAGTCATTGCTGCCTTTGAATCATACAACCTAACATGTGTATAATTGTATGTAAACAAGACCTCTGTGACGTTTAAAGTATTTTATTTGTAGTCTTTTTTTTCTCCATTATTATTTGTTTATTTTTCTTAAACCTGTGTGCTTCGTTACCGAATTTGCATTTTTTTTTTATGTATAATCCAACTGCGGTATATGTTTGTGAAATTTGTAAAGTTTGTTTTTGGTGTTATTTATTTATTTCAGTTTCTTTAGTTCCGACTGGCACGTGAACGCGGCACCAATGACCTGCTATCTTAGCAACTACATAACTAGCTAACTGTTGTTAGCTTAGCTAGCTAGTTACTGGCTTAGTTCGCTAGTTACTGGCTTAGTTAACTAGCTAGCTAACAGCACAATAACGTTTGACTACCATGCACCACTGAACTAACTAATGTTAAACGACTACGAAGAGCGTGTAAGACCAATATTTTTCGAAATGTGACATTCAACACCATAGGACGACAACTGCTAGCTAGTTAGCTATGTGTGTCTACGTTTTCAACTCCATTTGCTAGTTAGCATGCTAACGCTATCACCAGACAAGATAATGGGAGCCAATCCATTCATGTCGGAACACCTCACCCCGCTTTTCTTCTGCGCCATTTTATCCATCTTCTTCGCAATTCTTATGATTTCCTCTTCTTCTTTTTTACCCATTGTGAATAATTTCCTCTAAAACGTTCAAATTGCAAAGAGAGCAAATCGCTGTCGACAAAGGGCACCGGGCGTTTGGCGGGTGGTCACTAGTTACCACAGCTACAAAGTCAGAAGGCCCGCCTACTCGACCAATCAGATGAGGGAGTATGATGACGCGAATGCCGACCGGCTTGAATGGGTAAAAAAATGGACGATCAATTATTTGGTTATTTTGTACATACTGTAAAACAAACCGTTATAAATGCAAAGTGTTAATCGGATGTCTTATTCAAACTCAATTTGCAAGCTTATCATGATGTTTGCCCTTACTCATAGTTACTTGTCTTAACCCAAAATAAGGTGAGGTGTTCAGAACAAGTTTAAGGGCAGAGAAAGCTTGTTGGACACTAAGAAAGCTTTGTTGTAGAGCTTTTAACACAAAATCCAGGGAGGGGCCAGCTGAGTATAAGACTGTATCATCTGCATGTAAATGGATGAGAGAGCTTCCTACTGCCTGAGCTATGTTGTTGATGTAAATTGAGAAGAGCGTAGGGCCTTGGATCGAGCTTTGGGGTACTCCCTTGGTGACAGGCAGTAGCTGAGACAGCAGATAGCCGACGTGAGTAAGACCTTTAAACAGGTCAACATCAAATCAAAATCAAATCAAATGTTATTTGTCACATACACATGGATAACAGATGTTAATGCTAGTGTAGTGAAATGCTTGTGCTTCTAGTTCCGACAATGCAGTAATAACCAACGAGTAATCTAACCTAACAATTCCATAACAACTACCTTATAAACACAACTGTAAAGGGATGAAGAATATGTACATAAAAATATATGAATGAGTGATGGTACAGAACGGCATAGGCAAGATGCGGTAGATGGTATCGAGTACAGTATATACAAATGAGATGAGTAATGTAGGGTATGTCCCCGCTAAGGACATTATGGACCCGGCCCTCATCACTGACTTTCGCCGCCGGCACCCCAGTCAACCAGGTATGTGCCCGGGTAGGACGCCAGGTGGCGCCCCTAGAGGGGGGGTACTGTCACACCCTGATCTGCTTCACCTGTTTCACCCACCACCAGGTGTCTCCCGTTCCCCATTATCCCCTGTGTATTTATACCAGTGTTTTTTGTTTGTCTGTTGCCAGTTTGTCTCGTAAGCCTACCAGCGTGTTTTTCCGTACTCGTGATTTTCTAGTCCTCCCGGTTCTGACCTTTGCTGCCTGCCATCCTGTATCTATCTGACTCTGACCCGGTATAAATATCAGAGACTCTAACCATCTGCCTCCTGTGTCTGCATCTGGGTCTCATTCTGTGTCGTTATAATCATGTCCAACAGGCAGGCTACAGCACATGGCTACAGCACATGGCTACAGCACATGGCTACAGCACATGGCTACATGGCTACAGCACATGGCTACATGGCTACAGCACATGGCTACATGGCTACAGCACATGGCTACATGGCTACAGAACATGGCTACAGCACATGGCTACAGCACATGGCTATATGGCTACAGCACATGGCCACAGAACATGGCTATATGGCTACAGAACATGGCTACAGCACATGGCTACAGCACATGGCTACATGGCTACAGAACATGGCTACATGGCTACAGAACATGGCTACAGAACATGGCTACAGAACATGGCTACATGGCTACAGAAAATGGCCACATGGCTACAGAACATGGCTACATGTTTACAGCACATGGCTACAGCACATGGCTATATGGCTACATGGCCACAGCACATGGCTACAGCACATGGCTATATGGCTACAGAACATGGCCACAGCACATGGCAACATGCCTACAGAACATGGCTACATGGCTACAGAACATGGCTACATGGCTACAGCACATGGCCACAGAACATGGCTATATGGCTACAGCTACATGGGTACAGCACATGGCTATATGGCTACAGAACATGGCTACAGCACATGGCTACAGAACATGGCTACATGGCTACAGAACATGGCTACATGGCTACAGAACATGGCTACATGTTTACAGCACATGGCTACAGCACATGGCCACAGCACATGGCTACAGCACATGGCTATATGGCTACAGAACATGGCCACAGCACATGGCAACATGCCTACAGAACATGGCTACATGGCTACAGGACATGGCTACATGGCTACAGCACATGGCTACATGGCTACAGCACATGGCAACATGGCTACAGCACATGGCTACATGGCTACAGAACATGGCTACATGGCTACCGAACATGGCTACAACACATGGCTACATGGCTACAGCACATGGCCACAGAACATGGCTATATGGCTACAGCTACATGGGTACAGCACATGGCTATATGGCTACAGAACATGGCTACAGCACATGGCTACATGACTACAGAACATGGCTACATGGCTACAGAACATGGCTACATGGCTACAGAACACGGCTACATGGCTACAGAACATGGCCACATGGCTACAGAACATGGCTACATGTTTACAGCACATGGCTACAGCACATGGCTATATGGCTACAGAACATGGCTACAGTACATGGCTACATGGCTACATGGCCACAGCACATGGCTACAGAACATGGCAACATGCCTACAGCACATGGCTACATGGCCACAGCACATGGCAACATGCCTACAGAACATGGCTACATGCCTACAGAACATGGCAACATGCCTATAGCACATGGCTACATGGCCACAGCACATGGCAACATGCCTACAGCACATGGCTACATGGCCACAGCACATGGCAACATGCCTACAGAACATGGCTACATGGCTACAGCACATGGCTACATGGCCACAGCACATGGTAACATGCCTACATAACATGGCTACAGCACATGGCTACATGGCCACAGCACATGGCAACATGCCTACAGAACATGGCTACAGCACATGGCTACAGCACATGGCTACAGAACATGCCTACAGCACATGGCTACATGGCTAGAGCACATGGCTACAGAACATGGGCTACAGCACATGGCTACATGGCTACAGCACATGGCTACATGGCTACATGGCTACATGGCTATATGGCTACAGCTACATGGCCACAGCACATGGCTACAGAACATGGCTACATGGCTACAGCACATGGCTACATGGCTACAGCACATGGCTACATGGCCACAGCACATGGCTACAGAACATGGCTACATGGCTACAGCACATGTGCCACTCCCTCCCTCCTCCTCCTCCTCCTCCTCCTCCACTCCCTCCTCGTCCTCCTCCTCCTCCTCCTCCCCCTCCACTACATCCCTCCTCCTCCTCCTCCTCCTCTCCCTGCCACCTCTTCCCCCTCCACTAACTCCCTCCCTCCTCCTCCTCCTCTCCCTGCCACCTCCTCCCTCTCCACTCCTTCCCACCTCCTCCTCCACTACCCCTCTCCCTCCCAGACCTACTCACAAACCCTCCACCACCTCCCTCCCTCCTCCTCCTCCTCCACTCCCTCCCACCTCCTCCTCCTCCTCCACTACCTCCCTCCCTCCCCGTCCCCCTCCACTACATCCCTCCTCCTCCTCCTCCTCTTCTCCCTCCCACCTCCTCCCCTCCATTCCCTCTCTCCTCCTCTCCCTCCCACCTCCTCCCCCTCCACTCCCTCCCTCCTTCTCCTCCTGCTCTATTAACTCTCTCCCTCCCTCCTCCCCCACCCTTCCACTCCCTCCCTCCTCCCCCTCACTCCCTCCCTCCTACTACACTCCCTCCCTCCTCCTCCTACACTACCCCTCTCCCTCCCACCTCCTCCCCTCCACTCCCTCCTCCTCCTCCACTCCCTCCCTCCTCCTTCTACACTACCCCTCTCCCTCCCTCCTCCTCCCCTCCACTCCCTCACTCATCCTCCTCCCCCTCACTCCCTCCCTTCTACTCCACTCCCTTCCTCCTCCCCCTCCACAACCTCTCTCCCTCCCACCTCCTCCCCACTCCTTCCTCCTCCTCCTCCTCCACTCCACTCCCTCCCACCTCCTCACCTCCATTCCCTCCTCCTCCTCCTCCTCCACTCCCTCCTCCCCTTCACTCCCTCCCTCCCTCTCACCTCCCCCCCTCCACAACCTCTCTCCCTCCCGCCTCCCCCCCTCCACTTCCTCCTCCCTCCTCCTCCACTCCCTCCCTCCCTCCCTCTCACCTCCTCCCCTCCACAACCTCTCTCCCTCCCTCCTCCTACCCCTCCACTTCCTCCTCCCTCCTCCTCCCCCTCCACTTCCTCCTGTTGGTCGAAGCAAGTGTGATGTAACTGATGTTTGTAGAGGTGTACATTTTGGTTTGCTATCAAATTAAATGTTGCTCCTTTCCTCACCACATCACTTCCCTCTACACTCAGCTCCTTTCCTCACCACATCACTTCCCTCTACACTCAGCTCCTTTCCTCACCACCTCACTTCCCTCTACACTCAGCTCCTTTCCTCACCACATCACTTCCCTCTACACTCAGCTCCTTTCCTCACCACCTCACTTCCCTCTACACTCAGCTCCTTTCCTCACCACATCACTCTCCTCTACACTCAACTCCTTTCCTGCTTCCTTTCCTCACCACCTCACTCTCCTCTACAATCTGCTCCTTTCCTGCTTCCTTTCCTCACCACGCCACTTCCATCTCACAGTATATCTCACAGTATATCTCACAGTATATCTCACAGTATACCTGATAGTATATCTCACATTTTATCTGATAGTATATCTCACATTTTATCTGATAGTATATCTCACATTTTATCTGATAGTATATCTCACATTTTATCTGACAGTATTTCTCCTGCACTCCAACACAGCATCAGAGTCCCTGTTGAAATCCTTCCGCTACCTGCTGTGAGGCAAAGCTTCCTCTCCTTGGCTCTTCCGCCCCTTGGCCCTTCCTCTCCTTTCCCTTCCCTCTCTCTCTCTCTCTCTCTCTCTCTCTCTCTCTCTCTCTCTCTCTCTCTCTCTCTCTCTCTCTCTCAGCACCTACGTAAAACATCCTTCTAATCCCTAAAACCCAGGAAAGCCCCAATCTGATTACAGACGGCTGCTTACGGTAGAGTAGCTGCTAGTGTAGAGCACTGCTCTTACCACTGGCGGACATTATGGACACACTGCTCTATCTATCTAGCTCTGTGTGAAATAATGATAGCAATATTCTGATACATTCTCTCTCTCTCTCTCTCTCTCTCTCTCTCTCTCTCTCTCTCTCTCTCTCTCTCTCTCTCTCTACTCTCTCTCTCTCTCTCTCTCTCTCTCTCTCTCTCTCTCTCTCTCTCTCTCTCTCTCTCTCTCTCTCTCTCTCTCTCTCTCTCTCTCTCTCTCTCTCTCTCTCTCTCTCTCTGTCTCTCTCTCTCTCTCTGTCTCTCTCTCTCTCTCTCTCTCTCTCTCTCTCTCTCTCTCTCTCTCTCTCTCTCTCTCTCTCTCTCTCTCTCTCTCTCTCTCTCTCTGTCTCACACACACAGTGCTTAATTTGTCATGCATAGAGCAATAAAATGCAATATAATGCAAATGAATTACTTAAAAATCATACAATGTGATTTTCTGGATTTTTGTTTTAGATTCCATCTCTCACAGTTGAAGTGTACCTATGATAAAACTTACAGACTTCTACATGCTTTGTAAGTGGGAAAACCTGCAAAATCGGCAGTGTATCAAATACTTGTTCTCCCCACTGTATCTCTCCTCCACACATTTGGCCTAAGCTATCGGTGGATTCAAGACAAGGTCGTTTTTATTGATCTCAGTTTGTAAGTGTCAAAGTAGCCTGTCATTTTCAATCATTTGTGAGGTATTAAAAACGATTCCGTACCTCTACTCTCCTGCTCTATGCCAGCACCTCTACTCTCCTGCTCTATGCCAACACCTCTAATCTCCTGCTCTATGCCAGCAGCTCTACTCTCCTGCTCTATGCCAGCACCTCTACTCTCCTGCTCTATGCCAGCACCTCTACTCTCCTGCTCTATGCCAGCACCTCTACTCTCCAACACCTCTATTCTCCTGCTCTATGCCAGCAGCTCTACTCTCCTGCTCTATGCCAGCACCTCTACTCTCCTGCTCTATGCCAGCACCTCTACTCTCCTGCTCTATGCCAGCAGCTCTACTCTCCTGCTCTATGCCAGCACCTCTACTCTCCTGCTCTATGCCAGCACCTCTACTCTCCTGCTCTATGCCAGCACCTCTACTCTCCTGCTCTATGCCAACACTTCTACTCTCCAACACCTCTATTCTCCTGCTCTATGCCAGCACCTCTACTCTCCTGCTCTATGCCAACACCTCTACTCTCCAGCACCTCTACTCTCCTGCTCTATTCTAGCACATCTACTCTCCTGCTCTATGCCAGCACCTCTACTCTCCTGCTCTATGCCAGCACCTCTACTCTCCTGCTCTATGCCAGCACCTCTACTCTCCTGCTCTATTCCAGCACCTCTACTCTCCTGCTCTATTCCAGCACCTCTACTCTCCTGCTCTATGCCAGCACCTCTACTCTCCTGCTCTATGCCAGCACCTCTACTCTCCTGCTCTATGCCAGCACCTCTACTCTCCTGCTCTATGCCAGCACCTCTACTCTCCTGCTCTATGCCAGCACCTCTACTCTCCTGCTCTATGCCAGCACCTCTACTCTCCTGCTCTATTCCAGCACCTCTACTCTCCTGCTCTATGCCAGCACCTCTACTCTCCTGCTCTATGCCAGCACCTCTACTCTCCTGCTCTATGCCAGCACCTCTACTCTCCTGCTCTATGCCAGCACCTCTACTCTCCTGCTCTATTCCAGCACCTCTACTCTCCTGCTCTATTCCAGCACCTCTACTCTCCTGCTCTATGCCAGCACCTCTACTCTCCTGCTCTATGCCAGCACCTCTACTCTCCTGCTCTATTCCAGCACCTCTACTCTCCTGCTCTATTCCAGCACCTCTACTCTCCTGCTCTATTCCAGCACCTCTACTCTCCTGCTCTATTCCAGCACCTCTACTCTCCTGCTCTATGCCAGCACCTCTACTCTCCTGCTCTATGCCAGCACGCCAAAGTCCTGATAATGCATGCAATGCTTTATTATAACGTTTTTTTTAATTTATGCGTTCCGGTACCCCTCGCAGCTAACTTTCAGTTCTGGCATGTCCCAATTTACAAATTAAGCATTGCTCTCTCTCTCTCTTTCACACGCACGCACGCACACACACACGCACGCACGCACACACACACACACACACACACACACACACACACACACACACACACACACACACACACACACACACACACACACACACACACACACACACACATGCAGAATTATTTTTTATCTTCAAATAGGAACTGTCAAATACCCAGAAATGTGTATTTTATTCCGTGCTCCTAAATGTGATCAATTCATTCCAAAGCTATCCAAGGATGGGTTATGTTATTATTTCCACTAATTAATAATGAGATGTTATTAGGTCCTTCCCTGACCGTGTTTCAAACACGTCCTCTCTGTAGATGTGTGGATTAACCGTGAGCAAAGATTAAGCAAATTGACTGAAGTAGCAGACCAAAATAGCCCAGGGAGACAGTGAGCAGCTTTTACCGCCTTGAGATACCAGGCGTGCTCTTCCGTTTGGCCAATTAAAACTCTATGAAAATGTGATATAAGGTATGTTTTATTTACTTATAGATACAGATGATTATGGATACAGATGAACCACTTGATGTGTATTTGTTGATTTGGTCAGAGGTGAGGTGTCGTTATGGATACAGAGGAACCACTTGATGTGTATTGGTTGATTCGGTCAGAGGTGAGGTGTTGTTATGGATACAGAGGAAACACTTGATGTGTATTGGTTGATTCGGTCAGAGGTGAGGTGTTGTTATGGATACAGAGGAAACACTTGATGTGTATTGGTTGATTTGGTCAGAGGTGAGGTGTTGTTATGGATACAGAGGAACCACTTGATGTTGATTTGGTCAGAGGTGAGGTGTTGTTATGGATACAGAGGAACCACTTGATGTGTATTGGTTGATTTGGTCAGAGGTGAGGTGTTGTTATGGACACAGAGGAACCACTTGATGTTGATTTGGTCAGAGGTGAGGTGTTGTTATGGATACAGAGGAACCACTTCATGTGTATTGGTTGATTTGGTCAGAGGTGAGGTGTCGTTATGGATACAGAGGAAACACTTGATGTTGATTTGGTCAGAGGTGAGGTGTTGTTATGGATACAGAGGAACCACTTGATGTGTATTGGTTGATTTGGTCAGAGGTGAGGTGTTGTTATGGATACAGATGAACCACTTGATGTGTATTTGTTGATTTGGTCAGAGGTGAGGTGTTGTTATGGATACAGAGGAACCACTTCATGTGTATTGGTTGATTTGGTCAGAGGTGAGGTGTTGTTATGGATACAGAGGAACCACTTGATGTGTATTGGTTGATTTGGTCAGAGGTGAGTTGTCGTTATGGATACAGAGGAACCACTTGATGTGTATTGGTTGATTTGGTCAGAGGTGAGGTGTTGTTATGGATACAGAGGAAACACTTTATGTTGATTTGGTCAGAGGTGAGGTGTCGTTATGGATACAGAGGAAACACTTGATGTTGATTTGGTCAGAGGTGAGGTGTCGTTATGGATACAGAGGAAACACTTGATGTTGATTTGGTCAGAGGTGAGGTGTCGTTATGGATACAGAGGAAACACTTGATGTTGATTTGGTCAGAGGTGACTTGTCGTTATGGATACAGAGTAACCACTTGATGTTGATTTGGTCAGAGGTCGAGGTGTCGTTATGGATACAAAGGCTACATTGTATTCGTTGTAATTGCAAGTTAACCTGGTGATTCTATAGATTTTCAATCTTCATAACCAGTCAGGTGTTATTGTAGGACTATTGAACAGAGATTTTGTTTAGTCTTGTTGATCTTTATAACTAGTCAGTTGTTATTGTAGGCCTATTGAAACAGAGATTGTGTTTAGCCTTGTTGATCTTTATAACTAGTCAGTTGTTAATGTAGGCCTATTGAAACAGAGATTGTGTTTAGCCTTGTTGATCTTTATAACTAGTCAGGTGTTATTGTAGGCCTATTGAAACAGAGATTGTGTTTAGCCTTGTTGATCTTTATAACTAGTCAGGTGTTACTGTAGGGATTGGTGTGCCTATACCGGGACGGTTGTTGCTCAATATGCGAAAATGTGATTAGAAAACGTTGTATACAGCAGCCATGTCTTTAATGGGCACAAAGTTTAAATTCTTGTTAATCTAACTGCAGTGTCCAATTTACACTAGCGATTATGGAAAAAAACACCATGCTATTGTTTGAGGATAGTGCACAACAACAGACAACGTATCACGGCAACTGGTTTGATACATTCACCTCTGAAGGTAAATAATACATTCAGTAATCTTGCTCTGATTTGTCATCCTGGGGGTTGCAGAGATAAAATGTAGTGTAGTTTTGTTTGAAAAAAATATATTTTTATATTTCTGGGAGTGTGTAAACTCATATGTTTTATTACCATTGCATTTTTGTATGTTCTCATGAAAATGTATAAATTGACCAATGCGGCACGTTTGGGCAAACTCCTGGCAGACTTGATACAAAATGTTGTGTGGTGATGTAATTCTTCACTGGATCAGCCTGAAACTTTGCACACACACTGCTGCCATCTTGTGGACAACATCTAAATTACACCTAAAACCCTATCTGAATGTATGGCCTTTCTCTTGCATTTATTTCACAGTAAATATATAGATATTTTTTAAATAGAAAACGCATGTTTTTTTGTTTGTATTATCGTTTTACATGTCCACAAACTTCAAAGTGTTTCCTTTAAATGGTATCAAGAATATACATATGCTTGCTTCAGGTCCTGAGCTACAGGCAGTTAGATTTGGTATGTCATTTTAGGAGAAAATGTTTTTAAAAATTCTTAAGAGGTTGGGCGGAGATTGTGTTTAGACTTTGATAGTGTGTCAGTTCCTTTGTTATTCGTTTTGGGAAATATTTTTTTGTATTGTCTGCACTCATATAAGTAAATATGAGATGTATAAAATGATTTGGTAAATCAAATCAAATCAAATTTTATTTGTCACATACACATGGTTAGCAGATCTTAATGCGAGTGTAGCGAAATGCTTGTGTTTCTAGTTCCGACCGTGCAGTAATATCTAACAAGTATTCTAACAATTTCACAGCAACTACCTTATACACACAAGTGTAAAGGAATTAATAAGAATATGTACATATAAATATATGGATGAGCGATGGCCGAACGGCATAGACAAGATGCAGTAGATGGTATAGAATACAGTAAATACATATCAGATCAGTAATGTAGGGTATGTAAACATTATATAAACTGGCATTGTTTAAAGTGGTTAGTGATACATTTATTACATCCAATTTTTAATTATTAAAGTGGCTATAGATGAGTCAGTATGTTGGCAGCAGCCACTCAATGTTAGTGGTGGCTGTTTAACAGTCTGATGGCCTTGAGATAGAAGCTGTTTTTCAGTCTCTCGGTCCCAGCTTTGATGCACCTGTACTGACCTCGCCTTCTGGATGATAGCAGGGTGAACAAGCAGTGGCTCAGGTAATTCAAATCAAATCAAATGTATTTATATAGCCTTTCTTACATCAGCTGATATCTCAAAGTGCTGTACAGAAACCCAGCCTAAAACCCCAAACAGCAAGCAATGCAGGTGTAGAAGCACGGTGGCTAGGAAAAACTCCCTAGAAAGGCCAAAACCTAGGAAGAAAAATAGAGAGGAACCAGGCTATGAAAGGTGGCCAGTCCTCTTCTGGCTGTGCCGGGTGGAGATTACAGAACATGGCCAAGATGTTCAAATGTTCATAAATGACCAGCATGGTCAAATAATAATAATCACAGTAGTTGTCGAGGGTGCAGCATTGGTTAATTAGCAGCACAGGGTACTGATGAGCAGAGGCTGGTTGTTCTGGTTGATAAGCAGAACAGGCTACTAATGAAAGTATTGGTTCGTTCAATTTTATTAGCAGCACAAGCTTCTGATGAGAAGCCTCTGGTTTGTTCTGGTTTAATAGCAGCACAGGATACTATTGAGAAGACTGGGTTGTTCTGGTTTATTAGCATCACAGGCTACTGATGAGAAGACTTGTTTGTTAAGGTTTATTAGCAGCACAGGTGACTGATGAGAAGACTCTGGTTTGTTCAGGTTTATTAGCAGCACAGGTGCCTGATGAGAAGACTGGGTTGTTCTGGTTTATTAGCAGCACAGGCTACTGATGAGAAGACCATGGTTTGCTACAGTTTATTAGCAGCACAGGTGACTGATGAGAAGACTCTGGTTTGTTCAGGTTTATTAGCAGCACAGGTGACTGATGAGAAGACCATGGTTTGCTACAGTTTATTAGCAGCATTGGCTACTGATTAGAAGACCATGGTTTGCTACAGTTTATTAGCAGCACAGGTGACTGATGAGAAGACTGGGTTGTTCTGGTTTATTAGCAGCACAGGCTACTGATTAGAAGAGTCTGGTTTGTTGTGGTTTTTTGTTGCAGCATAATGCTCTCTCTCCAGCCTGGCAGACTGAAACAACAGTTTATATGTACTGTCACTCCAGTCAGTCACACCACACTTATTCTAGTGTACAATTGGCAACTGGATTGATTCTTTGAATTACAGGAATTCTTTCCTCTTTATTTTCCCCCCACATGCACACACTCACATACAAACTGTACATAACCAATCCCTCCTGAACTGTTCATAGTCTCTCCCTCTCTCTCTCTATTTCTCTCTCCCTTTTCTCTGTCTCTCTCTCCCTTGTGTCTCTCTCCCTGTCTCTCTCCCTATAAATCTCTCCCTGTCTCTCTCTCCCATGTCTCTTTCTCCCCTCTCTCTCCCCTGTCTCTCTCTCCCTTGTCTCTCTCCCTGTCTCTCTCTCCCCTGTCTCTCTCTCCTTATATCTCTTTCCCCTGTCTCTCTCTCCCCTGTCGATCTCTCCCTATATCTCTCTCCCCTGTCTCTCTCCCCTGTCGATATCTCCCTATATCTCTCCCTATATCTCTTTCCCCTGTCTCTCTCTCCTCTATCTATCTCTCCCTATATCTCTCCCCTGTCTCTCTCTCCCTATGTCTCTCTCCCTGTCTCTCTCCCTATGTCTCTCTCCCTATGTCTCTCTCCCTATGTCTCTCTCCCTGTCTCTCTCCCTATGTCTCTCTCCCTATGTCTCTCTCCCTATGTCTCTCTCCCTGTCTCTCTACCTATGTCTCTCTCCCTATGTCTCTCTCCCTATGTCTCTCTCCCTGTCTCTCTCTCCCTATGTCTCTCTCCCTATGTCTCTCTCCCTATGTCTCTCTCTCCCTATGTCTCTCTCCCTGTGTCTCTCTCCCCTGTCTCTCTCTCCCTATGTCTCTCTCCCTATGTCTCTCTCCCTATGTCTCTCTCCCTGTCTCTCTCTCCCTGTCTCTCTCTCCCTGTCTCTCTCTCCCTGTCTCTCTCTCCCTATCTCTCTCTCCCTATATCTCTCTCTCCCTATATCTCTCTCTCCCTATGTCTCTCTCCCTATGTCTCTCTCCCTATGTCTCTCTCCCTGTCTCTCTCTCCCTATGTCTCTCTCCCTGTCTCTCTCCCTATGTCTCTCTCCCTGTCTCTCTCCCTATGTCTCTCTCCCTATGTCTCTCTCCCTATGTCTCTCTCTCCCTATGTCTCTCTCTCCCTATGTCTCTCTCTCCCTATGTCTCTCCCTATGTCTCTCTCCCTATGTCTCTCTCCCTATGTCTCTCTCCCTCCCTATGTCTCTCCCTCCCTATGTCTCTCTCTCCCTATGTCTCTCTCCCCTGTCTCTCTCCCTATGTCTCTCTCCCTGTATCTCTCCCTGTCTCTCTCCCTATGTCTCTCTCCCTGTCTCTCTCTCCCCTATGTCTCTCTCCCTATGTCTCTCTCCCTATGTCTCTCTCCCTGTCTCTCTCCCTATGTCTCTCTCTCCCTATGTCTCTCTCCCCTGTCTCTCTCCCTATGTCTCTCTCCCTGTATCTCTCCCTGTCTCTCTCCCTATGTCTCTCTCCCTGTCTCTCTCTCCCCTATGTCTCTCTCCCTATGTCTCTCTCCCTGTCTCTCTCCCTGTCTCTCCCCCTGTCTCTTTCTCTCCCCTGTCTCTCTCCCTGTCTCTCTCCCTGTCTCTCTCTCCCTGTCTCTCTCTCCCTGTCTCTCTCCCTGTCTCTCTCCCTATGTCTCTCCCCCTGTCTCTCCCCTTGTCTCTTTCTCTCCCCTGTCTCTCTCCCTATGTCTCTCCCCCTGTCTCTCCCCCTGTCTCTCCCCCTGTCTCTCCCCCTGTCTCTTTCTCTCCCCTGTCTCTCTCCCTATGTCTCTCCCCCTGTCTCTCCCCCTGTCTCTTTCTCTCCCCTGTCTCTCCCCCTCTCTCTCTCCCCCTGTCTCTCTCCCCTGTCTCTCTCTCCCCTGTCTCTCCCCTGTCTCTCTCTCCCTGTCTCTTTCTCTCCCCTGTCTCTCTCCCTGTCTCTCTCTCATCAGCTGCCGTGCTCCATTATGAGTTCCACTCCTCTGCATGAGCAAGAGGCCCAGGTCCTTCAGCAGGGTGGCGGTCAGGGTGGGGAGGTGGTACCCTCAGGCAGTGTAGCCTCCCGCCCCCCTCAGCCCCACTCAGACCCCCAGGCCTCCAGACGTGTCTGCTTCTATAAGAGTGGAGACCCCCAGTTCGGAGGCCACCGGATGGTCATCAATGCCAGGACCTTCAAGACCTTCGATGCCCTCCTGGATGCCCTGTCTAAAAAGGTGATTAGATTATTGATTATAGATTGATTGATTGATCTGATTTATATTAGGAATAATGTATCATCTGTTGTTTACAGAAAATGACATTGATTGATTGACAACTCCAACCCCTCCCCTTCCTGTGTCTTGTACATACAGTCCCCCCATGTAGTCAACACATATAACACATTCCCATGTCTCCATGTGCAAGGTCCCCCTGCCGTTTGGGGTCCGCACCATCACCACCCCCCGTGGCTCCCACCCTGTCCGGGGTCTGGAAGAGCTGCAGAATGGGGGCTCCTATGTCTGCTCGGACCAGCGGAAGGTGAAGCCCCTCAACCTGGACATGGCTAACCGCCGCCAGCCACCCTGGAACACCACCACCCGGCCCGTCAGCGGGGGTCGGAGGGCGCAGCGAGGGAGTCGTGGTGTCCCCGGGGACATCAACCGGCCGGCAGACAGCAGGATCAGGACCCCTAAAAGGCTGATAGTATTTAAGAATAGAGACCCCAGTGTGAGGAGGACTGTAGTTCTGCAGAGAAGAACGGCTCCAACCTATGATGCTCTACTGGACTACCTGTCAGTAATCATGCAGTTCCCTGTACTGAAGCTGTACACACCAGACGGCAGCAGGGTAGGTCATCATGCAGTTCCCTGTACTGTACACACCAGACGGCAGCAGGGTAGGTCATCATGTAGTTAGTTCCCTGTACTGTACACACCAGATGGCAGCAGGGTAGGTCGTCATGGAAAGGGAGGACCTGATCCTGGATCTGTAATCATATTCTGAGACTCTTTGCGAATACGGGTATCTGTTTCAATGTTATTTACTTAGTTACTGACTAAAGAACAACATGTTAGTTACTGACTAAAGAACAACATGTTAGTTACTGACTAAAGAACAACATGTTAGTTACTGACTAAAGAACAACATGTTAGTTACTGACTAAAGAACAACATGTTAGTTACTGACTAAAGAACAACATGTTAGTTTCTGACTAAATAATTAATGAACAACATGTTAGTTACTGACTAAAGAATTAATGAACAACACGTTAGTTACTGACTAAAGAACAACATGTTAGTTTCTGACTAAATAATTAATGAACAACATGTTAGTTACTGACTAAAGAATTAATGAACAACATGTTAGTTACTGACTAAAGAACAACATGTTAGTTTCTGACTAAATAATTAATGAACAACATGTTAGTTTCTGACTAAAGAACAACATGTTAGTTTCTGACTAAAGAACAACATGTTAGTTTCTGACTAAAGAACAACATGTTAGTTACTGACTAAAGAACAACATGTTAGTTACTGACTAAAGAATTAAAGAACAACATGTTAGTTAGTGACTAAAGAACAACATGTTAGCTACTGACTAAAGAACAACATGTTAGTTACTGACTAAAGAATTAAAGAACAACATGTTAGTTAGTGACTAAAGAACAACATGTTAGTTACTGACTAAAGAACAACATGTTAGTTACTGACTAAAGAATTAAAGAACAACATGTTAGTTAGTGACTAAAGAACAACATGTTAGCTACTGACTAAAGAACAACATGTTAGTTACTGACTAAAGAACAACATGTTAGTTACTGACTAAAGAACAACATGTTAGTTACTGACTAAAGAACAACATGTTAGTTTCTGACTAAAGAACAACATGTTAGTTAGTGACTAAAGAACAACATGTTAGTTACTGACTAAAGAACAACATGTTAGTTATTAACTAAAGAACAACATGTTAGTTACTGACTAAAGAACAACATGTTAGTTACTGACTAAAGAACAACATGTTAGCTACTGACTAAAGAACAACATGTTAGTTACTGACTAAAGAATTAAAGAACAACATGTTAGTTACTGACTAAAGAACAACATGTTAGTTACTGACTAAAGAACAACATGTTAGTTACTGACTAAAGAACAACATGTTAGTTACTGACTAAAGAACAACATGTTAGTTACTGACTAAAGAACAACATGTTAGTTACTGACTAAAGAACAACATGTTAGTTACTGACTAAAGAACAACATGTTAGTTACTGACTAAAGAACAACATGTTAGTTACTGACTAAAGAACAACATGTTAGTTACTGACTAAAGAACAACATGTTAGTTACTGACTAAAGAACAACATGTTAGTTACTGACTAAAGAACAACATGTTAGTTACTGACTAAAGAACAACATGTTAGTTACTGACTAAAGAACAACATGTTAGCTACTGACTAAAGAACAACATGTTAGTTACTGACTAAAGAACAACATGTTAGTTACTGACTAAAGAACAACATGTTAGTTACTGACTAAAGAACAACATGTTAGTTAGTGACTAAAGAACTAATGAACAACATGTTAGTTACTGACTGAAGAATTAAAGAACAACATGTTAGTTACTGACTAAAGAACAACATGTTAGTTTCTGACTAAAGAACAACATGTTAGTTACTGACTAAAGAACAACATGTTAGTTACTGACTAAAGAATTAAAGAACAACATGTTAGTTAGTGACTAAAGAACAACATGTTAGTTACTGACTAAAGAACAACATGTTAGTTTCTGACTAAAGAACAACATGTTAGTTACTGACTAAAGAACAACATGTTAGTTACTGACTAAAGAACAACATGTTAGTTACTGACTAAAGAACAACATGTTAGTTACTGACTAAAGAATTAAAGAACAACATGTTAGTTACTGACTAAAGAACAACATGTTAGTTACTGACTAAAGAATTAAAGAACAACATGTTAGTTACTGACTAAAGAACAACATGTTAGTTACTGACTAAAGAATTAAAGAACAACATGTTAGTTAGTGACTAAAGAACAACATGTTAGTTACTGACTAAAGAACAACATGTTAGTTACTGACTAAAGAACAACATGTTAGTTACTGACTAAAGAACAACATGTTAGTTACTGACTAAAGAACAACATGTTAGTTACTGACTAAAGAACAACATGTTAGCTACTGACTAAAGAACAACATGTTAGTTACTGACTAAAGAATTAAAGAACAACATGTTAGTTAGTGACTAAAGAACAACATGTTAGTTACTGACTAAAGAACAACATGTTAGCTACTGACTAAAGAACAACATGTTAGTTACTGACTAAAGAACAACATGTTAGTTACTGACTAAAGAACAACATGTTAGTTACTGACTAAAGAACAACATGTTAGCTACTGACTAAAGAACAACATGTTAGTTACTGACTAAAGAACAACATGTTAGCTACTGACTAAAGAACAACATGTTAGTTACTGACTAAAGAACAACATGTTAGTTACTGACTAAAGAACAACATGTTAGTTACTGACTAAAGAACAACATGTTAGCTACTGACTAAAGAACAACATGTTAGTTACTGACTAAAGAACTACATGTTAGCTACTGACTAAAGAACAACATGTTAGTTACTGACTAAAGAATTAAAGAACAACATGTTAGTTAGTGACTAAAGAATTAATGAACAACATGTTAGTTAGTGACTAAATAACAACATGTTAGTTTCTGACTAAAGAACAACATGTTAGTTTCTGACTAAAGAACAACATGTTAGTTACTGACTAAAGAACAACATGTTAGTTACTGACTAAAGAACAACATGTTAGTTACTGACTAAAGAACAACATGTTAGCTACTGACTAAAGAACAACATGTTAGTTACTGACTAAAGAATTAAAGAACAACATGTTAGTTAGTGACTAAAGAATTAATGAACAACATGTTAGTTTCTGACTAAAGAACAACATGTTAGTTACTGACTAAAGAATTAATGAACAACATGTTAGTAAGTGACTAAATAACAACATGTTAGTTACTGACTAAATAACAACATGTTAGTTACTGACTAAAGAACAACATGTTAGTTACTGACTAAAGAACAACATGTCAGTTACTGACTAAAGAACAACATGTTAGTTACTGACTAAAGAACAACATGTTAGTTACTGACTAAAGAACAACATGTTAGTTAGTGACTAAAGAACAACATGTTAGTTAGTGACTAAAGAACAACATGTTAGTTAGTGACTAAAGAACAACATGTTAGTTACTGACTAAAGAATTAAAGAACAACATGTTAGTTAGTGACTAAAGAACAACATGTTAGTTAGTGACTAAAGAACAACATGTTAGTTAGTGACTAAAGAACAACATGTTAGTTACTGACTAAAGAACAACATGTTAGTTACTGACTAAAGAACAACATGTTAGTTACTGACTAAAGAACAACATGTTAGTTTCTGACTAAAGAACAACATGTTAGTTACTGACTAAAGAACAACATGTTAGTTACTGACTAAAGAACAACATGTTAGTTTCTGACTAAAGAACAACATGTTAGTTACCGACTAAAGAACAAGATGTTAGTTACTGACTAAAGAACAACATGTTAGTTTCTGACTAAAGAAGTAATGAACAACATGTTAGTTACTGACTAAAGAACAACATGTTAGTTACTGACTAAAGAACAACATGTTAGTTTCTCACTAAAGAACAACATGTTAGTTACTGACTAAAGAACAACATGTTAGTTACTGACTAAAGAACAACATGTTAGTTACTGACTAAATAATTAATGAACAACATGTTAGTTACTGACTAAAGAATTAATGAACAACATGTTAGTTACTGACTAAAGAACAACATGTTAGTTTCTGACTAAAGAACAACATGTTAGTTACCGACTAAAGAACAACATGTTAGTTACTGACTAAAGAATTAATGAACAACATGTTAGTTAGTGACTAAAGAATTAAAGAACAACATGTTAGTTAGTGACTAAAGAACAACATGTTAGTTACTGACTAAAGAACAACATGTTAGCTACTGACTAAAGAACAACATGTTAGTTACTGACTAAAGAACAACATGTTAGTTAGTGACTAAAGAACTAATGAACAACATGTTAGTTACTGACTGAAGAATTAAAGAACAACATGTTAGTTACTGACTAAAGAACAACATGTTAGTTACTGACTAAAGAACAACATGTTAGTTTCTGACTAAAGAACAACATGTTAGTTACTGACTAAAGAACAACATGTTAGTTACTGACTAAAGAATTAAAGAACAACATGTTAGTTAGTGACTAAAGAACAACATGTTAGTTACTGACTAAAGAACAACATGTTAGTTAGTGACTAAAGAACAACATGTTAGTTACCGACTAAAGAACAACATGTTAGTTACTGACTAAAGAACAACATTTTAGTTAGTGACTAAAGAATTAAAGAACAACATGTTAGTTAGTGACTAAAGAATTAATGAACAACATGTTAGTTAGTGACTAAAGAATTAATGAACAACATGTTAGTTAGTGACTAAAGAACAACATGTTAGTTTCTGACTAAAGAACAACATGTTAGTTTCTGACTAAAGAACAACATGTTAGTTACTGACTAAATAACAACATGTTAGTTACTGACTAAAGAACAACATGTTAGTTTCTGACTAAAGAACAACATGTTAGTTTCTGACTAAAGAACAACATGTTAGTTTCTGACTAAATAACAACATGTTAGTTACTGACTAAAGAACAACATGTTAGTTACTGACTAAAGAACAACATGTTAGTTACTGACTAAAGAACAACATGTTAGTTTCTGACTAAAGAACAACATGTTAGTTACTGACTAAAAAAACATGTTAGTTACTGACTAAAGAACAACATGTTAGTTACTGACTAAAGAACTAATGAACAACATGTTAGTTACTGACTAAAGAACAACATGTTAGTTACTGATTAAAGAACAACATGTTAGTTAGTGACTAAAGAACAACATGTTAGTTACTGACTAAAGAACAACATGTTAGTTACTGACTAAAGAACAACATGTTAGTTTCTGACTAAAGAACAACATGTTAGTTACTGACTAAAGAACAACATGTTAGTTACTGACTAAAGAACAACATGTTAGTTACTGACTAAAGAACAACATGTTAGTTACTGACTAAAGAACAACATGTTAGCTACTGACTAAAGAACAACATGTTAGTTACTGACTAAAGAACTACATGTTAGCTACTGACTAAAGAACAACATGTTAGTTACTGACTAAAGAATTAAAGAACAACATGTTAGTTAGTGACTAAAGAATTAATGAACAACATGTTAGTTAGTGACTAAATAACAACATGTTAGTTTCTGACTAAAGAACAACATGTTAGTTACTGACTAAAGAACAACATGTTAGTTACTGACTAAAGAACAACATGTTAGTTACTGACTAAAGAACAACATGTTAGCTACTGACTAAAGAACAACATGTTAGCTACTGACTAAAGAACAACATGTTAGTTACTGACTAAAGAATTAAAGAACAACATGTTAGTTAGTGACTAAAGAATTAATGAACAACATGTTAGTTTCTGACTAAAGAACAACATGTTAGTTACTGACTAAAGAATTAATGAACAACATGTTAGTTTCTGACTAAAGAACAACATGTTAGTTACTGACTAAAGAACAACATGTTAGTTACTGACTAAAGAACAACATGTTAGTTACTGACTAAAGAACAACATGTTAGTTACTGACTAAAGAACAACATGTTAGTTACTGACTAAAGAACAACATGTTAGTTACTGACTAAAGAACAACATGTTAGTTAGTGACTAAAGAACAACATGTTAGTTAGTGACTAAAGAACAACATGTTAGTTAGTGACTAAAGAACAACATGTTAGTTACTGACTAAAGAATTAAAGAACAACATGTTAGTTAGTGACTAAAGAACAACATGTTAGTTAGTGACTAAAGAACAACATGTTAGTTAGTGACTAAAGAACAACATGTTAGTTACTGACTAAAGAACAACATGTTAGTTACTGACTAAAGAACAACATGTTAGTTACTGACTAAAGAACAACATGTTAGTTTCTGACTAAAGAACAACATGTTAGTTACTGACTAAAGAACAACATGTTAGTTACTGACTAAAGAACAACATGTTAGTTTCTGACTAAAGAACAACATGTTAGTTACCGACTAAAGAACAACATGTTAGTTACTGACTAAAGAATTAAAGAACAACATGTTAGTTTCTGACTAAAGAATTAATGAACAACATGTTAGTTACTGACTAAAGAACAACATGTTAGTTACTGACTAAAGAACAACATGTTAGTTTCTCACTAAAGAACAACATGTTAGTTACTGACTAAAGAACAACATGTTAGTTACTGACTAAAGAACAACATGTTAGTTACTGACTAAATAATTAATGAACAACATGTTAGTTACTGACTAAAGAATTAATGAACAACATGTTAGTTACTGACTAAAGAACAACATGTTAGTTTCTGACTAAAGAACAACATGTTAGTTACCGACTAAAGAACAACATGTTAGTTACTGACTAAAGAATTAATGAACAACATGTTAGTTAGTGACTAAAGAATTAAAGAACAACATGTTAGTTAGTGACTAAAGAACAACATGTTAGTTACTGACTAAAGAACAACATGTTAGCTACTGACTAAAGAACAACATGTTAGTTACTGACTAAAGAACAACATGTTAGTTAGTGACTAAAGAACTAATGAACAACATGTTAGTTACTGACTGAAGAATTAAAGAACAACATGTTATTTACTGACTAAAGAACAACATGTTAGTTACTGACTAAAGAACAACATGTTAGTTTCTGACTAAAGAACAACATGTTAGTTACTGACTAAAGAACAACATGTTAGTTACTGACTAAAGAATTAAAGAACAACATGTTAGTTAGTGACTAAAGAACAACATGTTAGTTACTGACTAAAGAACAACATGTTAGTTAGTGACTAAAGAACAACATGTTAGTTACCGACTAAAGAACAACATGTTAGTTACTGACTAAAGAACAACATTTTAGTTAGTGACTAAAGAATTAAAGAACAACATGTTAGTTAGTGACTAAAGAATTAATGAACAACATGTTAGTTAGTGACTAAAGAATTAATGAACAACATGTTAGTTAGTGACTAAAGAACAACATGTTAGTTTCTGACTAAAGAACAACATGTTAGTTTCTGACTAAAGAACAACATGTTAGTTACTGACTAAATAACAACATGTTAGTTACTGACTAAAGAACAACATGTTAGTTTCTGACTAAAGAACAACATGTTAGTTTCTGACTAAAGAACAACATGTTAGTTTCTGACTAAATAACAACATGTTAGTTACTGACTAAAGAACAACATGTTAGTTACTGACTAAAGAACAACATGTTAGTTACTGACTAAAGAACAACATGTTAGTTTCTGACTAAAGAACAACATGTTAGTTACTGACTAAAAAACAACATGTTAGTTACTGACTAAAGAACAACATGTTAGTTACTGACTAAAGAACTAATGAACAACATGTTAGTTACTGACTAAAGAACAACATGTTAGTTACTGATTAAAGAACAACATGTTAGTTAGTGACTAAAGAACAACATGTTAGTTACTGACTAAAGAACAACATGTTAGTTACTGACTAAAGAACAACATGTTAGTTTCTGACTAAAGAACAACATGTTAGTTACTGACTAAAGAACAACATGTTAGTTACTGACTAAAGAACAACATGTTAGTTACTGACTAAAGAACAACATGTTAGTTACTGACTAAAGAACAACATGTTAGCTACTGACTAAAGAACAACATGTTAGTTACTGACTAAAGAACTACATGTTAGCTACTGACTAAAGAACAACATGTTAGTTACTGACTAAAGAATTAAAGAACAACATGTTAGTTAGTGACTAAAGAATTAATGAACAACATGTTAGTTAGTGACTAAATAACAACATGTTAGTTTCTGACTAAAGAACAACATGTTAGTTTCTGACTAAAGAACAACATGTTAGTTACTGACTAAAGAACAACATGTTAGTTACTGACTAAAGAACAACATGTTAGTTACTGACTAAAGAACAACATGTTAGCTACTGACTAAAGAACAACATGTTAGTTACTGACTAAAGAATTAAAGAACAACATGTTAGTTAGTGACTAAAGAATTAATGAACAACATGTTAGTTTCTGACTAAAGAACAACATGTTAGTTACTGACTAAAGAATTAATGAACAACATGTTAGTAAGTGACTAAATAACAACATGTTAGTTACTGACTAAAGAACAACATGTTAGTTACTGACTAAAGAACAACATGTTAGTTACTGACTAAAGAACAACATGTTAGTTACTGACTAAAGAACAACATGTTAGTTACTGACTAAAGAACAACATGTTAGTTAGTGACTAAAGAACAACATGTTAGTTAGTGACTAAAGAACAACATGTTAGTTAGTGACTAAAGAACAACATGTTAGTTACTGACTAAAGAATTAAAGAACAACATGTTAGTTAGTGACTAAAGAACAACATGTTAGTTAGTGACTAAAGAACAACATGTTAGTTAGTGACTAAAGAACAACATGTTAGTTACTGACTAAAGAACAACATGTTAGTTACTGACTAAAGAACAACATGTTAGTTACTGACTAAAGAACAACATGTTAGTTTCTGACTAAAGAACAACATGTTAGTTACTGACTAAAGAACAACATGTTAGTTACTGACTAAAGAACAACATGTTAGTTTCTGACTAAAGAACAACATGTTAGTTACCGACTAAAGAACAACATGTTAGTTACTGACTAAAGAATTAAAGAACAACATGTTAGTTTCTGACTAAAGAATTAATGAACAACATGTTAGTTACTGACTAAAGAACAACATGTTAGTTACTGACTAAAGAACAACATGTTAGTTTCTCACTAAAGAACAACATGTTAGTTACTGACTAAAGAACAACATGTTAGTTACTGACTAAAGAACAACATGTTAGTTACTGACTAAATAATTAATGAACAACATGTTAGTTACTGACTAAAGAATTAATGAACAACATGTTAGTTACTGACTAAAGAACAACATGTTAGTTTCTGACTAAAGAACAACATGTTAGTTACCGACTAAAGAACAACATGTTAGTTACTGACTAAAGAATTAATGAACAACATGTTAGTTAGTGACAAAAGAATTAAAGAACAACATGTTAGTTAGTGACTAAAGAACAACATGTTAGTTACTGACTAAAGAACAACATGTTAGCTACTGACTAAAGAACAACATGTTAGTTACTGACTAAAGAACAACATGTTAGTTAGTGACTAAAGAACTAATGAACAACATGTTAGTTACTGACTGAAGAATTAAAGAACAACATGTTAGTTACTGACTAAAGAACAACATGTTAGTTACTGACTAAAGAACAACATGTTAGTTTCTGACTAAAGAACAACATGTTAGTTACTGACTAAAGAACAACATGTTAGTTACTGACTAAAGAATTAAAGAACAACATGTTAGTTACTGACTAAAGAACAACATGTTAGTTACTGACTAAAGAACAACATGTTAGTTAGTGACTAAAGAACAACATGTTAGTTACCGACTAAAGAACAACATGTTAGTTACTGACTAAAGAACAACATTTTAGTTAGTGACTAAAGAATTAAAGAACAACATGTTAGTTAGTGACTAAAGAATTAATGAACAACATGTTAGTTAGTGACTAAAGAATTAATGAACAACATGTTAGTTAGTGACTAAAGAACAACACGTTAGTTTCTGACTAAAGAACAACATGTTAGTTTCTGACTAAATAACAACATGTTAGTTACTGACTAAAGAACAACATGTTAGTTACTGACTAAAGAACAACATGTTAGTTACTGACTAAAGAACAACATGTTAGTTACTGACTAAAGTACAACATGTTAGTTACTGACTAAAGAACAACATGTTAGTTAGTGACTAAAGAACAACATGTTAGTTAGTGACTAAAGAACAACATGTTAGTTAGTGACTAAAGAACAACATGTTAGTTACTGACTAAAGAATTAAAGAACAACATGTTAGTTAGTGACTAAAGAACAACATGTTAGTTAGTGACTAAAGAACAACATGTTAGTTAGTGACTAAAGAACAACATGTTAGTTACTGACTAAAGAACAACATGTTAGTTACTGACTAAAGAACAACATGTTAGTTACTGACTAAAGAACAACATGTTAGTTTCTGACTAAAGAACAACATGTTAGTTACTGACTAAAGAACAACATGTTAGTTACTGACTAAAGAACAACATGTTAGTTTCTGACTAAAGAACAACATGTTAGTTACCGACTAAAGAACAAGATGTTAGTTACTGACTAAAGAATTAAAGAACAACATGTTAGTTTCTGACTAAAGAATTAATGAACAACATGTTAGTTACTGACTAAAGAACAACATGTTAGTTACTGACTAAAGAACAACATGTTAGTTTCTCACTAAAGAACAACATGTTAGTTACTGACTAAAGAACAACATGTTAGTTACTGACTAAAGAACAACATGTTAGTTACTGACTAAATAATTAATGAACAACATGTTAGTTACTGACTAAAGAATTAATGAATAACATGTTAGTTACTGACTAAAGAACAACATGTTAGTTTCTGACTAAAGAACAACATGTTAGTTACCGACTAAAGAACAACATGTTAGTTACTGACTAAAGAATTAATGAACAACATGTTAGTTAGTGACTAAAGAATTAAAGAACAACATGTTAGTTAGTGACTAAAGAACAACATGTTAGTTACTGACTAAAGAACAACATGTTAGCTACTGACTAAAGAACAACATGTTAGTTACTGACTAAAGAACAACATGTTAGTTAGTGACTAAAGAACTAATGAACAACATGTTAGTTACTGACTGAAGAATTAAAGAACAACATGTTAGTTACTGACTAAAGAACAACATGTTAGTTACTGACTAAAGAACAACATGTTAGTTTCTGACTAAAGAACAACATGTTAGTTACTGACTAAAGAACAACATGTTAGTTACTGACTAAAGAATTAAAGAACAACATGTTAGTTAGTGACTAAAGAACAACATGTTAGTTACTGACTAAAGAACAACATGTTAGTTAGTGACTAAAGAACAACATGTTAGTTACCGACTAAAGAACAACATGTTAGTTACTGACTAAAGAACAACATTTTAGTTAGTGACTAAAGAATTAAAGAACAACATGTTAGTTAGTGACTAAAGAATTAATGAACAACATGTTAGTTAGTGACTAAAGAATTAATGAACAACATGTTAGTTAGTGACTAAAGAACAACATGTTAGTTACTGACTAAAGAACAACATGTTAGTTTCTGACTAAAGAACAACATGTTAGTTACTGACTAAATAACAACATGTTAGTTACTGACTAAAGAACAACATGTTAGTTTCTGACTAAAGAACAACATGTTAGTTTCTGACTAAAGAACAACATGTTAGTTTCTGACTAAATAACAACATGTTAGTTACTGACTAAAGAACAACATGTTAGTTACTGACTAAAGAACAACATGTTAGTTACTGACTAAAGAACAACATGTTAGTTTCTGACTAAAGAACAACATGTTAGTTACTGACTAAAGAACAACATGTTAGTTACTGACTAAAGAACAACATGTTAGTTACTGACTAAAGAACTAATGAACAACATGTTAGTTACTGACTAAAGAAAAGAACAACATGTTAGTTACTGACTAAAGAACAACATGTTAGTTACTGACTAAAGAACAACATGTTAGTTACTGACTAAAGAACAACATGTTAAAGAACAACATGTTAGTTACTGACTAAAGAACAACATGTTAGTTTCTGACTAAAGAACAACATGTTAGTTACTGACTAAAGAACAACATGTTAGTTACTGACTAAAGAACAACATGTTAGTTACTGACTAAAGAACAACATGTTAGTTACTGACTAAAGAACAACATGTTAGCTACTGACTAAAGAACAACATGTTAGTTACTGACTAAAGAATTAAAGAACAACATGTTAGTTAGTGACTAAAGAATTAATGAACAACATGTTAGTTAGTGACTAAATAACAACATGTTAGTTTCTGACTAAAGAACAACATGTTAGTTTCTGACTAAAGAACAACATGTTAGTTACTGACTAAAGAACAACATGTTAGTTACTGACTAAAGAACAACATGTTAGTTACTGACTAAAGAACAACATGTTAGCTACTGACTAAAGAACAACATGTTAGTTACTGACTAAAGAATTAAAGAACAACATGTTAGTTAGTGACTAAAGAATTAATGAACAACATGTTAGTTTCTGACTAAAGAACAACATGTTAGTTACTGACTAAAGAATTAATGAACAACATGTTAGTTTCTAAAGACTAAAGAACAACATGTTAGTTACTGACTAAAGAACAACATGTTAGTTACTGACTAAAGAACAACATGTTAGTTACTGACTAAAGAACAACATGTTAGTTAGTGACTAAAGAACAACATGTTAGTTAGTGACTAAAGAACAACATGTTAGTTAGTGACTAAAGAACAACATGTTAGTTACTGACTAAAGAATTAAAGAACAACATGTTAGTTAGTGACTAAAGAACAACATGTTAGTTAGTGACTAAAGAACAACATGTTAGTTAGTGACTAAAGAACAACATGTTAGTTACTGACTAAAGAACAACATGTTAGTTACTGACTAAAGAACAACATGTTAGTTACTGACTAAAGAACAACATGTTAGTTACTGACTAAAGAACAACATGTTAGTTTCTGACTAAAGAACAACATGTTAGTTACCGACTAAAGAACAACATGTTAGTTACTGACTAAAGAATTAAAGAACAACATGTTAGTTTCTGACTAAAGAATTAATGAACAACATGTTAGTTACTGACTAAAGAACAACATGTTAGTTACTGACTAAAGAACAACATGTTAGTTTCTCACTAAAGAACAACATGTTAGTTACTGACTAAAGAACAACATGTTAGTTACTGACTAAAGAACAACATGTTAGTTACTGACTAAATAATTAATGAACAACATGTTAGTTACTGACTAAAGAATTAATGAACAACATGTTAGTTACTGACTAAAGAACAACATGTTAGTTTCTGACTAAAGAACAACATGTTAGTTACCGACTAAAGAACAACATGTTAGTTACTGACTAAAGAATTAATGAACAACATGTTAGTTAGTGACTAAAGAATTAAAGAACAACATGTTAGTTAGTGACTAAAGAACAACATGTTAGTTACTGACTAAAGAACAACATGTTAGCTACTGACTAAAGAACAACATGTTAGTTACTGACTAAAGAACAACATGTTAGTTAGTGACTAAAGAACTAATGAACAACATGTTAGTTACTGACTGAAGAATTAAAGAACAACATGTTAGTTACTGACTAAAGAACAACATGTTAGTTACTGACTAAAGAACAACATGTTAGTTTCTGACTAAAGAACAACATGTTAGTTACTGACTAAAGAACAACATGTTAGTTACTGACTAAAGAATTAAAGAACAACATGTTAGTTAGTGACTAAAGAACAACATGTTAGTTACTGACTAAAGAACAACATGTTAGTTAGTGACTAAAGAACAACATGTTAGTTACCGACTAAAGAACAACATGTTAGTTACCGACTAAAGAACAACATGTTAGTTAGTGACTAAAGAATTAAAGAACAACATGTTAGTTAGTGACTAAAGAATTAATGAACAACATGTTAGTTAGTGACTAAAGAATTAATGAACAACATGTTAGTTAGTGACTAAAGAACAACATGTTAGTTTCTGACTAAAGAACAACATGTTAGTTTCTGACTAAAGAACAACATGTTAGTTACTGACTAAATAACAACATGTTAGTTACTGACTAAAGAACAACATGTTAGTTTCTGACTAAAGAACAACATGTTAGTTTCTGACTAAAGAACAACATGTTAGTTTCTGACTAAATAACAACATGTTAGTTACTGACTAAAGAACAACATGTTAGTTACTGACTAAAGAACAACATGTTAGTTACTGACTAAAGAACAACATGTTAGTTTCTGACTAAAGAACAACATGTTAGTTACTGACTAAAAAACAACATGTTAGTTACTGACTAAAGAACAACATGTTAGTTACTGACTAAAGAACTAATGAACAACATGTTAGTTACTGACTAAAGAACAACATGTTAGTTACTGATTAAAGAACAACATGTTAGTTAGTGACTAAAGAACAACATGTTAGTTACTGACTAAAGAACAACATGTTAGTTACTGACTAAAGAACAACATGTTAGTTTCTGACTAAAGAACAACATGTTAGTTACTGACTAAAGAACAACATGTTAGTTACTGACTAAAGAACAACATGTTAGTTACTGACTAAAGAACAACATGTTAGTTACTGACTAAAGAACAACATGTTAGCTACTGACTAAAGAACAACATGTTAGTTACTGACTAAAGAACTACATGTTAGCTACTGACTAAAGAACAACATGTTAGTTATTGACTAAAGAATTAAAGAACAACATGTTAGTTAGTGACTAAAGAATTAATGAACAACATGTTAGTTAGTGACTAAATAACAACATGTTAGTTACTGACTAAAGAACAACATGTTAGTTTCTGACTAAAGAACAACATGTTAGTTACTGACTAAAGAACAACATGTTAGTTACTGACTAAAGAACAACATGTTAGTTACTGACTAAAGAACAACATGTTAGTTACTGACTAAAGAACAACATGTTAGTTACTGACTAAAGAATTAAAGAACAACATGTTAGTTAGTGACTAAAGAATTAATGAACAACATGTTAGTTTCTGACTAAAGAACAACATGTTAGTTACTGACTAAAGAATTAATGAACAACATGTTAGTAAGTGACTAAATAACAACATGTTAGTTACTGACTAAAGAACAACATGTTAGTTACTGACTAAAGAACAACATGTTAGTTACTGACTAAAGAACAACATGTTAGTTACTGACTAAAGAACAACATGTTAGTTACTGACTAAAGAACAACATGTTAGTTAGTGACTAAAGAACAACATGTTAGTTAGTGACTAAAGAACAACATGTTAGTTAGTGACTAAAGAACAACATGTTAGTTACTGACTAAAGAATTAAAGAACAACATGTTAGTTAGTGACTAAAGAACAACATGTTAGTTAGTGACTAAAGAACAACATGTTAGTTAGTGACTAAAGAACAACATGTTAGTTACTGACTAAAGAACAACATGTTAGTTACTGACTAAAGAACAACATGTTAGTTACTGACTAAAGAACAACATGTTAGTTTCTGACTAAAGAACAACATGTTAGTTACTGACTAAAGAACAACATGTTAGTTACTGACTAAAGAACAACATGTTAGTTTCTGACTAAAGAACAACATGTTAGTTACCGACTAAAGAACAACATGTTAGTTACTGACTAAAGAATTAAAGAACAACATGTTAGTTTCTGACTAAAGAATTAATGAACAACATGTTAGTTACTGACTAAAGAACAACATGTTAGTTACTGACTAAAGAACAACATGTTAGTTTCTCACTAAAGAACAACATGTTAGTTACTGACTAAAGAACAACATGTTAGTTACTGACTAAAGAACAACATGTTAGTTACTGACTAAATAATTAATGAACAACATGTTAGTTACTGACTAAAGAATTAATGAACAACATGTTAGTTACTGACTAAAGAACAACATGTTAGTTTCTGACTAAAGAACAACATGTTAGTTACCGACTAAAGAACAACATGTTAGTTACTGACTAAAGAATTAATGAACAACATGTTAGTTAGTGACTAAAGAATTAAAGAACAACATGTTAGTTAGTGACTAAAGAACAACATGTTAGTTACTGACTAAAGAACAACATGTTAGCTACTGACTAAAGAACAACATGTTAGTTACTGACTAAAGAACAACATGTTAGTTAGTGACTAAAGAACTAATGAACAACATGTTAGTTACTGACTGAAGAATTAAAGAACAACATGTTAGTTACTGACTAAAGAACAACATGTTAGTTACTGACTAAAGAACAACATGTTAGTTTCTGACTAAAGAACAACATGTTAGTTACTGACTAAAGAACAACATGTTAGTTACTGACTAAAGAATTAAAGAACAACATGTTAGTTTCTGACTAAAGAACAACATGTTAGTTACTGACTAAAGAACAACATGTTAGTTACTGACTAAAGAATTAAAGAACAACATGTTAGTTACCGACTAAAGAACAACATGTTAGTTACTGACTAAAGAACAACATTTTAGTTAGTGACTAAAGAATTAAAGAACAACATGTTAGTTAGTGACTAAAGAATTAATGAACAACATGTTAGTTAGTGACTAAAGAATTAATGAACAACATGTTAGTTAGTGACTAAAGAACAACACGTTAGTTTCTGACTAAAGAACAACATGCTAGTTTCTGACTAAAGAACAACATGTTAGTTACTGACTAAATAACAACATGTTAGTTACTGACTAAAGAACAACATGTTAGTTTCTGACTAAAGAACAACATGTTAGTTTCTGACTAAAGAACAACATGTTAGTTTCTGACTAAATAACAACATGTTAGTTACTGACTAAAGAACAACATGTTAGTTACTGACTAAAGAACAACATGTTAGTTACTGACTAAAGAACAACATGTTAGTTTCTGACTAAAGAACAACATGTTAGTTACTGACTAAAAAACAACATGTTAGTTACTGACTAAAGAACAACATGTTAGTTACTGACTAAAGAACTAATGAACAACATGTTAGTTACTGACTAAAGAACAACATGTTAGTTACTGATTAAAGAACAACATGTTAGTTAGTGACTAAAGAACAACATGTTAGTTACTGACTAAAGAACAACATGTTAGTTACTGACTAAAGAACAACATGTTAGTTTCTGACTAAAGAACAACATGTTAGTTACTGACTAAAGAACAACATGTTAGTTACTGACTAAAGAATTAAAGAACAACATGTTAGTTACTGACTAAAGAACCACATGTTAGCTACTGACTAAAGAACCTTATGTGGTTCCGGCCAAATGTAGTACACTCCACAGAGAAACGGCTGCAATTTTGGACTCACCCATAGAGATTGATAGAGGCCTCTAGTGGCCAAAAGGCCGTCCAAGCATGGGCAGCGCCATTGGGGGATTCCAATTTCATTGGCTGATCCCTCCTGGTGACCGGGTCATCAGGAGGGATCATCCAATCGTGATTAAGAAAATGTACTACTTTAAAATGGAGATAGCTTGGGCAGAGCCATTTAGGCTATCACAGATGCTATAATGGCATAGATACAAAGATGAGTCCTCTATCTATCTCTATGTATGCACCCTATCTCTAGGACTGATCGGAGACACCCCAGGGCACCCTGATGACGTACTATCAAGCCTTCTGCCCCCTACTGGGAATTAACAGAATAATCTGTCTGCCGTCCATCTGCTATCAGGATGACGTACCTGTTCTGGCCCAGAGTCAGGGATTAATTCCTCTTAATTATCTTTGATTAACCCAGAGTTGATGGGAGCAGCAGATCAAAGTGGTTAATGGTTTCCTTCTGGATGTTCTTTGAGATGAGAGGGAGATCAGGGGTCATATGTATCAAGTATCTCAGGGTAGGAGTGGGATTTAGGATCAGTTTTGTGTTTTAGATATAATGATATGGACAGGAGAGACCCGATCCTAGATCAACACACCTACTCTGAGACACGTGATACATACGGGCCCTGAAATATATTGATGCCAAGTTGTAATGTCTATCCCCAACAATGCTGTAATCAATATCAATGTAGCCCTCAAAATAACAAGGTAGAACAAAAACACTCCACAAATAAGACAAACATGAGAAAGTAAGAAGTTATGTACAGATATGTATCGGGACTAGTATAGCATACTATATACACAGATATATATATATATATATATATATATATATATATATAGGGACTAGTATAACATACTATATACACAAATATATATATATATATATATATATATATATATATAGGGACTAGTATAACATACTATTTACAGATATATATATATATATATATATATATATATATATATATATATATATGTATAGGGACTAGTATAGCATACTATATACACAGATATATATATATAGGGACTAGTATAACATACAATTTACAGATATATATATTTATCGGCACTAGTATAACATACCATATACAGATATATATATATAGGGACTAGTATAACATACCATATATATTGATATATATAGTCACTAGTATAGCATACTATATACAGATCTATGTATATATATATATTTTTTTTAAAACATTTTATTTCACCTTTATTTAACCAGGTAGGCAAGTTTACAATTGCGACCTCGCCAAGATAAAGCAAAGCAGTTCGACACATACAACGACACAGAGTTACACATGGAGTAAAACAAACATACAGTCAATAATACAGTATAAACAAGTCTGTATACGATGTGAGCAAATGAGGTGAGATAAGGGAGGTAAAGGCAAAAAAAGGCCATGGTGGCAAAGTAAATACAATATAGCAAGTAAAACACTGGAATGGTAGATTTGCAGTGGAAGAATGTGCAAAGTAGAAATAAAAATAATGGGGTGCAAAGGAGCAAAATAAATAAAATAAATACAGTAGGGAAAGAGGTAGTTGTTTGGGCTAAATTATAGGTGGGCTATGTACAGGTGTAGTAATATGTGAGCTGCTCTGACAGTTGGTGCTTAAAGCTAGTGAGGGAGATAAGTGTTTCCAGTTTCAGAGATTTTTGTAGTTCGTTCCAGTCATTGGCAGCAGAGAACTGGAAGGAGAGGCGACAAAAGAAATAATTGGTTTTGGGGGTGACCAGAGAGATATACCTGCTGGAGCGCATGCTACAGGTGGGTGATGCTATGGTGACCAGCGAGCTGAGATAAGGGGGGACTTTACCTAGCAGGGTCTTGTAGATGACATGGAGCCAGTGGGTTTGGCGACGAGTATGAAGCGAGGGCCAGCCAACGAGAGCGTACAGGTCGCAATGGTGGGTAGTATATGGGGCTTTGGTGACAAAACGGATTGCACTGTGATAGACTGCATCCAATTTGTTGAGTAGGGTATTGGAGGCTATTTTGTAAATTACATCGCCAAAGTCGAGGATTGGTAGGATGGTCAGTTTTACAAGGGTATGTTTGGCAGCATGAGTGAAGGATGCTTTGTTGCGAAATAGGAAGCCAATTCTAGATTTAACTTTGGATTGGAGATGTTTGATATGGGTCTGGAAGGAGAGTTTACAGTCTAACCAGACACCTAGGTATTTGTAGTTGTCCACGTATTCTAAGTCAGAGCCGTCCAGAGTAGTGATGTTGGACAGGCGGGCAGGTGCAGGCAGCGATCGGTTGAAGAGCATGCATTTAGTTTTACTTGTATTTAAGAGCAATAGGAGGCCACGGAAGGAGACTTGTATGACATTGAAGCTTGCCTGGAAGGTTGTTAACACAGTGTCCAAAGAAGGGCCAGAAGTATACAGAATGGTGTCGTCTGCGTAGAGGTGGATCAGAGACTCACCAGCAGCAAGAGCGACATCATTGATGTATACAGAGAAGAGAGTTGGTCCAAGAATTGAACCCTGTGGCACCCCCATAGAGACTGCCAGATGTCCGGACAGCATACCCTCCGATTTGACACACTGAACTCTATCAGAGAAATAGTTGGTGAACCAGGCGAGGCAATCATTTGAGAAACCAAGGCTGTCGAGTCTGCCGATGCGGATGTGGTGATTGACAGAGTCGAAAACCTTGGCCAGATCAATGAATACGGCTGCACAGTATTGTTTCTTATCGATGGCGGTTAAGTTATCTTTTAGGACCATGAGCGTGGCTGAGGTGCACCCATGACCAGCTCTGAAACCAGATTACATAGCAGAGAAGGTATGGTGAGATTCTAAATGGTCGGTAATCTGTTTGTTGACTTGGCTTTCGAAGACCTTAGAAAGGCATGGTAGGATAGATATAGGTCTGTAGCAGTTTGGGTCAAGAGTGTCCCCCCTTTGAAGAGGGGGATGACCGCAGCTCCTTTCCAATCTTTGGGAATCTCAGACGACACGAAAGAGAGGTTGAACAGGCTAGTAATAGGGGTGGCAACAATTTCGGCAGATAATTTTAGAAAGAAAGGGTCCAGATTGTCTAGCCCGGCTGATTTGTAGGGGTCCAGATTTTGCAGCTCTTTCAGAACATCAGCTGACTGGATTTGGGAGAAGGAGAAATGGGGAAGGCTTGGGCGAGTTGCTGTGGGGTATACTGTGCTGTTGACCGGGGTAGGGGTAGCCAGGTGGAAAGCATGGCCAGCCGTAGAAAAATGCTTATTGAAATTCTCAATTATAGTGGATTTATCAGTGGTGACAGTGTTTCCTATCTTCAGTGCAGTGGGCAGCTGGGAGGAGGTGTTCTTATTCTCCATGGACTTTACAGTGTCCCAGAACTTTTTTGAGTTAGTGTTGCAGGAAGCAAATTTCTGCTTGAAAAAGCTAGCCTTGGCTTTTCTAACTGCCTGTGTATAACGGTTTCTAGCTTCCCTGAACAGCTGCATATCACGGGGGCTGTTCGATGCTAATGCAGAACGTCATAGGATGTTTTTGTGTTGGTTAAGGGCAGTCAGGTCTGGGGAGAACCAAGGGCTATATCTGTTCCTGGTTCTACATTTCTTGAATGGGGAATGCTTACTTAAGATGGTTAGGAAGGCATTTAAAAAAAATAACCAGGCATCCTCTACTGACGGGATGAGATCAATATCCTTCTAGGATACCCCGGCCAGGTCGATTAGAAAGGCTTGCTCGCTGAAGTGTTTCAGGGAGCGTTTGACAGTGATGAGTGGAGGTCGTTTGACCGCTGACCCATTACGGATGCAGGCAATGAGGCAGTGATCGCTGAGATCTTGGTTGAAGACAGCAGAGGTGTATTTAGAGGGCAAGTTGGTTAGGATGATATCTATGAGGGTGCCCGTGTTTAAGGCTTTGGAGAGGTACCTGGTAGGTTCATTGATCATTTGTGTGAGATTGAGGGCATCAAGCTTAGATTGTAGGATGGCTGGGGTGTTAAGCATGTTCCAGTTTAGGTCGCCTAGCAGCACAA
This sequence comes from Oncorhynchus clarkii lewisi, assembly GCF_045791955.1. NCBI lineage: Eukaryota > Metazoa > Chordata > Actinopteri > Salmoniformes > Salmonidae > Oncorhynchus > Oncorhynchus clarkii. The sequence continues at coordinate 579,206 of NC_092166.1, forward strand.
GCTCTGAAGATAGATGGGGGGCAATCAGTTCACATATGGTGTCCAGAGCACAGCTGGGGGCAGAGGGTGGTCTATAGCAGGCGGCAACGGTGAGAGACTTGTTTTTAGAGAGGTGGATTTTTAAAAGTAGAAGTTCAAATTGTTTGGCTACAGACCTGGATAGTAGGACAGAACTCTGCAGGCTATCTTTGCAGTAGATTGCAACACTGCCCCCTTTGGCAGTTCTATCTTGTCTGAAAATGTTGTAGTTTGGGATGAAAATTTCAGAATTTTTGGTGGTCTTCCTAAGCCAGGATTCAGACACAGCTAGAACATCCGGGTTGGCAGAGTGTGCTAAAGCAGTGAATAAAACAAACTTAGGGAGGAGGCTTCTAATGTTAACATGCATGAAACCAAGGCTATTACGGTTACAGAAGTCATCAAAAGAGAGCGCCTGGGGAATAGGAGTGGAGCTAGGCACTGCAGGGCCTGGATTCACCTCTACATCGCCAGAGGAACAGAGGAGGAGTAGGATAAGTGTACGGCTAAAAGCAATAAGAATTGGTTGTCTAGAACGTCTGGAACAGAGAGTAAAAGGAGGTTTCTGGGGGCAATAAAATAGCTTCAAGGTATAATGTACAGACAAAGGTATGGTAGGATGTCAATACAGTGGAGGTAAACCTAGGTATTGAGTGATGATGAGAGAGATATTGTCTCTAGAAACATAATTGAAACCAGGAGATGTCATCGCATGTGTGGGTGGTGGAACTAATAGGTTGGATAAGGTATAGTGAGCTCTACAGTGAAATAAGCCAATAAACACTAACCAGAACAGCAATGGACAAGGCATATTGACATTAAGGAGAGGCATGCTTAGTCGAGTGATCAAAAGGGTCCAGTGAGTAGGGAGGTTGGTTGGGGTCACGGCGATTCAGACAGCTAGCCGGGCCATCGGGCCAGCTAGCCTGGCAAGCTAGCATAGGATGGAGGTCTGTTTTTAGCCACCTCGTGTGTTTCCGTCGGTAGGATTAGTGAGGTTCCGTGTGGTAGAGGGGATCAATCCAATTCGCAAAAAAAACAATAGATATAGTTATAGAGGCCCAAGAATTTTTAAATTTTTTAAAAATAAATTGTCCGATAGGTCTATTCAGATAGCAGCCGATAAGACAGCTAACGATTAGCGGACCGCAGATGGGCGTTCAGGTAGCGTCGCGACGGAGGAGCCAGCCGGATAACTCCCTCAGGCAGATAACGTCGGTAGTCCAGTTGTGGAGGCCCGGTGGGGCTCCGGGTTGGCAGTAAAACGGGTCCGGATAGGTGATTGTAGACCAGGAGTGAGTGATGGAACTCTTCAGCTGGCTAGCTCCGGAATAATTGATGTTTGCTCCGGAATCGACGTAAGCCGATAGTCACACGGATAGCAGCTAGCTAGCTGCGAGATCCAGGTGCAAATGTCCAGAGTTAGTGGTTGAAATCCGGGGACATGGAGAGAAAAATAGGTCCGGTATGTTCCGGTCCGAGCCGCGCCGTACAAAACTGGCGATAGATTTTCGAGCTAAAGGATAGCTGATAACCACAAACCGTAGTTAGCTGAATACTAACGATTAGCCAGTAAAGAAGCTAACTAGCTTCTGATTAGCTTCAGGTTAGCTTCTGGCTAGCTTCTGGATTAGCTTCTGTCTAGCTTCTGGCTAGCTTCTGTCTAGCTTCTGGCTAGCTTCTGGTTAGCTTCTGACTAGCTTCTGGTTAGCTTCTATGGAGGATTACAGATTTGAGGTAAATAATACTTTATTTTAAAAAATATATAAATTGGTGAGGAGATTGTTTTGAAGATGAGTTTATGGAAAATAAAATAAAAATATAAAAAGGTATGCGAAGAAAGTTGTAAATATATATATATATACATATACGGGACACGACAAGACGAGGACAAAAGACGTCTGCCATCTTGGAGCACACACATATATATATATATATAGGCATAAGTTTAGCATACTATATACAGATATATATATAGGCACTAGTATAGCATACTATATACATATATATATATATATATATATATATATACATATATATATAGGGACTATTATAGCATACCATATACATAGATATATATATATATATATATATATCGGCACTAGTATAACATACTATATACAGAGATATTTATAGGGACTAGCTTAACATACTATATACAGAGATACATTACTGTTCAAAAGTTTGGAGTCACTTGGAAATGTCCATGTTTTTGAAAGAAAAGCACATTTTTGGTCCATTAAAATAACATCAAATTGATCAGAAATACAGTGTAGACATTGTTAATGTTATAATTGACTATTGTAGCTGGTAACAGCTGATTTTTTTATGGAATATCTACATAGGCGTACAGAGGCCCATTATCAGCAACCATCACTCCTGTGTTCCAATGGCACATTGTGTTAGCTAATCCGAGTTTATCATTTTAAAAGGCTAATTGATCATTAGAAAAGCCTTTTGCAATTATGGTAGCACAGCTGAAAACTGTTGTGCTAATTAAAGAAGCAATAAAACTGTCCCTCTTTAGACTAGTTGAGTATCTGGAGCATCAGCATTTGTGGGATCAATTACAGGCTCAAAATGGCCAGAAACAAAGCACTTTCTTCTGAAACACGTCAGTATATTGTTGTTCTGAGAAATTAAGGCTATTCCATGCGAGAAATTGCCAAGAAACTGAAGATCTTGTACAACGCTGTGTACAACTCCCTTCACAGAACAGCGCAAATTGGCTCTAACCAGAATAGAAAGAGGAATGGGAGACACCGGTGCATAACTGAGCAAGAGGACAAGTACATTAGTGTCTAGTTTGAGAAACAGACGCCTCACAAGTCCTCAACTGGCAGCTTCATTAAATAGTACCCGCAAAACACCAGTCTCAACGTCAACAGTGAAGAGGCAACCCCCGGGATGCTGGCCTTCTAGGCAGAGTTGCAAAGACAAAGTAATATCTCAGACTGTCCAAAAAAAAAAAATTATATGATGGGCAAAAGAACACAGACACTGGACAGAGGAACTCTGCCTAGAAGGCCAGCATCCAGGAGTCGCCTCTTCACTTTACCCGATCAATGGGAGAACCATCCAATGAATACATATGTAGTCCATCTGAAACATTCTGGAGAGAACTAGAGAACAACATATATTTAGTCTTGCCCACATTAAATACAAGTTTTAAGCCAACCAGGGCATTCTGTATGGTAACAAGGTCAGATTGCAGCTCTAATATAGAATGGTAAACAGTTGTGACAATGGCATACATAACAGTGTTGTCTGCATACAGATGAATGTGATGAGTTTTAACAGATAGACCAATATAATTGATTTAAATAGTAAAGAGGACAGGTCCCAGCACCGACCCCTGTGGTACAGCTTTTATAATATCCAGAAAACTAGACTTAACACCATCAGAAATCACACATTGAGTTCTGTCTGTAAGATCATTTTCAAACCACTTGCAAGAAGCCTGATCCCTGCGTATATCAGTAAACCTTTGAACCTTTGACTAAAAATGTGATCGTCAATGGTATCGAAGGCCTTGAAGAGGTCTATAAACAATGATTTTTATGATCCAAGCAATTTAACCATCTATAACGAGGGTAGCAGCTGAAACTGCTATGTCCAGATCTAAAACTGGATTGGTGCACATTAAAAAGTACGAAGTTAAAAATGTTATTAGGTGAAAGTTAGTCAGCGATTCTTAAACTTTGGCAAGATAACTTGGAAATTGGGCAGTAGTTATCTAAGTCAGAAGGATCTCCTCCTTTATGTCTCTTTTCCAGATCTAATGGAATACACCACACCAGAAACAACTGTCAAGAAAAAAATATAGGTCAGGGAGTTCGGGACCTGGACTTCCACTGTGCTCGAGTCAGAAACCATTTTTTTCTGATGAAGAGGCGAATCCCTCCCCCTCTTGATTTCCATGACTCCACTGTCCTGTCCTCTCTGTGAATGGAGAATTCATTGAGTTGGATAGCCATGGGTTCTATCTTGTCCAAAAGAAATGTTTCAGAAAAGCAGAGAATATTGCAGTTACATTGGTAGCAAGTCTCATTGGTAGCAAATCCGCAATCGGATGTTATCCATCTTATTATCAAGAGCAATAAGATTGGCCAGTAGAATGGAGGGAAGAGGTGGCTTGCTTTCCCTTCAGCTTGATCTCGCCTGGACTCCCCTTCGGTTGTCTCTGTAACGCAGGTGTTTCCTCTTGTAAACCCCCAAAATAACAGAAAGAGCCCAGGGCAGATGAGTTGAGGTCAAAGTTGAAGCTGGAATTGAGGTAAGTGACTGCTGATCTGATGTTTAACGTCTTGTCGGTTTTAAGAAATGATAGTGGATACATTTAATTCAAATAAAGGACAAATAATCGCTAAAAGAATCCCAAAATAGCAAAGTTGGGTCGGAGCAAAACGGCAGCCAACTTTATTGAATTATTATGAAACCTAACAACTGTTCATTCTGATAGATATTGTAATTCCATTGACTTGAGATTGTATGTCTCCTCCTTTGTCTTTCAGGTTGAAGGTCTGCCAGCCTTGATCCTGTGTTCTGGGGTGGTGGTAGCTTCGGGGAACGAACCTTTTAGACCAGGGAACTATGACTTCCTGAGACCGACCCAGCCTGCTGCTGCTCTGTCCTTTAACTCAGACTCTATAGAACCAACCAGGCTAAAGCCTCTAACAGGTGAGTGTTCAGCTTGGTAGTGCTTTGTGTTGACTAGTGACTGATTGATTGAAGAAAAATGTAGCAGGATTGCTTCAGGTATTCCAGAACAACCACAGGTGCCCTTGGGGGGATAGTATATCAAAAAGCAAAAGGAAGAATTATAACAAATGGGTGTTGAGTGGCATACAACAATCCAGGTCCAGGCAATCATGTGGATTTGCAAGTTAAAAAGCTTTTATTTTGTGGGCTAAGTCATTATTTAAATAAACACCGATGTGTGAAGGATAAGACCTTAATCAGCGTGATTGAGTGTGTCATAGATCAAATTGTTTGATTGTATTGTGACTAAACATATTATTTTTCTTCTGATAGTCCTACTTTTTCAACAACAACAAAAAAATATATATTTATTTTTTCTCTCTTCCTTCCTCTCCTCCTCTCCCATCAACACTCTTATCTCTTATCAACACTATTATCTCTTATCAACACTCTTATCTCTTATCAACACTCTTATCTCTTATCAACACTCTTATCTCTTATCAACACTCTTATCTCTTATCAACACTCTTATCTCTTAGAAAATAAAACATCGTTATCCAGCGGACGGCGGTCCAGGAACTTCAGCCTGTCATCAGAAAGATACTTTGTGAACCAGATCAACAAGTCTGTGAACGATAGCTCCTATGGCCAGCCGGTCCGCCTCCCAGAGAACATGGAGACAGAGCTAAACCAGAGAAAGACCGGGGGCTCTATAGATATGGAGACAGAGACGTATCAGCTTGTAGAGGACAACGGGAAGACCTCCATCGTACCGCAGGATGATGACATTGAGAAGTCCTTCAGGGTCAACCAGGATGGCAGCATGACCGTCGAGATGAAGGTTAGTACTGTTGTTGTTGTTGCTGCTGCTGTTGTTGAGTATGTTGTTGTTGTTATTGTTATTGTTGTTGAGTATGGTGTTGTTGTTGTTTTTGAGTATGGTGGTGCTGTTGTTGAGTATGTTGTTGTTGTTATTGTTGTTGACTATGGTGGTGTTGTTGTTATTTTCGATGAGTATGTTGATGTTGTTGAGTATGTTGATGTTGTTGAGTATGTTGTTGTTGAGAATATTGTTGTTTGAGAATGGTGTTGTTGTTGTTGTTGAGTATGGTGTTGTTGTTACTAATATTATTAATATCATTACTTCCATTATTTATATATTTATGGAATGTCATGGTTTAAAGCACCTCTGATTTGATTCTGATTGGCAGGTCCGTCTGACCATTAAGGAGGAGGAGATGATCCATTGGACGACCACGTTGAGCCGCTCCAGCGTGGTGACCAATCATAAACTAGGAGCCAAGTCGGTATCCACCCCACAGTCCCCCGACAACAACGTGGAGGCGAAAGACCCTAACATTGGTCTCAGTGAGGATGAGACCAAGGAGAGTAACCACCCCAGCCGCAATGCAGAGAGGGACGTGGCCTTCAGCGGGACAGACGGAGGAGGGACGGACAGTGGCGGTGGAGGCAGGGCTGGTTCTCTGAAGGCCCACCCCCGTCAGAAGCGGATGCCAACCCCTGGGCTGAGACAGGTGAAAAAGAAACAGGCGTCCGTGGAGAGCGTAACCACGGTGACGGAGACAGGTGTCCAGGAGACCAGCCTGGGGACTTTTTCGTACACAGAGTGCATGGCAGACGGGGAAACCACAGAGGGGTACTGTGTGGTCCGGCAGAGCAGCAGCAGCTCCAGGTTACCCGCCATACCACCTGTCCCCAAGCCCAGGAAGAGTGGCTCGGCTGGGGCCAGCAGGGCCATCAGGACCAGCTCCCACTCCTCACTCCGGTCCTCTGGAGTAGCAGAGGTGATGCAGATTCAGAACAATGGTAATGGCAGGGAGATCACTGAGACCGTCATGCACATCTACGAGAGGAGACAGAGCAGCTACGATAACTACTATGCCAACGCCCTGGGGGCCGGGTATGGGACATGTGGGGAGGGAGGTGGGGGTTATGCAGGCGAGGCAGGGTATGGTGGAGGTTGTGGTGGTGGCTCCAACCCCATTCCGCGGAGTAAACCGGCCTCTTCAGATTCGGGGCCGCGCTCCTCCGTGGACTTAACCCGACCATCCAGTACCAGCGACTCACTGAACCAACAGAGGGATGAGATACTCTCTCTGTCTTCTGAACCCACCTCACCTTCTCAGAATGTCACCCTTCCATTTCAAAAACAACCAGAGATCATTAGCAACAAACTGGCGTCTTTCCCAGACAACGAAGCTTACGCCGCGTCAGAGTCTTACACAGGGTCATCTCCTAAAGAGACAGAATGGCCAGAACCAAAGGTATTGGAATGTTCCGATACAAATGAATTTGAATGTTCAGAGACAAAGGAATTTGGATGTTCAGAGAGAAAGGAATTAGGATGTTCAGAGACAAAGGAATTTGGATGTTCAGAGACAAAGGAATTTGGATGTTCAGAGACAAAGGAATTAGGATGTTCAGAGAGAAAGGAATTAGGATGTTCAGAGACAAAGGAATTAGGATGTTCAGAGAGAAAGGAATTAGGATGTTCAGGGAGAAAGGAACTGGAATGTTCCAAGACAGTAGCGAAAGAAGAGAAGGGGGTTGAGGCGGATGCTCTTGAAGAGAACAACAAGAAGAGGACAGTGAAGCGGAACGGGATTCAAATAAGCCCAACGTCCACTACGAGCTCAAAGAGCAGACAGAAGGACAGCGTTGCAGGGTCTGTTCGGAGCACCAAAAATACCTTTTCTCCTGCCAGCACAGAGAAGAAGAGCGGCAGTGCAACAGGAAGTGAACAAATTCTAAGCGCAACAGAGAGTGACAGCCAAGTCAGCCAGAGGAGTAGAGAGAAGGTAGAGAAGAATATCAATTATATTCCTGTGAAGAATGGGCCCTTGGTGTTAAACATAAACTTGAAAGATTCTGAAAAACGAGGTTTAGCTTCTGAAAAACAGCTGAATATAGGTGAGAAGTTTGGAAGAGGGCAAAGATCCCAGAAGGTCAACACCGCTAAGTATTCCAGGCAGAAGACACAGCCGAGGAAGAATGTGTTTTATGTTTCCCCAGCCAGACAGACTGACATCGGAGAGACAGACATACATACAGATACCGGACAGACAGACAGACAAACAGACAGTAGACAGATAGTCAGACAGACGGGTCGAAAGATGGCCAGCCAGCCAACCAGAAAGACCTTGGCTAAGCAGAGGTCCATGTCTAACGAGGACAGAACCAAATCCCCTAAACAGACTCTACTGAGTGAGAGCTTCTCCATGCCTGTCTTGCACCCCCCTCTAGCCCCCTCTGGGGTACACCAGTACGTAGAGAACTGGCTGCAGAACATCGCCCCGGAGTCCATCCCCTATGTCCCCTACATGGAGGAGGGAGGCCAGGACACAGAAGAGACTGAACCCAGGACCAAGGTGTGTTTGTGTATTGGAGGGGTTGGGTACAGCAGAAGATACATTTATGTCTCGTATGGATTAATAAAATCTTCTTCTTCTTCTAAGGTAAACATGGAGGACGAAGGCCAGGACACTGGGGAGGCTGAACCCAGGACCAAGGTGTGTTTGTGTATTGGAGGGGTTTTGTACAGCAGAAGATACATTTATGTCTCGTATGGATGAATTAAATCTTCTTCTTCTTTTAAGGTAAACATGGAGGACGAAGGCCAGGACACTGGGGAGGCTGAGCCCAGGACCAAGGTGATCTTCCAGATAGGAGCCGACTCAGATGTTGAGTCAGAAGTGAAGAGTGATTACCCAGAGGATCAACATCTGCCCCAGGGGGGAGACCACCTCTCAGTGGGAGGCATGTCCATGTCCTGCCTGTCTGTCCCTGTCAGCTACGCCGAAGCTCAGGTCGACCTCTCTAACCCCCAGAGGACCAGGAAACTGTGCTCCTCTATGCCCAGTGTCAGGTCGGTCGGCCTTTATTTATTTTCATGTTATTTAACCTTTCATTTAAGGAATGTCCCAATGAGATATAGAATATTTTTTACAAGGGACATCTGGCTAAGAAAGCAGCAGCAAGTAGCTAAGAAGTCAAAATCAGAACAAATGTTTGTTAATCTTAATTTTCTACACCAAATACTACACCAAATACAGTTTTTTTATTGTATTTTTCGTACAATATGTATTTTTCATTGATCAGTTTTCATGTTTTACTATTTGATGACAATCTATGATGCTTGCCACTTGGCTACTCCTACCCCGGTCAACAGCACTGCACCCCCAACAGCAACTCGCCCAAGCCTTCCCCATTTCTCCTTCTCCCAAATCCGTTCAGCTGATGTTCTGAAAGAGCTGCAAAATCTGGACCCCTACAAATCAGCCGGGCTAGACAATCTGGACCCTTTCTTTCTAAAATTATCTGCCGAAATTGTTGCCACCCCTATTACTAGCCTGTTCAACCTCTCTTTCGTGTCGTCTGAGATTCCCAAAGATTGGAAAGCAGCTGCGGTCATCCCCCTCTTCAAAGAGGGGGACACTCTTGACCCAAACTTCTACAGACCTATATCTATCCTACCATGCCTTTCTAAGGTCTTCGAAAGCCAAGTCAACAAACAGATTACCGACCATTTCGAATCTCACCATACCTTCTCTGCTATGCAATCTGGTTTCAGAGCTGGTCGTGGGTGCACCTCAGCCACGCTCAAGGTCCTAAACGATATCTTAACTGCCATCGATAAGAAACATTACTGTGCAACCGTATTCATTGATCTGGCCAAGGCTTTCGACTCTGTCAATCACCACATCCTCATCGGCAGACTCGACAGCCTTGGTTTCTCAAATGATTGCCTAGCCTGGTTCACCAACTACTTCTCTGATAGAGTTCAGTGTGTCAAATCGGATGGTCTGCTGTCCGAACCTCTGGCAGTCTCTATGGGGGTGCCACAGGGTTCAATTCTTGGACCGACTCTCTTCTCTGTATACATCAATGAGGTCGCTCTTGCTGCTGGTGAGTCTCTGATCCACCTCTACGCAGACGACACCATTCTGTATACTTCTGGCCCTTCTTTGGACACTGTGTTAACAACCCTCCAGGCAAACTTCAATGCCATACAACTCTCCTTCCGTGGCCTCCAATTGCTCTTAAATACAAGTAAAACTAAATGCATGCTCTTCAACCGATCGCTACCTGCACCTACCCGCCTGTCCAACATCACTACTCTGGACGGCTCTGACTTAGAATACGTGGATAACTACAAATACTTAGGTGTCTGGTTAGACTGTAAACTCTCCTTCCAGACCCATATCAAACATCTCCAATCCAAAGTTAAATCTAGAATTGGCTTCCTATTTCGCAACAAAGCATCCTTCACTCATGCTGCCAAACATACCCTTGTAAAACTGACCATCCTACCAATCCTCGACTTTGGCGATGTCATTTACAAAATAGCCTCCAATACCCTACTCAACAAATTGGATGCAGTCTATCACAGTGCAATCCGTTTTGTCACCAAAGCCCCATATACTACCCACCATTGCGACCTGTACGCTCTCGTTGGCTGGCCCTCGCTTCATACTCGTCGCCAAACCCACTGGCTCCATGTCATCTACAAGATCCTGCTAGGTAAAGGCCCCCCTTATCTCAGCTCGCTGGTCACCATAGCATCTCCCACCTGTAGCACACGCTCCAGCAGGTTTATCTCTCTAGTCACCCCCAAAACCAATTCTTTCTTTGGCCGCCTCTCCTTCCAGTTCTCTGCTGCCAATGACTGGAACGAACTACACAAATCTCTGAAACTGGAAACACTTATCTCCCTCACTAGCTTTAAGCACCAACTGTCAGAGCAGCTCACAGATTACTGCACCTGTACATAGCCCACCTATAATTTAGCCCAAACAACTACCTCTTTCCCTACTGTATTTAATGTATTTATTTATTTTGCTCATTTGCACCCCATTATTTGTATTTCTACTTTGCACATTCTTCCATTGCAAATCTACCATCCCAGTGTTTTACTTGCTATATTGTATTTACTTTGCCACCATGGCCTTTTTTGCCTTTACCTCCCTTCTCACCTCATTTGCTCACATCGTATATAGACTTGTTTATACTGTATTATTGACTATATGTTTGTTTTACTCCATGTGTAACTCTGTGTCGTTGTATCTGTCGAACTGCTTTGCTTTATCTTGGCCAGGCCAAGTGAAATAAAAAAATAAAAAAATGATTGTAAATTGGTTTACAATTCAGTGTATGACTTCGAGCTTCTACAAATACTACTACTACTACTAATAATAATATTATTACTACTTCTACTACTACTACTAATAATAATATTACTACTACTACTACTACTACTACTACTACTAATAATAATAATACCACTAGTCCTATTAATAATATTATTACTACCACTACTACTAATAAAACTAATAATATTACCACTACTACTGCTACCACTACTACTACTACTACTACTACTAATAATAATAATACCACTGCTACTACTGCTACTACTAATAATAATAATATTACCTCTACTAATGCTACCACTAATAATAATACCACAACAACTAATAATAATAATATTACTACTGCTACTACTACTACTACTCATAATAATACCACTACAACTAATAATAATAATATTACTACCAAAACTACCACTAATAATAATAACATTACTACTACTACTACTACTGATATTACTACTACTAATAATAGTATTATTACTACTGCTACTACTACCAATAATAACTATATTAACACTACTCCTGCTACTACTACTAATAATAATATTAACACTACTACTGCAACTACTACTTCTGCTACTACTTATAATAACTATATTACAACTACCACTGCTACTACTGATAATAATAATATTACCACTACTACTGCTACTACTAATAATAATAACAATAATAATAATTTACTACTGCTACTAATAATAATAATAATAATAATAATGAAATTACTACTACTACTACTACTACTAATAATAATAATAATAATTATTACTATTATTATATTACTACTACTACTACTACTACTACTATTACTAATACATTTACTACTACTACTACTATGCTAATAATAATAATAATTGTACAACTATAATAATATTACTACTACTACTACTACTAATAATAATAACTACTACTACTACTACTAATACTACTACTACTAATAATAATAATAATATTATTATTATTATTATATTACTACTACTACTACTACTACTACTACTAATAATACATGTACTACTACTACTGCTACTGCTACTATGCTAATAATAATAATAATATAATTATAACTATAATAATATTACTACCACTACTACTACTACTAATAATAATATCACTACTACTACTAATAATAATAATAATATTAACAATAATACTGATAATATTACCACCACAACTGCTACTACTACTACTAATAATAGTAATAATAATATTACCACTACTACTACTACTTCTACTACTACTACTACTACTACTAATACTACTATTACCACTACTACTACTACTACTACTACTAATAATAATAATAATTTACCACAACTACTACTACTAATACTAATAATATTGCCACTACTACTACCACTACTACTACTATGAACAATAATATTATTACTACTACTAATAATACTAATAATAATAATACTAACAATAATAATAATAATATTACCACTACAACTGCTACTACTACTACTACTACTACTACTAATAATAATAATAATATTACTACTATTACTACTACTACTACTATTACTACTAATAATAATAATAGTAGTACCACTACTACTACGAATAATAATAATAATACCACTACTCCTAATAATAATATTATTACTACCACTCCTACTAATAATACTAATAATATTACCACTACTACTGCTACTACTACTACTAATAATAATAATAATACCACTACTACTGCTGCTACTACTGATCATAATAATATTATCTCTACTAATGCTACCACTAATAATAATACCACAACAACTAATCATAATAATATTACTACTACTACTACTGATATTACTACTACTAATACGAGTATTATTACTACTGCTACTACCACCAATAATAACTATATTACCACTACTACTTCTACTACTACTAATAATAATATTAACACTACTACTTCTGCTACTACTAATAATAACTATATTACCACTACCACTGCTACTACTAATAATAATAATATTAACACTACTGCTGCAACTACTACTACTGCTACTTCTACCAATCATTTCTATATTACCACTACTATTACTACTACTACTAATAATGACAACAATAATAATATTACTACTATTACTATTAATAATAATACTATGAACACTACTAATAATAATACAATTACCACTACTACTGCTACTACTACTACTAATAACACTATTAATTATAGTAATAATAATATTACTATTACTACTACTACTACTAATACTAATATTAACAGTATTATTACTTATGCTACTACTACTAATAACAACAACAACAATAATAATAATAATAATAATAATTCCACTACTAATACTAATACTACTAATAATACTATTAATAATATTTCTCCTCCTACTACTACTACTACTACTAATAATAATATTACACTACTACTACTACTACTACTACTACTACTACTAATAATAATAATAATCATAATATTATTACTACTACTACTACTGCCACTACTACTACTGCTAAAAAAACAATAATATTACTACTACTACTACTACTTCTACTTCTACTACTACTAATTCTAATAATAATATTACTACTACTACTACTACTAATACTATTACTAAACATAAAAATAATATTACTACTACTACTAATAATAATAATATTACTACTACTACTTCTGCTACTACTACTACTGCTAAAAATAATAATAATATTACTACTACTACTACTGCTAATAATATTACTACTACTACTACTATTACTACTACTACTACTACTAGTAGTAGTAATAATAATAATAATAGTAACAATAATTTACTACTTCTACTACTACTAATAATAATAATTATATTACTATTATGACTACTACTACTACTAAAAATATTACTACTACTACTGCTTTACTTCTACTCCTACTACTTCTAATATTACTACTACTACTAATAATAATATTACTTCTACTACTACTTCCACTACTACTACTATTAATACTACTACTACTACTTATAATAATAATAATAATAATTATTATTATTATATTATTTTTACTACTACTACTACTACTAATACATTTACTACTCCTACTGCTACTACTACAATGCTAATAATAATAATAATTTTACAACTGTAATAATATTACTACTACTACTACTTTTGCTACTGCGACTATTGCTATAATTGAATAATAATATTAATACTACTACTACTACTACTCCTAATAATAATAATATTACTATTACTACTACTGCTAATAATATTACTACTACTACTACTACTACTATGGCTACTAATAATAATATTACTACTACTACTACTACTAATAATAATAATAATATTACTACTACTACTACTACTACTACTACTAATAATAATAATAATAATAATATTACTACTACTACTACTTCTGCTACCTCTACTACTGCTAAAAATAATAATAATACTACTACTGCTACTGCTAATAATATTACTACTACTACTACTACTAGAACAACTACTACTACTAATAATAATAATTATATACTACTACTACTACTACTACTACTACTAATAATAATAATAATATTACGACTGCTACTGCTTTACTGGTACTGCTACTACTACTAAAATTACTACTACTACTACTACTACTACTACTAATAATAATAATAATAGTACTACTACTACTACCACTACTACTAATAATAATAACGAATAATAATAATCATTATTATTATATTACTACTACTACTGCCACTACTACTACTAATAATTATAATAATATTACTACTACTACTAGTACATTTACTACTACTACTGCTACTACTTCTATGCTAATAATAATAATAATAATTTTACGACTATAATAATATTACTACTACTGCTACTACTACTACTACTAATAATAATAATAATAAATATATAATATTACTACTACTACTACTAATAATAATATTACTACTACTACTACTTCTGCTACTGCTACTATTGCTAAAAAGAATAATAATATTACTACTACTACTACTAATAATAATACTACTACTACTACTACTACTACTACTACGACAACTACAAATAATATTACTACTACTGCTACTAATAATAATATTATCACTACTACTACTACTACTAATAATATTAACAATAATACTAATACTATTACCACTACAACTGCTACTACTACTAATAATAATAATAATATTACCACTACAACTACTACTACTACTACTAGTACTACTACTAATATTACCACTACTACTACTACTACTAATAATAATAATAATATTACCACTACTACTAATAATAATAATAATATTACCACTACTACTACCACTACTACTACAACTACTAATAATAACATTACTACTACTACTGCTTTACTGCTACTGCTACTACTACTAATAATAATATTACTACTACTACTTCTACTAATAATAATAATATTACTACTACTACTACTACTACTAATACATTTACTACTACTACTGCTACTACTACTATGCTAATAATAATAATAATTTTACAACTATAAAAATATTACTACTACTACTACTACCAATAATAATAATAATAATAATATTACTACTACTACACATAATACTAATATTATTACTACTACTACTGCTAATAATAATAATAGTATTACTACTGCTACTTCTGCTACTACTCTACTGCTAAAAAAATAATAATATTACTGTTACTACTACTAGTAATAATATTACTACTACTACTACTACTACTACTACTATTAATAATAATTATAATATTACTACTACTACTAATAATAATAATAATAATAATTATAATAATAATTATAATATTACGAATACTACTACTAATAATAATATTAATATTACGACAACTACTACTACTACTACCATTAATAATTATAATAACTACTACAACTAGTACTCAGCTATTACTCTTCTAACTCTATTTCTACTACTAACTCTACTCTTCCTCCTACTACTACTACTCCCACTAATAATATTATTTTGACTACTACTACTACTAATAATAATAATAATATTACGAATACTACTACTACTACCAATAATAATATTACGACTACTACTACTGCTAATAATAATAATAGTACCACTACTACTACTACTAATAATAATACTATTACGAATACTACTACTAATAAAAATATTACTACTACTACTACTACTACTATTAATAATAATACAGATATTACTACCACTACCACTAATAATAATACAAATATTACTACTACTACAACTAATAATAATAATATTTCTACTGCTACTACTACTACTACTACTACTAATAATAATATTACGAATACTACTACTACTACCAATAATAATATTACGACTACTACTACTGATAATAATAATAATAGTACCACTACTACTACCAATAATAATAATACTATTACGAATACTACTACTAATAAAAATATTACTACTACTACTACTACTACTATTAATAATAATACAGATATTACTACTACTACCACTAATAATAATACAAATATTACTACTACTACAACTTATAATAATAATATTACTACTACTACTACTACTACTACTACTAATAATAATAATAATATTACTTCTCCCACTAATAATAATAATATTACTACCTCTACTACTAATAATAATAATAATATTACTACCACTGCTACTACTACTACTACTACTAATAATAATAATAATAATAATAACGATAATAACAATAATATTACTACTACTACTACTAATAATAATAATATTAATAATAATAACGATAATAACAATACTATTACTATTACTACTACTAATAATAATAATATTACTACCACTACTACTACTACTACTATAATAATAATAATAATAATAATAACGATAATAACAATAATATTACTACTACTACTACTACTAATAATAACGATAATAACAATAATATTACTACTTCTACTACTTCTACTACTAATAATAATAATATTACTGCTACTACTGCTACTACTACTACTACTACTACTACTAATAATAATAATAACTACTACAACTAGTACTCAGCTACTACAATTCTAACTCTATTTCTACTGCTACCACTACTCTTCCTCAAACTATATTCTGACTCCTACTGCTACTACTACTAATACCACCACTAATACTACTACTACTGCCAATACAACTACCACTACTTCAACTGCTCCTGCTACTACTACTACTAATAATAATAATAATCTACTGCTCCTCCTCTAACAATAGTCTTACTAATTATACTTATACTACTATTACTTCTCTACTACTACTACTACTCTAATGCTATTCCCACTACTAATAGGATCGACCCGGTGGAACAGCAGAGCAGGCTCGGTCTCCTCCACCGCTCAGCGTCCTTTGTCCCTCATCCTGTTGAGCACAGTGAGTCTTCCTCCTCCACCCACCACCTCCTTATCCCCAAGGCCACTCTTACACCGATCTTCCGTCAGCTCTGCTCCTCGATACAGTGCATCAGACAGGCCTCCCAGCCTCCTGCCAGCCTGGAGAAATCACACAGCATGCCTGACTTCTCCTCTCAGGTAGCTGGGTTCACATGTTTATTAGGAATAGTCGTGTTGTTGTTCTTAGCCATAGGATTGTTTCTGCTGATTTATTTGTATTGTATGGCTTCTGTGTTTTTATGAATCGATGACTAACTGACAGATTAATAATTCTAACTCCTTCACACAAATAAGCGCCAGCTTGCCAAACAGCAGGATAGAACCTAAGGAATGGTTTGACAGACTAGACACAAGCTAAAGATGAGAATTCTTCTTCTTCATCCTTTTCGTCTTCTTCTACTTCTTCTTCTTCTTCTCCAGGTGTCATCGGTGTTCGGCTCGTCCTCCAAGGCGCTGATGTCCTTCCTGTCGGTGTCCACCCTGAAGGACACCCTGTCGTCAGCCCTGGGAAAAGGAGGAGGAGGAGAGTTTTGTAGAGGGAACTCTAACAGCGGGTCGGAGGCCCTCCTGGTGATGCAGTCGCTCCAGAAGATCTCCACCATGGAGGACGAGGAACAGCAGAGAGCCAGCCTGGCCAGCCTGCAGAGCCGGACATCTGATCAGCTGAAGGACAGCTGGAGAGACTTCCAGGAAAGGAGCAGTGAAATGGGAGACAGGGAAAGTCCTCCTCTGTCTCCGAGCACCAACCAGGAGTTCGCCTTGGATGTGGAGTCTGAGGCGGGTGACGAGAACGGAGGACGGTTGGGTATCGAGGAGCTCATGGAGGAACTTAACATGCCCCAGGAACTCAGGGATGAGGTGTCGTCGTTGGTGGAGGGAGAGAGAACAGTGCAATACGCCATGAGGTCTCCAATGTTAGGGGGCAGCGTCAGTGATATGTCTTATGCTGTTGACACTGAGGTAGACAAAGTAGAGTGTGATGAGATTGAGGAACTAGAGGTGTTTGAGGAAGATGTCAAGAAGATACCTGATAACTGGCCTGGGTCTGAAGCTTCTCAACCCAGACCTTCAGCTGAAGAGGAGGAGGAGGGGAAGCAGGAGGGAGAGGAAAATGAGGAGGAGCAGAAGGAGGAGGAACAGGAGGAGGAGGTGCAGGAGGAGGAGGGGGAGGGTTTGGATGCTAGGGAGAGAAGAGACTTCCCACAAACAGAAGCAACAGCCATTCACTCTGAGGAGGTCAGCGCTGCAGATCAGACACAAGATGTTAATAAAGCCATAGAATCAGGCATCAGGGAATCAAAGTTGATGTCAGTAAAGTCAATTGCTTCAGTGAAGTCAGAACCAACACTACAGTCGGGTGTTGATATACTTTCAGATCCTGTCAGGAGGGAGTCAACAGAAACCAAGTCAATTCAGTCAATGAAGTCATTGCTATCAGTACAGTCACTGAGGTCAGTAAAGTCATTACAGTCACTGAAGTCATTAGAGACGGATGATGGTTTACTAATTGAGCCTGAAACAGAAAGAGAGTCAATGAAGTCCAAGTCAATGCAGTCATTGAAGTCAGTACAGTCATTGAAGTCAGTGACGTCATTGAAATCAGCAAAGTCAGTACAGTCAATGCAGTCAATTAACTCAGAAATGTCATTGAAGTCAGTGAAGTCAGAGCCTGATATTGGTGGACTATCAGACCCTGACAGGATGGAGTCAAAAGAGAGAGAGTCAATGAAGTCATTGCTTTCAGTACAGTCATTACTTTCAGTACAGTCATTGCTTTCAGTACAGTCATTGCTTTCAGTACAGTCATTGAAGTCAGTACAGTCATTGAAGTCAGTACAGTCATTGAAGTCAGTACAGTCATTGAAGTCAGTAAAGTCAGCTCAGTCATTGAAGTCAGTACAGTCATTGAAGTCAGTAAAGTCAGCTCAGTCATTGAAGTCAGTACAGTCATTGAAGTCGGTACAGTCATTGAAATCAGTAAAGACATCCCAAGATGTTAGTTCATTAACAGAATCAGGCATGAGGGAATCAAAGTCAATGTCAATGCTGTCAATGAAGTCTATTCAGTCATTGAAATCAGTAAAGTCAGAGAATTCAATTACAACAGTAAAGTCAGTACAGTCACTGAAATCACCAGCAGAGGTAGAGTCTGAAGTATCAGTTTCAATGAAGTCAGCAAAGTCAGTTCAGTCATTGAAGTCAGTACAGTCAGCTCAGTCATTGAAGTCAGTAAAGTCAGCTCAGTCATTGAAGTCAGTACAGTCAGCTCAGTCATTGAAGTCAGTAAAGTCAGCTCAGTCATTGAAGTCAGTACAGTCAGCTCAGTCATTGAAGTCAGCTCAGTCAGCTCAGTCATTGAAGTCAGTAAAGTCAGCTCAGTCATTGAAGTCAGTAAAGTCAGCTCAGTCATTGAAGTCAGTAAAGTCAGCTCAGTCATTGAAGTCAGTAAAGTCAGCTCAGTCATTGAAGTCAGCTCAGTCATTGAAGTCAGCTCAGTCATTGAAGTCAGTAAAGTCAGCTCAGTCATTGAAGTCAGTAAAGTCAGCTCAGTCATTGAAGTCAGCTCAGTCAGCTTCTGAAGTATCTAGTCCAGCTGGTTCTGTTCATGAGAAAGATGTGGAGGAAGGATATGATGCTGAGGTGGAGGATGAGAAAGAAGAGGTGGAGGAGGAAGATGTGGAGGTGGAGGATGTGAAAGAAGAGGTGGAGGAGGAAGATGAGGAGGTGGAGGATGAGAAAGAAGAGGTGGAGGAGGAGGAGGAGGAGGAGGTGGAGGATGAGAAAGAAGAGGTGGAGGAGGAAGATGTGGAGGTGGAGGATGAGAAAGAAGAGGTGGAGGAGGAAGATGAGGAGGTGGAGGATGAGATAGAAGAGGTGGAGGAAGATGTGGAGGTGGAGGATGAGAAAGAAGAGGTGGATGAGGAAGATGAGGAGGTGGAGGATGAGAAAGAAGAGGTGGAGGATGAGAAAGAAGAGGTGGAGGAGGAGGTGGAGGATGAGAAAGAAGAGGTGGGGGAGGAGGTCGAGGAGGAGAAAGAAGAGGTGGAGGAGGAAGATGAGGAGGTGGAGGATGAGAAAGAAGAGGTGGATGAGGAGGAGGTGGAGGGGGTAGTTAAGGTGGAGGAGGAGGAGGATGAGAAAGAAGAGGTGGAGGAGGGAGTTAAGGTGGAGGAGGAGGAGGTGGAGGAGGATGAGAAAGAAGAGGAGGAGGGTGAAAAGGCACAGAATGGAGAGAAGGGAGATAATGAGGAAGAGGAGGAGAAATACGAGGAGTTGGTTGAGGAGGAAGTTAAGGATATGGAGGGAGATTATGAGGGGGAGGAGGAAAGGGTGGAGGAGGAAGGGGAGGAAGGAGATGAGCAGGAGGAGACAGAGGAGGAGGAGGGTGAGGAAGTTGAGAGGCAGAGGAAGGAGTTAGCAGAAAAGGAAGAGGAGGGAGAAGGTGAAGAAGATGAGGAGGAGAAAAAGGAGGAGAGAGAAGAGGTGGGGGAAGAGGAGAAGGAAGAAGTGGTGGAGAGTGAGGACAAAAGATCTGAATCAGACTTTGAAGAGGGCAGGAGTGTTGATAGTCATCCATCCTCAGATAACAAAGTCTGTTCCAGTGGCAGGATGTTAGATGAAGTCTGTTATATAGAAGAACGAGGTTTAGAAGAGGAGGGAGAGGAGAAGGAGGAGGACCAGGGCAGCTGTGAAGAGCAGAATTATGACGAGGGGGAGCAGGTGGAGGAAGAGGAGGCAGCAGAGGTTGGGTCTGAAGTATCAATGTCAAGGAAGTCAATTAAGTCTTTAAAGTCAGATAATTCAGTAAAGTCAGAGAAATCTGTAATGTCTGAGAAATCAATGAAATCCGTAAATTCAGAAAAGTCAATGACTTCAAGGCAGTCTGTAAAGTCAGATAAGTCTGTAAAGTCAGATAAATCTGAGGTAGAGTGTAAAGTCTCAGAACACGAGGAGGTTGACGTAGTGTCCAACAACTCCTCCTCTAGAGCCATATACCTCTGTGGTGTCAAAGATCAGGGTCTAGACACCTCCAACGAACTAAAGACTGACGAAGGAGAGGAAGATGAGGATGAGGATGAGGAAGAAAAGGTCAGAGGTAAAGACTGCTCCCATCCTGTTGAGATATCTCAGGAGCTTCTAGACTTTGTCAACACTGCTCTGAAGTCCTCCTCCCTGATGTTCACCTACGACCCTAAGGGTAACCTGCGGATCGAACCGGAGGGGGCAACCAGAGTCGTCCATACCAAACAGATGGTTATATTTAACGGGTGCGTCGACAGCCAGTACGGCCTGAAGAGACTGCCCAGCCCCAACACCTCTGACCTGTCTGACTACAGACCTGAGACATCCAGCAGCGGAGGGTACAAGACCCAGGGGTCAGTGGACATGTCAACGGAGAGCGGAGATGAAGACAAGGAAGAGGCAGGGAGACACTCGCCTGGCTTTCGACGTATCAGACAGACTAGTGACAAGCAGAGTAAAGCCAGTACTACCTCTCTGGAGCTCTGGGCCTCTAAACCCTCGGTAGAAATGAAAGCAGATCAGTTAAGGAGCCCTGAGAGTCTTGAAGGGAAGAGGCCCACAGGGAGCTTTGAGTCTTGTCACTCTGGGGCTAAAGTCTGTGGGGAGAGCCTGTCGTACGTCAGCGGGTCCAGCTCAGTGAAGACAGAACCAGGACCAGAGCTGGTCAGGATGATCGATCAGGGACGTTGGCTATTTAAGGAGGGGGACTCTCCTGAAGGGGTGGGAGGAGCGTGGCAGAGCGCAGCAGACTCTAAGAGCCTCCCTGACTCTAGTGAGGGGGTTCTGATTGACCAAGGGCGCTGGCTTCTTAAGGAGAATCACCTAATCAGGAAGTCTCCCCCGGTTCCCATGGGGATGTATGGTAACCTTGACAACACATCCGTGGATACAACCCTCAGTGAGGAGGCTCCAGCCTACGACCACCTCTCCTCCACCTCCCTCCACCATCACCACCACCTCAACCCCCTGTCTGTCCTCTCCTCCTCCGAGCTAGAGGAGCTGGCCCGACCTCCGACCCCTAAGTGCACCTATTATAACATGTCCCACAGCAGCGACTCAGACCCCTTCCTTGACAATCTCAGTCTCAACGGGAACGGGGCCAGGGAGAGGTCAGAGAGCAAGGATCAGGGATTGCAGGGCAGGTCTAAGAGGGAGACAGTTGTGGACACATCCCGGACCTGGGCGAGGAAAAACGGCAGCATGTCGTCGTTCGCCTCGGTGGAGTTCAGGATGCGGGACGGCAGGGTGCATCCGGAGGCGGGGCTGGGTGGGTCAGAGTCTGCTGTAGAGCCAAGCTCCAGGACTGCAGTGGGTATGTCTGGACGGAGCAGGGCTCTGCAGGTACAGAGCAGTCTAGAGTCTCTACGCTGTGGGCCGTATTGTCCTATACTATAATAACTGTTTTCCAATACGATAAACAACACAGATCTGTCCCATACCATGTACAACAAAGAACTGTCTCATACGATATACAACACAGATCTGTTCCATACGATAAACAACACAGATCTGTTCCATACCATATACACTAAATACCTGTCCCATACCATAATGAATACAATGCAGATCTGTCCCATACCATATACAACACAGACCTGTCCCATACCATAAACAACACATACCTGTCCATACCATATACAACACAGACCTGTCCATACCATATACAACACAGACCTGTCCATACCATATACAACACAGACCTGTCCATACCATAATGACTACAACACAGACCTGTCCCATACCATATACAACACAGACCTGTCCATACCATATACAACATAGACCTGTCCCATACCATATGCAATACAGACCTTTCCATACCATAATGACTACAACACAGACTTGTCCCATACCATGTACAACACAGACCTGTCCCATACCATAAACAACACAGACCTGTCCATACCATAATGACTACAATACAGACCTGTCCATACCATATACAACACAGACCTGTCCATACCATATACAACACAGACCTGTCCATACCATATACAACACAGACCTGTCCATACCATATACAACACAGACCTGTCCCATACCATAATGACTACAATACAGACCTGTCCATACCATATACAAAACAGACCTGTCCCATACCATAAACAACACAGATCTGTCCATACCATATACAACACGGACCTGTCCCATACCATACGCAACACAGACCTTTCCATACCATAATGACTACAATACAGACCTGTCCATACCATATACAACACAGACCTGTCCATACCATATACAACACAGACCTGTCCCATACCATGTACAACACAGACCTGTCCCATACCATAATGATTACAATACAGACCTGTCCCATACCATGTACAACACAGACCTGTCCAATACCATATACAACACAGACTTGTCCCATACCATGTACAACACAGACCTGTCCCATACCATAATGACTACAATACAGATCTGACCCATACCATGTACAACACAGACCTGTCCCATACCATAATGACTACAACACATACCTGTCCCATACCACAGACCTGTCCCATACAATATACAACACAGACCTGTCCCATACAATATACAACACAGACCTGTCCCATACCATCTACAACACAGACCTGTCCATACCATATACAACACAGACCTGTCCATACCATAATGACTACAACACAGACCTGTCCCATACCATATACAACACAGACCTGTCCATACCATATACAACACAGACCTGTCCCATACCATAATGACTACAATACAAACCTGTCCCATACCATATACAACACAGACCTGTCCCATACCATAAACAACACAGACCTGTCCATACCATATACAACACAGACCTGTCCCATACCATATGCAACACAGACCTTTCCATACCATAATGACTACAACACAGACCTGTCCCATACCATATGCAACACAGACCTTTCCAAACCATAATGACTACAACACAGACCTGTCCATACCATAATGACTACAACACAGACCTGTCCCATACAATATACAACACAGACCTGTCCCATACCATCTACAACACAGACCTGTCCCATACCATAATGACTAGAATACAGGCCTGTCCCATACCATGTACAACACAGACCTGTCCCATACCATGTACAACACAGACCTGTCTCATACCATAATGACTACAACACATACCTGTCCCATACCACAGACCTGTCCCATACAATATACAACACAGACCTGTCCCATACAATATACAACACAGACCTGTCCCATACAATATACAACACAGACCTGTCCCATACCATATACAACACAGACCTTTTATTAATAATAATGACTCCAACACAGACCTGTCCCATACAATATACAACACAGACCTGTCCCATACCATATACAACACAGACCTTTTATTAATAATAATGACTCCAACACAGACCTGTCCCATACAATATACAACACAGACCTGTCCCATACCACAGACCTGTCCCATACAATATACAACACAGACCTGTCCCATACAATATACAACACAGACCTGTCCCATACAATATACAACACAGACCTGTCCCATACCATATACAACACAGACCTTTTATTAATAATAATGACTCCAACACATACCTGTCCCATGTATGGTATCATACTACAATAGTATTGGTACTGTCTGTACTGTCCTATACTATAATACTTTGGTTCTGTCTGTCCCTGTCCGATACTATAATACTATTGGTTCTGTCCCAGACTATAATACTATTGGTTCTGTCCCAGACTATAATACTATTGGTTCTGTCCCAGACTATAATACTATTGGTTCTGTCCCAGACTATAATACTATTGGTTCTGTCCCAGACTATAATACTATTGGTTCTGTCCCAGACTATAATACTATTGGTTCTGTCCCAGACTATAATACTATTGGTTCTGTCCCAGACTATAATACTATTGGTTCTGTCCCAGACTATAATACTATTGGTTCTGTCCCAGACTATAATACTATTGGTTCTGTCCCAGACTATAATACTATTGGTTCTGTCCCAGACGTTATAGTTTAGATAGAAGTTTCTGTTTTGTTTGTTGTCATGCTGTAAATCTTCTTCTATGTTTGATGATGTGTTGAAGAGAGAGTTGTTTCGCTGTATGCTCTAACCACTAGACTAAGCTGAGAGAGTTGTTTCGCTGTATGCTCTAACCACTAGACTAAGCTGAGAGAGTTGTTTCGCTGTATGCTCTAACCACTAGACTAAGCTGAGAGAGTTGTTTCGCTCTGCGCTCTAACCACTAGACTACCTGAGAGATTTGTTTCTCTAACCACTAGGCTACACTGAGAGAGTTGTTTCGCTTTACGCTCTAACCACTAGACTAAGCTGAGAGAGTTGTTTCTCTAACCACTAGGCTACACAGAGAGAGTTGTTTCGCTTTACGCTCTAACCACTAGACTACACTGAGAGAGTTGTTTCGCTCTACGCTCTAACCACTAGACTACCTGAGAGTTGTTTCTCTAACCACTAGACTACGCTGAGAGAGTTGTTTCTGTTCGTTGTTCTACTGTAAATCTCCTATGTTTGATGTGTTGAAGAGATAGTTATTTCTCTAACCACTAGGCTACACTGTGAGAGTTGTTTCTCTAACCACTCGGCCACACTGTGAAAGTTATTTCTCTAACCACTCGGCCACACTGTGAGAGTTGTTTCTCTAACCACTAGGCTACACTGAGAGTTGTTTCTCTAACCACTAGGCTACACTGAGAGTTGTTTCTCTAACCACTAGACTACACTGAGAGTTGTTTCTCTAACCACTAGGCTACACTGAGAGTTGTTTCTCTAACCACTAGTCTACACTGAGAGTTGTTTCTCTAACCACTAGTCTACACTGAGAATTGTTTCTCTAACCACTAGTCTACACTGAGTGTTGTTTCTCTAACCACTAGGCTACACTG
The DNA here is from genome assembly GCF_045791955.1 of Oncorhynchus clarkii lewisi. Classification (NCBI taxonomy): domain Eukaryota; kingdom Metazoa; phylum Chordata; class Actinopteri; order Salmoniformes; family Salmonidae; genus Oncorhynchus; species Oncorhynchus clarkii. The sequence goes on from NC_092166.1 coordinate 605,301, forward strand.
AGAGTTGTTTCTCTAACCACTAGTCTACACTGAGTGTTGCGTCTCTCACACGCAGATTATTATCATAATTTCATGAGTGACGGAACTCAAAGCAGCAAATGTATTTTTATAACAAATAGCTGTTGAATACCACAAAGTTACCACAATGTCACCTCACATATCCAGATTATAATATGTCAGCAATAGCAAATCAGGAACTAAATGTAATTAATCAGGAGTACTCAGATATTTGAGCAATTTATTTATTGATCATTGGTTGATGATCTGTGATAATCTGTTGTTGTACTGTTTGTGGTACATGTTGATCCGGCTTCTCTCTGTATGATATACAGTAAAGATTTGTAAATACTGTACCGATCTCACGGTACAGATCATGTTTATATGTATAACACTCTAAATCATGTTCTTCTAAAGACATTGTTGATTACAAACTAACAAGTAAGTAAATGGTAAAGAAAACTGTACATAACGAATACTGTTAAAGGCAGCTCCTGTTATCAATGTGTATTGTATATGTTCTTGTTGTTTTTGTTGTGAGGATTTGGAATGTACATTATTAAATGATTCCTCTATGATAAACTGTCAACTAGAATACTAGCTATGTTGTGTGTGAACTCCTGTACTAGAGAACCAGAGAATCATCTACTGATGTCAGTCATATGGGTCGTTACCTAGGAAACAGACAGCTGTGTGTGACACCCTAAACTCAGAGGTATTCATGTCATGAGAAGGAATTCCCCTCAGCCACGCCCACAAATTGAGGAAAACAAATATTCTTTCCCATTGATCCCATTGTAAAAGAGACAATTTAGTTGTCGTTTTTTTGATAAACAGAAATCACAAAACATGCCGAAAAGCTGCTTTGTTGTTCAATGTACATGTAACCAGGTCAAAAATCCCTACCTATGGTTCGCGATGCTCCCACCTAGTGAAATAGAGCCTAAAAGAAAAGCCGTGTGCTGTGGATTCAGGATATATGTGGGGGAAATTATGGAAACCCTGTGTCCAAGTAGACTACACATAGCTATGTGTGGAAAACATTTAATCACAGGTAAGACATTCAACTCATTTAGTATAGTCTGTTAGTAACTCCACTCACTACTAGTAGTTATATAGTCTGTTAGTTACTCCATTCACTACTAGTAGTTATATAGTCTGTTAGTAACCCCACTCACTACTAGTAGTTATATAGTCTGTTAGTAACTCCACTCACTACTAGTAGTTATATAGTCTGTTAGTAACTCCACTCACTACTAGTAGTTATATAGTCTGTTAGTAACTCCACTCACTACTAGTAGTTATATAGTCTGTTAGTTACTCCATTCACTACTAGTAGTTATATAGTCTGTTAGTAACCCCACTCACTACTAGTAGTTATATAGTCTGTTAGTAACTCCACTCACTACTAGTAGTTATATAGTCTGTTAGTAACTCCACTCACTACTAGTAGTTATATAGTCTGTTAGTAACTCCACTCACTACTAGTAGTTATATAGTCTGTTAGTAACTCCACTCACTACTAGTAGTTATATAGTCTGTTAGTAACTCCACTCACTACTAGTAGTTATATAGTCTGTTAGTAACTCCACTCACTACTAGTAGTTATATAGTCTGTTAGTAACTCCACTCACTACTAGTAGTTGTATAGTCTGTTAGTAACTCCACTCACTACTAGTAGTTGTATAGTCTGTTAGTAACTCCACTCACTACTTGTAGTTATATAGTCTGTTAGTAACTCCACTCACTACTAGTAGTTGCATAGTCTGTTAGTAACTCCATTCACTACTTGTAGTTGTATAGTCTGTTAGTTACTCCATTCACTACTTGTAGCTGTAAAGACCATTTGTTTGTGTTATTGGTCTTGGTTAGCTTAATGTTCTGGTTGGTAGCTAGCTAGCTCTCACTCGTGTGGCTATTGTCAGAGGCATCATGTGAGAACGCTCGGGAGCAGACAATGTTGACAAGTCATCTTTAGACATGTTCTTTTATTAAACGTAGTTTTGTAATTGACTAAAACCAACAGACAACAACAAAATTGGGTTTGAAAAAGGTTACGTAATATCTGGGAGAGACTTGCTGACTGGAGAGGAGTTGGTCTCGAGGTGTAATGATCAACGAGGTGCAGGAACTCTCTTTAACTGTACCAAATACGATTGGTGTTCTAGTACTTGTGTTCTTTAGGAGGGGCTGGTTCTCTGTCTCAGTTGGTGCTGTGGGTACAGATAGAGGGCGCCAGTTCAGTGAAGTCTGACACAGTCATCTCCTGAATACTCACACACACTCGCGCACAGGCACTCACACCCACAGGCGTCACACAAACACAGGCGCTCACACACTTCTTTTTAATACGAAGGCTCAGCTGGGACCCTCAGTTAGGATTTACAGCCTGTCTTCATCACACAATATCCTGTCTAGTCTATTGAACACTCTAACCTAGACATATTATCCTGTCTAGTCTATTCTATTCTACATACTCAGAATAGCAGCCGGATCAGGATGACTGTGGTGTGGAACAGAAGCAGCTACTTAAATGTCAACACTAAATGTCCTTCACATACAGACAACAAACAAGTTAATAAGCAAACCCACAAAGAAGAGCCAACTTGCCAAACAACAGGACATAACCTGAGGAATGGCTTGACAGACTAGACACAAACGATAAACAGGAAGAACAGTTTTCATCTTCTTAAACCAGAATAATGTCTTCATTCACAAAGCAAAACATTGTTTTGTAGTCCTCTGTACCATCATCAAGATTATGGATCAGCTGCCTGGTCCAGCTCAGAACGGTAGGTGATGTTATGGTTCTATATCCATGGTTACGGGACTAAATATATTTTCTCCGCCGCAGCGCTGAATAGAGCCGCAGCGCCTCAGGTCTGGAAACACAGTCAGCCTCAACAGATAACCACTTATCTGTCACCACTCTCCTCATCACTCCATACCGGCCAGTACAGTAGGAACAGTCTCCTATCAGCCACCACTCTCCTCATCACTCCATACCGGCCAGTACAGTAGGAACAGTCTCCTATCAGCCACCACTCTCCTCATCACTCCATACCGGCCAGTACAGTAGGAACAGTCTCCTATCAGCCACCACTCTCCTCATCACTCCATACCGGCCAGTACAGTAGGAACAGTCTCTTATCTGTTACCTCTCCCCACAGGGCTGTACATCAGGAACGGTCTCTTATCTGTTACCTCTCCCCACAGGGCTGTACATCAGGAACAGTCTCTTATCTGTTACCTCTCCCCACAGGGCTGTACATCAGGAACAGTCTCTTACAGTGCCTTGCGAAAGTATTCGGCCCCCTTGAACTTTGCAACCTTTTGCCACATTTCAGGCTTCAAACATAAAGATATAAAACTGTATTTTTTTGTGAAGAATCAACAACAAGTGGGACACAATCATGAAGTGGAATGACATTTATTAGATATTTCAAACTTTTTTAACAAATCAAAAACTGAAAAATTAGGCGTGCAAAATTATTCAGCCCCCTTAAGTTAATACTTTGTAGCGCCACCTTTTGCTGCGATTACAGCTGTAAGTCGCTTGGGGTATGCCTCTATCAGTTTTGCACATCGAGAGACTGACATTTTTTCCCATTCCTCCTTGCAAAACAGCTCGAGCTCAGTGAGGTTGGATGGAGAGCATTTGTGAACAGCAGTTTTCAGTTCTTTCCACAGATTCTCGATTGGATTCAGGTCTGGACTTTGACTTGGCCATTCTAACACCTGGATATGTTTATTTTTGAACCATTCCATTGTAGATTTTGCTTTATGTTTTGGATCATTGTCTTGTTGGAAGACAAATCTCCGTCCCAGTCTCAGGTCTTTTGCAGACTCCATCAGGTTTTCTTCCAGAATGGTCCTGTATTTGGCTCCATCCATCTTCCCATCAATTTTAACCATCTTCCCTGTCCCTGCTGAAGAAAAGCAGGCCCAAACCATGATGCTGCCACCACCATGTTTGACAGTGGGGATGGTGTGTTCAGCTGTGTTGCTTTTACGCCAAACATAACGTTTTTCATTGTTGCCAAAAAGTTCAATTTTGGTTTCATCTGACCAGAGCACCTTCTTCCACGTTTGGTGTGTCTCCCAGGTGGCTTGTGGCAAACTTTAAACGACACTTTTTATGGATATCTTTAAGAAATGGCTTTCTTCTTGCCACTCTTCCATAAAGGCCAGATTTGTGCAATATACGACTGATTGTTGTCCTATGGACAGAGTCTCCCACCTCAGCTGTAGATCTCTGCAGTTCATCCAGAGTGATCATGCGCCTCTTGGCTGCATCTCTGATCAGTCTTCTCCTTGTATGAGCTGAAAGTTTAGAGGGACGGCCAGGTCTTGGTAGATTTGCAGTGGTCTGATACTCCTTCCATTTCAATATTATCGCTTGCACAGTGCTCCTTGGGATGTTTAAAGCTTGGGAAATCTTTTTGTATCCAAATCCGGCTTTAAACTTCTTCACAACAGTATCTCGGACCTGCCTGGTGTGTTCCTTGTTCTTCACGATGCTCTCTGTGCTTTTAACGGACCTCTGAGACTATCACAGTGCAGGTGCATTTATACGGAGATTTCATTACACACAGGTGGATTGTATTTTTCATCATTAGTCATTTAGGTCAACATTGGATCATTCAGAGATCCTCACTGAACTTATGGAGAGAGTTTGCTGCACTGAAAGTAAAGGGGCTGAATAATTTTGCACGCCCAATTTTTCAGTTTTTGATTTGTTAAAAAAGTTTGAAAGATCCAATAAATGTCGTTCCACTTCATGATTGTGTCCCACTTGTTGATTCTTCACAAAAAAATAGTTTTATATCTTTATGTTTGAAGCCTGAAATGTGGCAAAAGGTCGCAAAGTTCAAGGGGGCCGAATACTTTCGCAAGGCACTGTATCTGAATATCACAGCTCTTTCTCCGAGGATAAAACACATATCAGGACAGAACCGTAACAACTACATTCTCTCTGGAGAAGATGAGCCGCCCTACCTGAAGGTTTATCTGCTGTATAGACCAGGACATGGAGGAGGCGGGATGACCGGCCTCTGAGAAATATTTGACCCACATAGTCCTCCCATAGTCGCTCTGATAGTCCCTCATAGTCCCTCATCATCCTCTCATAATCCCTCTTAGTCCTCCCATAGTCGCTCACAGTCCTCTCATAATCCTCCCATAGTCGCTCATAGTCCTCTCATTGTCCTCCCATAGTCGCTCACAGTCCTCTGATAGTCCCTCATAGTCCCAAATAATCCTTCATAGTCCCTCATAGTCCCTCATCATCCTCTCATAATCCCTCATAGTCCTCCCATAGTCGCTCACGGTCCTCTCATAGTCCTCCCATAGTCGCTCACAGTCCTCTGATAGTCCCTCATAGTCCCTAATAATCCTTCATAGTCCTTCATAGTCCCTCATCATCCTCTCATAATCCCTCATAGTTCCTCATCATTCTCTCATAGTCCCTCATCATCCTCTCATAATCCCTCATAGTCCATCATCATCCCTCATAGTCCCTCATCATCCTCTAATAGTCCCTCATAATCCCTCATAGTCCCTCATCATTCTCTCATAGTCCCTCATCATCCTCTCATAATCCTTAATAGTCCCTCATCATCCCCTCATAATCCCCCATAGTCCCTAATAGTCCCTCATCATCCTCTCCTAGTCCCTCATCATTCCCCATAGTCCCTCATAGTCCCTCATCATCCTCTCATAGTCCCTCATCATCCTCTCATAGTCCCTCATCATTCCTCATAGTCCCTCATAGTCCCTCATCATCCTCTCATAGTCCCTCATCATCCTCTCATAGTCCCTCATCATCCCTCATAGTCCCTCATCATCCTCCCATAGTCCCTCATCATCCCTCATAGTCCCTCATCATCCTATCATAGTCCCTCATCATCCCTCATAGTCCCTCATCATCCCTCATAATCCCTCACCATCCTCTCATAGTCCCTCATAGTCCCTCATCATCCTCTCCAAGTCCCTCATCATGCCTCATAGTCCCTCATCATCCTATCGTAGTCCCTCATCATCCTTCATAGTACCTCATCATCCTCTCATAGTCCCTCATCATCCTCTCCTAGTCCCTCATCATCCCCCATAGTCCCTCATAGTCCCTCATCATCCTCTCATAGTCCCATCATAGTCCCTCATCATCCACTCATAATCCCTCAACATCCTCTCATAGTCCCATCATTGTCCCTCACAGTCCCTAATAGTCCCTCATCATCCTCTCAAAGTCCCTCATCATCCTCTCATAGTCCTCTCATAGTCCCTTATCATCCTCTCATAGTCCCTCATCATCCCTCATAGTCCCTCATCCTCCTCTCTTAGTCCCTCATCATCCCTCATAATCCTATTTAATCCTATCATAGTTCCTCATCATCCCTCATAGTCCCTCATCATCCCTCATAGTCCCTCATAGTCCCTCATCATCCTCTCATAGTCCCTCATCATCCCTCATCATCCCTCATAGTCCCTCATAGTCCCTCATCATCCTCTCATAGTCCCTCATCATCCTCTCATAGTCCCTCATCATCCTCTCATAGTCCCATCATAGTCCCTCATCATCCTCTCATTATCATAATCCCTCATCATCCTCTCATAGTCCCATCATAGCCCCTCACAGTCCCTAATAGTCCCTCAACATCCTCTCAAAGTCCCTCATCATCCTCTCATAGTCCTCTCATAGTCCCTCATCATCCTCTCATAGTCCCTCATCATCCCTCATAGTCCCTCATCATCCTCCCATACTCCCTCATCATCCCTCATAGTCCCTCATCATTCTATCATAGTCCCTCATCATCCTTCATAATCCTCTCATAGTCCCTCATAGTCCCTCATCATCCTCTCATAGTCCCATCATAGTCCCTCACATTCCCTAATAGTCCCTCATCATCCCCTCATAATCCCCCAAAGTCCCTAATAGTCCCTCATCATCCTCTCATAGTCCCTCATCCTTCTCTCCTAGTCCCTCATCATCCCCCATAGTCCCTCATAGTCCCTCATCATCCTCTCATAGTCCCTCATCATCCTCTCATAGTCCTCTCATAGTACCTTATCATCCTCTCATAATCCCTAATAGTCCCTCATCATCCCCTCATAATCCCCCATAGTCCCTAATAGTCCCTCATCATCCTCTCATAGTCCCTCATCATGCCTCATAGTCCCTCATCATCCTATCGTAGTCCCTCATCATCCTTCAAAGTACCTCATCATTCTCTCATAGTCCCTCATCATCCCCCATAGTCCCTCATAGTCCCTCATCATCCTCTCATAGTCCCTCATAGTCCCTCATCATCCTCTCCTAGTCCCTCATCATCCCCCATAGTCCCTCATAGTCCCTCATCATCCTCTCATAGTCCCTCATAGTCCCTCACAGTCCCCTAATAGTCCCTCATCATCCTCTCAAAGTCTCTCATAATCCTCTCATAGTCCTCTCATAGTCCCTTATCATCCTCTCATAGTCCCTCATCATCCTCTCATAGTCCTCTCATAGTCCCTCATCATCCTCTCATAGTCCCTCATAGTCCCTCATCATCCCTCATAGTCCTTCATCATCCTCTCATAGTCCCTCATCATCCTCTCATTGTCCCTCATCATCCTCTCATAGTCCCTCATACTCCCTCATCATCCCTCATAGTCCCTCATCATCCTCTCATAGTCCTTCATCATCCCTTTATAGTCCTTCATCATCATATTATAGTTCCTCATCATCCTCTCATAGTCCCTCATCATCCCTCATAGTCCCTCATAGTCCCTCATCATCCTCTCATAGTCCCTCATCATCCTCTCATAGTCCCTCATCATCCTATCATTGTCCCTCATCATCCCTCATAGTCCCTCAGCATCCCTCATAATCCCTCACCATCCTCTCATAGTCCCTCATAGTCCCTCATCATCCTCTCATAGTCCCTCATCATGCCTCATAGTCCCTCATCATCCTATCGTAGTCCCTCATCATCCTTCATAGTACCTCATCATCCTCTCATAGTCCCTCATCATCCTCTCCTAGTCCCTCATCATCCCCCATAGTCCCTCATAGTCCCTCATCATCCTCTCATAGTCCCTCATCCTTCTCTCCTAGTCCCTCATCATCCCCCATAGTCCCTCATAGTCCCTCATCATCCTCTCATAGTCCCTCATCATCCTCTCATAGTCCTCTCATAGTACCTCATCATCCTCTCATAGTCCCTCATCATCCCTCATAGTCCCTCATCATCCTCCCATACTCCCTCATCATCCCTCATAGTCCCTCATCATTCTATCATAGTCCCTCATCATCCTTCATAATCCTCTCATAGTCCCTCATAGTCCCTCATCATCCTCTCATAGTCCCATCATAGTCCCTCACATTCCCTAATAGTCCCTCATCATCCCCTCATAATCCCCCATAGTCCCTAATAGTCCCTCATCATCCTCTCATAGTCCCTCATCCTTCTCTCCTAGTCCCTCATCATCCCCCATAGTCCCTCATAGTCCCTCATCATCCTCTCATAGTCCCTCATCATCCTCTCATAGTCCTCTCATAGTACCTTATCATCCTCTCATAATCCCTAATAGTCCCTCATCATCCCCTCATAATCCCCCATAGTCCCTAATAGTCCCTCATCATCCTCTCATAGTCCCTCATCATGCCTCATAGTCCCTCATCATCCTATCGTAGTCCCTCATCATCCTTCAAAGTACCTCATCATTCTCTCATAGTCCCTCATCATCCTCTCCTAGTCCCTCATCATCCCCCATAGTCCCTCATAGTCCCTCATCATCCTCTCATAGTCCCTCATAGTCCCTCATCATCCTCTCATAGTCCCTCATCATCCTCTCATAGTCCCATCATACTCCCTCACAGTCCCCTAATAGTCCCTCATCATCCTCTCAAAGTCTCTCATAATCCTCTCATAGTCCTCTCATAGTCCCTTATCATCCTCTCATAGTCCCTCATCATCCTCTCATAGTCCTCTCATAGTCCCTCATCATCCTCTCATAGTCCCTCATAGTCCCTCATCATCCCTCAAAGTCCTTCATCATCCACTCATAGTCCCTCATCATCCTCTCATTGTCCCTCATCATCCTCTCATAGTCCCTCATACTCCCTCATCATCCCTCATAGTCCCTCATCATCCTCTCATAGTCCTTCATCATCCCTTTATAGTCCTTCATCATCCTATTATAGTTCCTCATCATCCTCTCATAGTCCCTCATCATCCCTCATAGTCCCTCATAGTCCCTCATCATCCTCTCATAGTCCCTCATCATCCTCTCATAGTCCCTCATCATCCTATCATTGTCCCTCATCATCCCTCATAGTCCCTCAGCATCCCTCATAATCCCTCACCATCCTCTCATAGTCCCTCATAGTCCCTCATCATCCTCTCATAGTCCCTCATCATGCCTCATAGTCCCTCATCATCCTATCGTAGTCCCTCATCATCCTTCATAGTACCTCATCATCCTCTCATAGTCCCTCATCATCCTCTCCTAGTCCCTCATCATCCCCCATAGTCCCTCATAGTCCCTCATCATCCTCTCATAGTCCCATCATAGTCCCTCATCATCCTCTCATAATCCCTCATCATCCTCTCATAGTCCCATCATAGTCCCTCACATTCCCTTATAGTCCCTCATCATCCTCTCAAAGTCCCTCATCATCCTCTCATAGTCCTCTCATAGTCCCTTGTCATCCTCTCATAGTCCCTCGTCATCCTCTCATAGTCCCTCATAGTCCCTCATCATCCCTCATAGTCCCTCATCCTCCTCTCATAGTCCCTCATCATCCCGCATAGTCCTATATCATCCTATCATAATTCCTCATCATCCCTCATAGTCCCTCATCATCCCTCATAGTCCCTCATCATCCCTCATAGTCCCTCATAGTCCCTCATCATCCTCTCATAGTCCCTCATCATCCTCTCATAGTCCCTCATCATCCTCTCATAGTCCCTCATAGTCCCTCATCATCCCTCATAGTCCTTCATCATCCTCTCATAGTCCCTCATCATCCTCTCATTGTCCCTCATCATCCTCTCATAGTCCCTCATACTCCCTCATCATCCCTCATAGTCCCTCATCATCCTCTCATAGTCCTTCATCATCCCTTTATAGTCCTTCATCATCCTATTATAGTTCCTCATCATCCTCTCATAGTCCCTCATCATCCCTCATAGTCCCTCATAGTCCCTCATCATCCTCTCATAGTCCCTCATCATCCTCTCATAGTCCCTCATCATCCTATCATTGTCCCTCATCATCCCTCATAGTCCCTCAGCATCCCTCATAATCCCTCACCATCCTCTCATAGTCCCTCATAGTCCCTCATCATCCTCTCATAGTCCCTCATCATGCCTCATAGTCCCTCATCATCCTATCGTAGTCCCTCATCATCCTTCATAGTACCTCATCATCCTCTCATAGTCCCTCATCATCCTCTCCTAGTCCCTCATCATCCCCCATAGTCCCTCATAGTCCCTCATCATCCTCTCATAGTCCCATCATAGTCCCTCATCATCCTCTCATAATCCCTCATCATCCTCTCATAGTCCCATCATAGTCCCTCACAGTCCCTTATAGTCCCTCATCATCCTCTCAAAGTCCCTCATCATCCTCTCATAGTCCTCTCATAGTCCCTTATCATCTTCTCATAGTCCCTCGTCATCCTCTCATAGTCCCTCATAGTCCCTCATCATCCCTCATAGTCCCTCATCCTCCTCTCATAGTCCCTCATCATCCCTCATAGTCCTATATCATCCTATCATAATTCCTCATCATCCCTCATAGTCCCTCATCATCCCTCATAGTCCCTCATCATCCCTCATAGTCCCTCATAGTCCCTCATCATCCTCTCATAGTCCCTCATCATCCTCTCATAGTCCCTCATCATCCTCTCATAGTCCCTCATCATCCCTCATAGTCCCTCATCATCCTCCCATACTCCCTCATCATCCCTCATAGTCCCTCATCATCCTATCATAGTCCCTCATCATCTCTCATAATCCCTTATCATCCTCTCATAGTCCCTCATAGTCCCTCATCATCCTCTCATAGTCCCATCATAGTCCCTCACATTCCCTAATAGTCCCTCATCATCCCCTCAAAATCCCCCTTAGTCCCTAATAGTCCCTCATCATCCTCTCATAGTCCCTCATCATCCTCCATAGTCCCTCATAGTCCCTCATCATCCTCTCATAGTCCCTCATCATCCTCTCTTAGTCCTCTCATAGTCCCTTATCATCCTCTCATAATCCCTAATAGTCCCTCATCATCCCCTCATAATCCCCCATAGTCCCTAATCATCCCTCATCATCCTCTCATAGTCGCTCATCATCCCTCATAGTCCCTTATCATCCCTCATAATCCCTCACCATCCTCTCATAGTCCCTCATAGTCCCTCATCATCCTCTCCTAGTCCCTCATCATGCCTCATAGTCCCTCATCATCCTATCGTAGTCCCTCATCATCCTTCAAAGTACCTCATCTTTCTCTCATAGTCCCTCATCATCCTCTCCTAGTCCCTCATCATCCCCCATAGTCCCTCATAGTCCCTCATCATCCTCTCATAGTCCCTCATAGTCCCTCATCATCCTCTCATAGTCCCTCATCATCCTCTCATAGTCCCATCATACTCCCTCACAGTCCCCTAATAGTCCCTCATCATCCTCTCAAAGTCTCTCATAATCCTCTCATAGTCCTCTCATGGTCCCTTATCATCCTCTCATAGTCCCTCATCATCCTCTCATAGTCCTCTCATAGTCCCTCATCATCCTCTCATATGCCCTCATAGTCCCTCATCATCCCTCATAGTCCCTCATCATCCTCTCATAGTCCCTCATCATCCCTCATAGTCCTTCATCATCCTATCATAGTTCCTCATCATCCCTCATAGTCCCTCATCATCCTCTCATAGTCCCTCATAGTTCCTCATCGTCCTCTCATAGTCCCTCATCATCCTCTCATAGTCCCTCATCATCCTCTCATAGTCCCTCATAGTCCCTCATCATCCCTTATAGTCCCTCATCATCCTATCATAGTCCCTCATCATCCCTCATAGTCCCTCATCATCCATCATAATCCCTCATCATCCTCTCTTAGTCCCTCATCATCCTCTCATAGTCCCATCATAGTCCCTCACAGTCCCTAATAGTCCCTCATCATCCTCTCATAGTCCCTCATCATCCTCTCATAGTCCTCTCATAGTCCCTTTTCATCATCTCATAATCCCTAATAGTCCCTCATCATCCCCTCATAATCCCGCATAGTCCCTAAAAGTCCCTCATCATCCTCTCATAGTCCTCTCATAGTCCCTCATCATCCTCTCATAGTCCCTCATCATCCCTCATAGTCCCTCATCATCCTCCCATACTCCCTCATCATCCCTCATAGTCCCTCATCATTCTATCATAGTCCCTCATCATCCTTCATAATCCTCTCATAGTCCCTCATAGTCCCTCATCATCCTCTCATAGTCCCATCATAGTCCCTCACATTCCCTAATAGTCCCTCATCATCCCCTCATAATCCCCCATAGTCCATAATAGTCCCTCATCATCCTCTCATAGTCCCTCATCCTTCTCTCCTAGTCCCTCATCATCCCCCATAGTCCCTCATAGTCCCTCATCATCCTCTCATAGTCCCTCATCATCCTCTCATAATCCCTAATAGTCCCTCATCATGCCTCATAGTCCCTCATCATCCTATCGTAGTCCCTCATCATCCTTCAAAGTACCTCATCATTCTCTCATAGTCCCTCATCATCCTCTCCTAGTCCCTCATCATCCCCCATAGTCCCTCATAGTCCCTCATCATCCTCTCATAGTCCCTCATAGTCCCTCATCATCCTCTCATAGTCCCTCATCATCCTCTCATAGTCCCATCATACTCCCTCACAGTCCCCTAATAGTCCCTCATCATCCTCTCAAAGTCTCTCATAATCCTCTCATAGTCCTCTCATAGTCCCTTATCATCCTCTCATAGTCCCTCATCATCCTCTCATAGTCCTCTCATAGTCCCTCATCATCCTCTCATAGTCCCTCATAGTCCCTCATCATCTCCTCATAATCCCCCATAGTTCCTAATAGTCCCTCATCATCCTCTCATAGTCCCTCATCCTTCTCTCGTAGTCTCTCATCATCCCCCATAGTCCCTCATAGTCCCTCATCATCCTCTCATAGTCCCTCATCATCCTCTCATAGTCCTCTCATGGTACCTTATCATCCTCTCATAATCCCTAATAGTCCCTCATCATCCCCTCATAATCCCCCATAGTCCCTAATAGTCCCTCATCATCCTCTCATAGTCCCTCATCATGCCTCATAGTCCCTCATCATCCTATCGTAGTCCCTCATCATCCTTCAAAGTACCTCATCATTCTCTCATAGTCCCTCATCATCCTCTCATAGTCCCTCATAGTCCCTCATCATCCTCTCATAGTCCCTCATCATCCTCTCATAGTCCCATCATACTCCCTCACAGTCCCCTAATAGTCCCTCATCATCCTCTCAAAGTCTCTCATAATCCTCTCATAGTCCTCTCATAGTCCCTTATCATCCTCTCATAGTCCCTCATCATCCTCTCATAGTCCTCTCATAGTCCCTCATCATCCTCTCATAGTCCCTCATAGTCCCTCATCATCCCTCATAGTCCTTCATCATCCTATCATAGTTCCTCATCATCCCTCATAGTCCCTCATCATCCTCTCATAGTCCCTCATCATCCTCTCATTGTCCCTCATCATCCTCTCATAGTCCCTCATACTCCCTCATCATCCCTCATAGTCCCTCATCATCCTCTCATAGTCCCTCATCATCCTCTCATAGTCCCATCATACTCCCTCACAGTCCCCTAATAGTCCCTCATCATCCTCTCAAAGTCTCTCATAATCCTCTCATAGTCCTCTCATAGTCCCTTATCATCCTCTCATAGTCCCTCATCATCCTCTCATAGTCCTCTCATAGTCCCTCATCATCCTCTCATAGTCCCTCATAGTCCCTCATCATCTCCTCATAATCCCCCATAGTTCCTAATAGTCCCTCATCATCCTCTCATAGTCCCTCATCCTTCTCTCGTAGTCTCTCATCATCCCCCATAGTCCCTAATAGTCCCTCATCATCCTCTCATAGTCCCTCATCATGCCTCATAGTCCCTCATCATCCTATCGTAGTCCCTCATCATCCTTCAAAGTACCTCATCATTCTCTCATAGTCCCTCATCATCCTCTCATAGTCCCTCATAGTCCCTCATCATCCTCTCATAGTCCCTCATCATCCTCTCATAGTCCCATCATACTCCCTCACAGTCCCCTAATAGTCCCTCATCATCCTCTCAAAGTCTCTCATAATCCTCTCATAGTCTTCTCATAGTCCCTTATCATCCTCTCATAGTCCCTCATCATCCTCTCATAGTCCTCTCATAGTCCCTCATCATCCTCTCATAGTCCCTCATAGTCCCTCATCATCCCTCATAGTCCTTGATCATCCTATCATAGTTCCTCATCATCCCTCATAGTCCCTCATCATCCTCTCATAGTCCCTCATCATCCTCTCATTGTCCCTCATCATCCTCTCATAGTCCCTCATACTCCCTCATCATCCCTCATAGTCCCTCATCATCCTCTCATAGTCCTTCATCATCCCTTTATAGTCCTTCATCATCCTCTTATAGTTCCTCATCATCCTCTCTTAGTCCCTCATCATCCCTCATAGTCCCTCATAGTCCCTCATCATCCTCTCATAGTCCCTCATCATCCTCTCATAGTCCCTCATCATCCCTCATAGTCCCTCATCATCCTCCCATAGTCCCTCATCATCCCTCATAGTCCATCATCATCCTATTATTGTCCCTCATCATCCCTCATAGTCCCTCATCATCCCTCATAATCCCTCACCATCCTCTCATAGTCCCTCATAGTCCCTCATCATCCTCTCATAGTCCCTCATCATGCCTCATAGTCCCTCATCATCCTATCGTAGTCCCTCATCATCCTTCATAGTACCTCATCATCCTCTCATAGTCCCTCATCATCCTCTCCTAGTCCCTCATCATCCCCCATAGTCCCTCATAGTCCCTCATCATCCTCTCATAGTCCCTCATCATCCTCTCATAGTCCCATCATAGTCCCTCATCATCCTCTCATAATCCCTCATCATCCTCTCATAGTCCCATCATAGTCCCTCACAGTCCCTAATAGTCCCTCATCATCCTCTCAAAGTCCCTCATCATCCTCTCATAGTCCTCTCATAGTCCCTTATCATCCTCTCATAGTCCCTCGTCATCCTCTCATAGTCCCTCATAGTCCCTCATCATCCCTCATAGTCCCTCATCCTCCTCTCATAGTCCCTCATCATCCCTCATAGTCCTATATCATCCTATCATAATTCCTCATCATCCCTCATAGTCCCTCATCATCCCTCATAGTCCCTCATCATCCCTCATAGTCCCTCATAGTCCCTCATCATCCTCTCACAGTCCCTCATCATCCTCTCATAGTCCCTCATCATCCTCTCATAGTCCCTCATAGTTCCTCATCATCCCTCATAGTCCCTCATCATCCTCCCATACTCCCTCATCATCCCTCATAGTCCCTCATCATCCTATCATAGTCCCTCATCATCTCTCATAATCCCTTATCATCCTCTCATAGTCCCTCATAGTCCCTCATCATCCTCTCATAGTCCCATCATAGTCCCTCACATTCCCTAATAGTCCCTCATCATCCCCTCAAAATCCCCCATAGTCCCTAATAGTCCCTCATCATCCTCTCATAGTCCCTCATCATCCTCCATAGTCCCTCATAGTCCCTCATCATCCTCTCATAGTCCCTCATCATCCTCTCATAGTCCTCTCATAGTCCCTTATCATCCGCTCATAATCCCTAATAGTCCCTCATCATCCCCTCATATTCCACCATAGTCCCTAATAGTCCCTCATCATCCTCTCATAGTCGCTCATCATCCCTCATAGTCCCTCATCATCCCTCATAATCCCTCACCATCCTCTCATAGTCCCTCATAGTCCCTCATGATCCTCTCCTAGTCCCTCATCATGCCTCATAGTCCCTCATCATCCTATCGTAGTCCCTCATCCTCCTTCAAAGTACCTCATCATTCTCTCATAGTCCCTCATCATCCTCTCCTAGTCCCTCATCCTCCCCCATAGTCCCTCATAGTCCCTCATCATCCTCTCATAGTCCCTCATAGTCCCTCATCATCCTCTCATAGTCCCTCATCATCCTCTCATAGTCCCATCATACTCCCTCACAGTCCCCTAATAGTCCCTCATCATCCTCTCAAAGTCTCTCATAATCCTCTCATAGTCCTCTCATAGTCCCTTATCATCCTCTCATAGTCCCTCATCTTCTCATAGTTCTCTCATAGTCCCTCATCATCCTCTCATATGCCCCATAGTCCCTCATCATCCCTCATAGTCCCTCATCATCCTCTCATAGTCCCTCATCATCCCTCATAGTCCTTCATCATCCTATCATAGTTCCTCATCATCCCTCATAGTCCCTAATCATCCTCTCATAGTCCCTCATAGTTCCTCATCGTCCTCTCATAGTCCCTCATCATCCTATCATAGTCCCTCATCATCCCTCATAGTCCCTCATCATCCATCATAATCCCTCATCATCCTCTCATAGTCCCTCATAGTCCCTCATCATCCTCTCTTAGTCCCTCATCATCCTCTCATAGTCCCATCATAGTCCCTCACAGTCCCTAATAGTCCCTCATCATCCTCTCACAGTCCCTCATCATCCTCTCATAGTCCTCTCATAGTCCCTTTTCATCATCTCATAATCCCTAATAGTCCCTCATCATCCCCTCATAATCCCTCATAGTCCCTAATAGTCCCTCATCATCCTCTCATAGTCCCTCATCATGCCTCATAGTCCCTCATCATCCTATCGTAGTCCCTCATCATCCTTCATAGTACCTCATCATCCTCTCATAGTCCCTCATAATCCTCTACTAGTCCCTCATCATCCCCCATTGTCCCTCATAGTCCCTCATCATCCTCTCATAGTCCCTCATCATCCATCATAGTCCCTCATCATCCCTCATAATCCCTCATCATCCTTTCATAGTCCCTCATAGTCCCTCATCATCCTATCCTAGTCCCTCATCATCCCCCATAGTCCCTCATACTCCCTCATCTTCCTCTCATAGTCCCTCATCATCCCTCATAATCCCTCATCATCCTTTCATAGTCCCTCATCATCCTCTCATAATCCCTCATCATCCCCCATAGTCCCTCATCATCCTCTCATAGTCCCTCATCATCCTCTCATAATCCCTCAAAGTCCCTCATCATCCCTCATAGTCCCTCATCATCGTCTCATAGTCCCTCATCATCCCTCATAGTCCTTCATTATCCTATCATAGTCACTCATCATCCCTCATACTCCCTCATCATCCCTCATAGTCCCTCATAGTCCCTCATCATCCTCTCTTAGTCCCGCATCATCCTCTCATAGTCCCTCATCATCCTCCCATAGTCCCTCATAGTCCCTCATCATCCCTCATAGTCCCTCATCATCCTCCCATAGTCCCTCATCATCCCTCATAGTCCCTCATCATCCTATCATAGTCCCTCATCATCCTTCATAGTCCCTCATCATCCCTCATAATCCCTCATCATCCTCTCATAGTCCCCTCATAGTCCCTCACAGTCCCTAATAGTCCCTCACCATCCTCTCATAGTCCCATATCATCTTCTCATAATCCCTAATAGTCCCTCATCATCCCCTCATAATCCCCAATAGTCCCTAATAGACACTCATCATCCTCTCATAGCACCTCATCATCCTCTCATAGTCCCTCATCATCCTCTCATAGTCCCTCATAATCCTCTCATAGTCCCATCATACTCCCTCACAGTCCCCTAATAGTCCCTCATCATCCTCTCAAAGTCTCTCATAATCCTCTCATAGTCCTCTCATAGTCCCTTATCATCCTCTCATAGTCCCTCATCATCCTCTCATAGTCCTCTCATAGTCCCTCATCATCCTCTCATAGTCCCTCATAGTCCCTCATCATCCCTCATAGTACCTCATCTTCCTCTCATAGTCCCTCATCATCCCTCATAGTCCTTCATCATCCTATCATAGTTCCTCATCATCCCTCATAGTCCCTCATCATCCTCTCATAGTCCCTCATAGTTCCTCATCATCCTCTCATAGTCCCTCATCATCCCTCATACTCCCTCATCATCCCTCATAGTCCCTCATAGTCCCTCATCATCCTCTCTTAGTCCCTCATCATCCTCTCATAGTCCCTAATCATCCTCTCATAGTCCCTCATAGTCCCTCATCATCCCTCATAGTCCCTCATCATCCTCCCATAGTCCCTCATCATCCCTCATAGTCCCTCATCATCCTATCATAGTCCCTCATCATCCCTCATAGTCCCTCATCATCCCTCATAATCCCTCATCATCCTCTCATAGTCCCCTCATTGTCCCTCACAGTCCCTAATAGTCCCTCACCATCCTCTCATAGTCCCATATCATCTTCTCATAATCCCTAATAGTCCCTCATCATCCCCTCATAATCCCCAATAGTCCCTAATAGACACTCATCATCCTCTCATAGCACCTCATCATCCTCTCATAGTCCCTCATCATCCTCTCATAGTCCCTCATCATCCTCTCATAGTCCCATCATACTCCCTCACAGTCCCCTAATAGTCCCTCATCATCCTCTCAAAGTCTCTCATAATCCTCTCATAGTCCTCTCATAGTCCCTTATCATCCTCTCATAGTCCCTCATCATCCTCTCATAGTCCTCTCACAGTCCCTCATCATCCTCTCATAGTCCCTCATAGTCCCTCATCATCCCTCATAGTCCCTCATCATCCTCTCATAGTCCCTCATCATCCCTCATAGTCCTTCATCATCCTATCATAGTTCCTCATCATCCCTCATAGTCCCTCATCATCCTCTCATAGTCCCTCATAGTTCCTCATCATCCTCTCATAGTCCCTCATCATCCCTCATACTCCCTCATCATCCCTCATAGTCCCTCATAGTCCCTCATCATCCTCTCTTAGTCCCTCATCATCCTCCCATAGTCCCTCATCATCCTCTCATAGTCCCTCATAGTCCCTCATCATCCCTCATAGTCCCTCATCATCCTCCCATAGTCCCTCATCATCCCTCATAGTCCCTCATCATCCTATCATAGTCCCTCATCATCCCTCATAGTCCCTCATCATCCCTAATAATCCCTCATCATCCTCTCATAGTCCCCTCATTGTCCCTCACAGTCCCTAATAGTCTCTCACCATCCTCTCATAGTCCCTCATCATCCTCTCATAATCCCTAATAGTCCCTCATCATCCCCTCATAATCCCCAATAGTCCCTAATAGACACTCATCATCCTCTCATAGCACCTCATCATCCTCTCATAGTCCCTCATCATCCTCTCATAGTCCCTCATCATCCTCTCATAGTCCCATCATACTCCCTCACAGTCCCCTAATAGTCCCTCATCATCCTATCAAAGTCTCTCATAATCCTCTCATAGTCCTCTCATAGTCCCTTATCATCCTCTCATAGTCCCTCATCATCCTCTCATAGTCCTCTCATAGTCCCTCATCATCCTCTCATAGTCCCTCATAGTCCCTCATCATCCCTCATAGTCCCTCATCATCCTCTCATTGTCCCTCATCATCCCTCATAGTCCTTCATCATCCTATCATAGTTCCTCATCATCCCTCATAGTCCCTCATCATCCTCTCATAGTCCCTCATAGTTCCTCATCATCCTCTCATAGTCCCTCATCATCCTCTCATAGTCCCTCATAGTCCCTCATCATCCCTCATAGTCCCTCATCCTCCATCATAATCCCTCATCATCCTCTCATAGTCCCTCATAGTCCCTCATCATCCATCATAATCCCTCATCATCCTCTCATAGTCCCCTGATAGTCCCTCACAGTCCCTAATAGTCCCTCACCATCCTCTCATAGTCCCATATCATCTTCTCATAATCCCTAATAGTCCCTCATCATCCCCTCATAATCCCCAATAGTCCCTAATAGACACTCATCATCCTCTCATAGCACCTCATCATCCTCTCATAGTCCCTCATCATCCTCTCATAGTCCCTCATCATCCTCTCATAGTCCCATCATACTCCCTCACAGTCCCCTAATAGTCCCTCATCATCCTCTCAAAGTCTCTCATAATCCTCTCATAGTCCTCTCATAGTCCCTTATCATCCTCTCATAGTCCCTCATCATCCTCTCATAGTCCTCTCATAGTCCCTCATCATCCTCTCATAGTCCCTCATAGTCCCTCATCATCCCTCATAGTCCCTCATCATCCTCTCATAGTCCCTCATCATCCCTCATAGTCCTTCATCATCCTATCATAGTTCCTCATCATCCCTCATAGTCCCTCATCATCCTCTCATAGTCCCTCATAGTTCCTCATCATCCTCTCATAGTCCCTCATCATCCCTCATACTCCCTCATCATCCCTCATAGTCCCTCATAGTCCCTCATCATCCTCTCTTAGTCCCTCATCATCCTCCCATAGTCCCTCATCATCCTCTCATAGTCCCTCATAGTCCCTCATCATCCCTCATAGTCCCTCATCATCCTCCCATAGTCCCTCATCATCCCTCATAGTCCCTCATCATCCTATCATTGTCCCTCATCATCCCTCATAGTCCCTCATCATCCCTAATAATCCCTCATCATCCTCTCATAGTCCCCTCATTGTCCCTCACAGTCCCTAATAGTCCCTCACCATCCTCTCATAGTCCCATATCATCTTCTCATAATCCCTAATAGTCCCTCATCATCCCCTCATAATCCCCAATGGTCCCTAATAGACACTCATCATCCTCTCATAGCACCTCATCATCCTCTCATAGTCCCTCATCATCCTCTCATAGTCCCTCATCATCCTC
The DNA here is from genome assembly GCF_045791955.1 of Oncorhynchus clarkii lewisi. NCBI lineage: Eukaryota > Metazoa > Chordata > Actinopteri > Salmoniformes > Salmonidae > Oncorhynchus > Oncorhynchus clarkii. The sequence continues at coordinate 626,215 of NC_092166.1, forward strand.
TCATAGTCCCATCATACTCCCTCACAGTCCCCTAATAGTCCCTCATCATCCTATCAAAGTCTCTCATAATCCTCGCATAGTCCTCTCATAGTCCCTTATCATCCTCTCATAGTCCCTCATCATCCTCTCATAGTCCTCTCATAGTCCCTCATCATCCTCTCATAGTCCCTCATAGTCCCTCATCATCCCTCATAGTCCCTCATCATCCTCTCATTGTCCCTCATCATCCCTCATAGTCCTTCATCATCCTATCATAGTTCCTCATCATCCCTCATAGTCCCTCATCATCCTCTCATAGTCCCTCATAGTTCCTCATCATCCTCTCATAGTCCCTCATCATCCTCTTATAGTCCTTCATCATCCTCTCATAGTCCCTCATAGTCCCTCATCATCCCTCATAGTCCCTAATCATCCCTCATAATCCCTCATCATCCTCTCATAGTCCCTCATAGTCCCTCATAATCCTCTCATAGTCCCTCATCATCCCCCATAGTCCCTCATCATCCTCTCATAGTCCCTCATCATCCTCTCATAATCCCTCATAGTCCCTCATCATCCCTCATAGTCCCTCATCATCGTCTCATAGTCCCTCATCATCCCTCATAGTCCTTCATTATCCTATCATAGTCACTCATCATCCCTCATACTCCCTCATCATCCCTCATAGTCCCTCATAGTCCCTCATCATCCTCTCTTAGTCCCTCATCATCCTCTCATAGTCCCCCATCATCCTCTCATAGTCCCTCATAGTCCCTCATCATCCCTCATAGTCCCTCATCATCCTCCCATAGTCCCTCATCATCCCTCATAGTCCCTCATCATCCCTCATAGTCCCTCATCATCCCTCATAATCCCTCATCATCCTCTCATAGTCCCCTGATAGTCCCTCACAGTCCCTAATAGTCCCTCACCATCCTCTCATAGTCCCATATCATCTTCTCATAATCCCTAATAGTCCCTCATCATCCCCTCATAATCCCCAATAGTCCCTAATAGACACTCATCATCCTCTCATAGCACCTCATCATCCTCTCATAGTCCCTCATCATCCTCTCATAGTCCCTCATCATCCTCTCATAGTCCCATCATACTCCCTCACAGTCCCCTAATAGTCCCTCATCATCCTCTCAAAGTCTCTCATAATCCTCTCATAGTCCTCTCATAGTCCCTTATCATCCTCTCATAGTCCCTCATCATCCTCTCATAGTCCTCTCACAGTCCCTCATCATCCTCTCATAGTCCCTCATAGTCCCTCATCATCCCTCATAGTCCCTCATCATCCTCTCATAGTCCCTCATCATCCCTCATAGTCCTTCATCATCCTATCATAGTTCCTCATCATCCCTCATAGTCCCTCATCATCCTCTCATAGTCCCTCATAGTTCCTCATCATCCTCTCATAGTCCCTCATCATCCCTCATACTCCCTCATCATCCCTCATAGTCCCTCATAGTCCCTCATCATCCTCTCTTAGTCCCTCATCATCCTCCCATAGTCCCTCATCATCCTCTCATAGTCCCTCATAGTCCCTCATCATCCCTCATAGTCCCTCATCATCCTCCCATAGTCCCTCATCATCCCTCATAGTCCCTCATCATCCTATCATAGTCCCTCATCATCCCTCATAGTCCCTCATCATCCCTAATAATCCCTCATCATCCTCTCATAGTCCCCTCATTGTCCCTCACAGTCCCTAATAGTCCCTCACCATCCTCTCATAGTCCCTCATCATCCTCTCATAATCCCTAATAGTCCCTCATCATCCCCTCATAATCCCCAATAGTCCCTAATAGACACTCATCATCCTCTCATAGCACCTCATCATCCTCTCATAGTCCCTCATCATCCTCTCATAGTCCCTCATCATCCTCTCATAGTCCCATCATACTCCCTCACAGTCCCCTAATAGTCCCTCATCATCCTATCAAAGTCTCTCATAATCCTCTCATAGTCCTCTCATAGTCCCTTATCATCCTCTCATAGTCCCTCATCATCCTCTCATAGTCCTCTCATAGTCCCTCATCATCCTCTCATAGTCCCTCATAGTCCCTCATCATCCCTCATAGTCCCTCATCATCCTCTCATTGTCCCTCATCATCCCTCATAGTCCTTCATCATCCTATCATAGTTCCTCATCATCCCTCATAGTCCCTCATCATCCTCTCATAGTCCCTCATAGTTCCTCATCATCCTCTCATAGTCCCTCATCATCCTCTCATAGTCCCTCATAGTCCCTCATCATCCCTCATAGTCCCTCATCCTCCATCATAATCCCTCATCATCCTCTCATAGTCCCTCATAGTCCCTCATCATCCATCATAATCCCTCATCATCCTCTCATAGTCCCCTGATAGTCCCTCACAGTCCCTAATAGTCCCTCACCATCCTCTCATAGTCCCATATCATCTTCTCATAATCCCTAATAGTCCCTCATCATCCCCTCATAATCCCCAATAGTCCCTAATAGACACTCATCATCCTCTCATAGCACCTCATCATCCTCTCATAGTCCCTCATCATCCTCTCATAGTCCCTCATCATCCTCTCATAGTCCCATCATACTCCCTCACAGTCCCCTAATAGTCCCTCATCATCCTCTCAAAGTCTCTCATAATCCTCTCATAGTCCTCTCATAGTCCCTTATCATCCTCTCATAGTCCCTCATCATCCTCTCATAGTCCTCTCATAGTCCCTCATCATCCTCTCATAGTCCCTCATAGTCCCTCATCATCCCTCATAGTCCCTCATCATCCTCTCATAGTCCCTCATCATCCCTCATAGTCCTTCATCATCCTATCATAGTTCCTCATCATCCCTCATAGTCCCTCATCATCCTCTCATAGTCCCTCATAGTTCCTCATCATCCTCTCATAGTCCCTCATCATCCCTCATACTCCCTCATCATCCCTCATAGTCCCTCATAGTCCCTCATCATCCTCTCTTAGTCCCTCATCATCCTCCCATAGTCCCTCATCATCCTCTCATAGTCCCTCATAGTCCCTCATCATCCCTCATAGTCCCTCATCATCCTCCCATAGTCCCTCATCATCCCTCATAGTCCCTCATCATCCTATCATAGTCCCTCATCATCCCTCATAGTCCCTCATCATCCCTAATAATCCCTCATCATCCTCTCATAGTCCCCTCATTGTCCCTCACAGTCCCTAATAGTCCCTCACCATCCTCTCATAGTCCCTCATCATCCTCTCATAATCCCTAATAGTCCCTCATCATCCCCTCATAATCCCCAATAGTCCCTAATAGACACTCATCATCCTCTCATAGCACCTCATCATCCTCTCATAGTCCCTCATCATCCTCTCATAGTCCCTCATCATCCTCTCATAGTCCCATCATACTCCCTCACAGTCCCCTAATAGTCCCTCATCATCCTATCAAAGTCTCTCATAATCCTCTCATAGTCCTCTCATAGTCCCTTATCATCCTCTCATAGTCCCTCATCATCCTCTCATAGTCCTCTCATAGTCCCTCATCATCCTCTCATAGTCCCTCATAGTCCCTCATCATCCCTCATAGTCCCTCATCATCCTCTCATTGTCCCTCATCATCCCTCATAGTCCTTCATCATCCTATCATAGTTCCTCATCATCCCTCATAGTCCCTCATCATCCTCTCATAGTCCCTCATAGTTCCTCATCATCCTCTCATAGTCCCTCATCATCCTCTCATAGTCCCTCATAGTCCCTCATCATCCCTCATAGTCCCTCATCCTCCATCATAATCCCTCATCATCCTCTCATAGTCCCTCATAGTCCCTCATCATCCATCATAATCCCTCATCATCCTCTCATAGTCCCCTGATAGTCCCTCACAGTCCCTAATAGTCCCTCACCATCCTCTCATAGTCCCATATCATCTTCTCATAATCCCTAATAGTCCCTCATCATCCCCTCATAATCCCCAATAGTCCCTAATAGACACTCATCATCCTCTCATAGCACCTCATCATCCTCTCATAGTCCCTCATCATCCTCTCATAGTCCCTCATCATCCTCTCATAGTCCCATCATACTCCCTCACAGTCCCCTAATAGTCCCTCATCATCCTCTCAAAGTCTCTCATAATCCTCTCATAGTCCTCTCATAGTCCCTTATCATCCTCTCATAGTCCCTCATCATCCTCTCATAGTCCTCTCATAGTCCCTCATCATCCTCTCATAGTCCCTCATAGTCCCTCATCATCCCTCATAGTCCCTCATCATCCTCTCATAGTCCCTCATCATCCCTCATAGTCCTTCATCATCCTATCATAGTTCCTCATCATCCCTCATAGTCCCTCATCATCCTCTCATAGTCCCTCATAGTTCCTCATCATCCTCTCATAGTCCCTCATCATCCCTCATACTCCCTCATCATCCCTCATAGTCCCTCATAGTCCCTCATCATCCTCTCTTAGTCCCTCATCATCCTCCCATAGTCCCTCATCATCCTCTCATAGTCCCTCATAGTCCCTCATCATCCCTCATAGTCCCTCATCATCCTCCCATAGTCCCTCATCATCCCTCATAGTCCCTCATCATCCTATCATTGTCCCTCATCATCCCTCATAGTCCCTCATCATCCCTAATAATCCCTCATCATCCTCTCATAGTCCCCTCATTGTCCCTCACAGTCCCTAATAGTCCCTCACCATCCTCTCATAGTCCCATATCATCTTCTCATAATCCCTAATAGTCCCTCATCATCCCCTCATAATCCCCAATGGTCCCTAATAGACACTCATCATCCTCTCATAGCACCTCATCATCCTCTCATAGTCCCTCATCATCCTCTCATAGTCCCTCATCATCCTCTCATAGTCCCATCATACTCCCTCACAGTCCCCTAATAGTCCCTCATCATCCTATCAAAGTCTCTCATAATCCTCGCATAGTCCTCTCATAGTCCCTTATCATCCTCTCATAGTCCCTCATCATCCTCTCATAGTCCTCTCATAGTCCCTCATCATCCTCTCATAGTCCCTCATAGTCCCTCATCATCCCTCATAGTCCCTCATCATCCTCTCATTGTCCCTCATCATCCCTCATAGTCCTTCATCATCCTATCATAGTTCCTCATCATCCCTCATAGTCCCTCATCATCCTCTCATAGTCCCTCATAGTTCCTCATCATCCTCTCATAGTCCCTCATCATCCTCTTATAGTCCTTCATCATCCTCTCATAGTCCCTCATAGTCCCTCATCATCCCTCATAGTCCCTCATCATCCATCATAATCCCTCATCATCCTCTCATAGTCCCTCATAGTCCCTCATCATCCTCTCTTAGTCCCTCATCATCCTCTCATAGTCCCATCATAGTCCCTCACAGTCCCTAATAGTCCCTCATCATCCTCTCATAGTCCCTCATCATCCTCTCATAGTCCTCTCATAGTCTCTTTTCATCATCTCATAATCCCTAATAGTCCCTCATCATCCCCTCATAATCCCCCATAGTCCCTAATAGTCCCTCATCATCCTCTCATAGTCCCTCATCATGCCTCATAGTCCCTCATCATCCTATCGTAGTCCCTCATCATACTTCATAGTACCTCATCATCCTCTCATAGTCCCTCATCATCCTCTCCTAGTCCCTCATCATCCCCCATTGTCCCTCATAGTCCCTCATCATCCTCTCATAGTCCCTCATCATCCATCATAGTCCCTCATCATCCCTCATAATCCCTCATCATCCTTTCATAGTCCCTCATAGTCCCTCATCATCCTCTCCTAGTCCCTCATCATCCCCCATAGTCCCTCATACTCCCTCATCATCCTCTCATAGTCCCTCATCATCCCTCATAGTCCCTAATCATCTCATAGTCCCTCATAGTCCCTCATCATCCTCTCATAGTCCCTCATAGTCCCTCATCATCCTCTCATAGTCCCTCATCATCCCCCATAGTCCCTCATCATCCTCTCATAGTCCCTCATCATCCTCTCATAATCCCTCAAAGTCCCTCATCATCCCTCATAGTCCCTCATCATCGTCTCATAGTCCCTCATCATCCCTCATAGTCCTTCATTATCCTATCATAGTCACTCATCATCCCTCATACTCCCTCATCATCCCTCATAGTCCCTCATAGTCCCTCATCATCCTCTCTTAGTCCCTCATCATCCTCTCATAGTCCCTCATCATCCTCTCATAGTCCCTCATAGTTCCTCATCATCCCTCATAGTCCCTCATCATCCTCCCATAGTCCCTCATCATCCCTCATAGTCCCTCATCATCCTATCATAGTCCCTCATCATCCCTCATAGTCCCTCATCATCCCTCATAATCCCTCATCATCCTCTCATAGTCCCCTGATAGTCCCTCACAGTCCCTAATAGTCCCTCACCATCCTCTCATAGTCCCATATCATCTTCTCATAATCCCTAATAGTCCCTCATCATCCCCTTATAATCCCCAATAGTCCCTAATAGACACTCATCATCCTCTCATAGCACCTCATCATCCTCTCATAGTCCCTCATCATCCTCTCCTAGTCCCTCATCATCTGCCACAGTCCCTTATAGTCCCTTATCATGCTCTCATAGTCCCTCATCATGCCTCATAGTCCCTCATCATTCGATCGTAGTCCCTCATCATCCCTCATAGAACCTCATCATCCTCTCATAGTCCCTCATAATCCTCTCCTAGTCCCTCATCATCCCCCATAGTCCCTCACAGTCCCTCATCATCCTCTCATAGTCCCTCATAGTCCTTCATCATCCTCTCATAGTCCCTCATCATCCCTCATAGTCCCTCATCATCCTCCCATACTCCCTCATCATCCCTCATAGTCCCTCATCATCCTATCATAGTCCCTCATCATCCCTCATAATCCCTCATCATCCTCTCATAGTCCCTCATAGTCCCTCATCATCCTCTCATAGTCCCATCATAGTCCCTAACATTCCCTAATAGTCCCTCATCATCCCCTCATAATCATCATCCTCTCATAGTCCCTCATCATCCTCTCCTAGTCCCTCATCATCCCCCATAGTCCCTCATAGTCCCTCATCATCCTCTCATAGTCCCTCATCATCCTCTCATAGTCCTCTCATAGTCCCTTATCATCCTCTCATAATCCCTAATAGTCCCTCATCATCCCCTCATAATCCCCCATAGTCCCTAATAGTCCCTCATCATCCTCTCATAGTCCCTCATCATGCCTCATAGTCCCTCATCATCCTATCGTAGTCCCTCATCATCCTTCATAGTACCTCATCATCCTCTCATAGTCCCTCATCATCCTCTCCTAGTCCCTCATCATCCCCCATAGTCCCTCATAGTCCCTCATCATCCTCTCATAGTCCCTCATCATCCCTCATCATCCCTCATAATCCCTCATCATCCTCTCATTGTCCCTCATAGTCCCTTATCATCCTCTCCTAGTCCCTCATCATCCCCCATAGTCCCTCATACTCCCTCATCATCCTCTCATAGTCCCTCATCATCCTCTCATAGTCCCTCATAGCCCCTCATCATCCTCTCATAGTCCCTCATCATCCCCCATAGTCCCTCATCATCCTCTCATAGTCCCTCATCATCACCCATAGTCACTCATCATCGTCTCATAGTCCCTCATCATCCCTCATAATCCTTCATTATCCTATCATAGTCCCTCATCATCCCTCATACTCCCTCATCATCCCTCATAGTCCCTCATAGTCCCTCATAGTCCCTCATCATCCTCTCATAGTCCCTCATCATCCTCTCATAGTCCCTCATCATCCTCTCATAGTCCCTCATAGTCCCTCATCATCCCTCATAGTCCCTCATCATCCTCCCATAGTCCCTCATCATCCCTCATAGTCCCTCATCATCCCTCATAATCCCTCATCATCCTCTCATAGTCCCCTCATAGTCCCTCACAGTCCCTAATAGTCCCTCATCATCCTCTCATAGTCCCATATCATCTTCTCATAATCCCTAATAGTCCCTCATCATCCCCTCATAATCCCCAATAGTCCCTAATAGACACTCATCATCCTCTCATAGCACCTCATCATCCTCTCATAGTCCCTCATCATCCTCTCCTAGTCCCTCATCATCTGCCACAGTCCCTCATAGTCCCTTATCATGCTCTCATAGTCCCTCATCATGCCTCATACTCCCTCATCATCCTATCGTAGTCCCTCATCATCCTCTCATAGTCCCATATCATCTTCTCATAATCCCTAATAGTCCCTCATCATCCCCTCATAATCCCCAATAGTCCCTAATAGACACTCATCATCCTCTCATAGCACCTCATCATCCTCTCATAGTCCCTCATCATCCTCTCCTAGTCCCTCATCATCTGCCACAGTCCCTCATAGTCCCTTATCATGCTCTCATAGTCCCTCATCATGCCTCATACTCCCTCATCATCCTATCGTAGTCCCTCATCATCCCTCATAGTACCTCATTATCCTCTCATAGTCCCTCATAATCCTCTCCTAGTACCTCATCATCCCCCATAGTCCCTCATAGTCCCTCATCATCCTATAGTAGTCCCTCATCATCCCTCATAGTCCCTCATAGTCCCTCGTCATCCTCTCATAGTCCCTCATCATCCTCTAATATTCCCTCACCTTCATGATCCCTCATCATCCATCATAGTCCCTCATAGTCCCTCATCATCCTATTATAGCCCCTCATCATCCCTCATAGTCCCTCATCATCCTCTCATAGTCCCTCATCATCCCTCATAGTCCCTCATCATCCCTCATAGTCCCTCATCATCCTCTCACAGTCCCTCATCATCCCTCATAGTCCCTAATCATCCTCTCATAGTCCCTCATAGTCCCTCATCATCCCTCATAGTCCCTCATCATCCTCTCATAGTCCCCTCATAGTCCCTCATCATCCCTCATCATCCTCTCATAGTCTTATCATGGTCCCTCATCATCCTCTCATAGTCCTTCATCATCCCTCATCATCCTCTCATAGTCCCTCATAGTCCCTCATCATCCCTCATCATCCTCCCATAGTCCCTCAGAGTCCATTTAGTCCCTCTTCATCCTCTCATAGTCCCTCAGAGTCCATTTAGTCCCTCATCATCCTCTCATAGTCCTCTCATAGTCCTTCAGAGTCCATTTGGTCCCTCATCATCCCCTCATAGTCCCTCATCATCCTCTCATTGTCCTCTCATAGTCCCTCATCATCCCTCATCATCCTCTCATAGTCCATTTAGTCCCTCATCATCCTCTCATAGTCCCTCAGAGTCCATTTAGTCCCACATCATCCTCTCATAGTCCTTCATCATCCCTCATCATCCTCTCATAGTCCCTCAGAGTCCATTTAGTCCCTCATCATCCTCTCATAGTCCCTCATCATCCCTCATCATCCTCTCATAGTCCTCTCATAATCCTCTCATCTCCCCTCATCATCCTCTCATAGTCCCTCATAATCCTCTCATCACCCCTCATCGTCCTCTCATAGTCCCTCATCATCCTCTCATAGTCCTCATCATCCCTCATAGTCCCTCATCATCCTCCCATAGTCCCTCATCATCCCTCATAGTCCCTCATCATCCCTCATAATCCCTCATCATCCTCTCATAGTCCCCTCATTTATTTTTTTATTTTATTTTACCTTTATTTAACCAGGCAAGTCAGTTAAGAACAAATTCTTATTTTCAATGACGGCCTGGGAACAGTGGGTTAACTGCCTGTTCAGGGGCAGAACGACAGATTTGTACCTTGTCAGCTCGGGGGTTTGAACTCGCAACCTTCCGGTTACTAGTCCAACGCTCTAACCACTAGGCTACCCTGCCGCCTCATAGTCCCTCACAGTCCCTAATAGTCCCTCATCATCCTCTCATAGTCCCATATCATCTTCTCATAATCCCTAATAGTCCCTCATCATCCCCTCATAATCCCCAATAGTCCCTAATAGACACTCATCATCCTCTCATAGCACCTCATCATCCTCTCATAGTCCCTCATCATCCTCTCCTAGTCCCTCATCATCTGCCACAGTCCCTCATAGTCCCTTATCATGCTCTCATAGTCCCTCATCATGCCTCATACTCCCTCATCATCCTATCGTAGTCCCTCATCATCCTCTCATAGTCCCATATCATCTTCTCATAATCCCTAATAGTCCCTCATCATCCCCTCATAATCCCCAATAGTCCCTAATAGACACTCATCATCCTCTCATAGCACCTCATCATCCTCTCATAGTCCCTCATCATCCTCTCCTAGTCCCTCATCATCTGCCACAGTCCCTCATAGTCCCTTATCATGCTCTCATAGTCCCTCATCATGCCTCATACTCCCTCATCATCCTATCGTAGTCCCTCATCATCCCTCATAGTACCTCATTATCCTCTCATAGTCCCTCATAATCCTCTCCTAGTACCTCATCATCCCCCATAGTCCCTCATAGTCCCTCATCATCCTATAGTAGTCCCTCATCATCCCTCATAGTCCCTCATAGTCCCTCGTCATCCTCTCATAGTCCCTCATCATCCTCTAATATTCCCTCACCTTCATGATCCCTCATCATCCATCATAGTCCCTCATAGTCCCTCATCATCCTATTATAGCCCCTCATCATCCCTCATAGTCCCTCATCATCCTCTCATAGTCCCTCATCATCCCTCATAGTCCCTCATCATCCCTCATAGTCCCTCATCATCCTCTCACAGTCCCTCATCATCCCTCATAGTCCCTAATCATCCTCTCATAGTCCCTCATAGTCCCTCATCATCCCTCATAGTCCCTCATCATCCTCTCATAGTCCCCTCATAGTCCCTCATCATCCCTCATCATCCTCTCATAGTCTTATCATGGTCCCTCATCATCCTCTCATAGTCCTTCATCATCCCTCATCATCCTCTCATAGTCCCTCATAGTCCCTCATCATCCCTCATCATCCTCCCATAGTCCCTCAGAGTCCATTTAGTCCCTCTTCATCCTCTCATAGTCCCTCAGAGTCCATTTAGTCCCTCATCATCCTCTCATAGTCCTCTCATAGTCCTTCAGAGTCCATTTGGTCCCTCATCATCCCCTCATAGTCCCTCATCATCCTCTCATTGTCCTCTCATAGTCCCTCATCATCCCTCATCATCCTCTCATAGTCCATTTAGTCCCTCATCATCCTCTCATAGTCCCTCAGAGTCCATTTAGTCCCACATCATCCTCTCATAGTCCTTCATCATCCCTCATCATCCTCTCATAGTCCCTCAGAGTCCATTTAGTCCCTCATCATCCTCTCATAGTCCCTCATCATCCCTCATCATCCTCTCATAGTCCTCTCATAATCCTCTCATCTCCCCTCATCATCCTCTCATAGTCCCTCATAATCCTCTCATCACCCCTCATCGTCCTCTCATAGTCCCTCATCATCCTCTCATAGTCCCTCATCATCCCTCATCATCCTCTCATCATCCTCTCATAATCCCTCATAGTCACGTGATAGTCCTCTCATATCACACGTCAGTGACAACCCAGTCCAGTTCAATCCAGCCCATTCCAGTCTCCCACAGTTCTCCTCTGCTCAGCTCTGGTCAGCCCATTATATTAGACCTGTGAATGTCTCAGGATCTTTCCAGAATAACTTCAAAGCCCCATCCCTCCCAGCTATAGCTCCTTGTTAGCCCTGTTAGATTCCTTCTCCTCTCAGAGCAGCTTCTGTCTGTTAACTAGATGTCCTAATCTGATTTGCTGCAGGAATGGAATGCTACATATTAACGTTTTAACAGAGACTAACGGAGATAGAAAACCACTTCTCAGAGAAAACACACTTTACGATCGTCATGCATTCTCAAACATTGTGTTGTCAGAGTAACTCAAGACAGCATTCGCCCACTAAGCTAAAGCTGAATATTTAGCTAGTGAAGCTAACATGAGTCTTCAGATCTTAGACAGGGTAACTCAAGGTTGATAAACAAAAACATTTGGAATCAACATGTCCCAATAACTCAGATTAAAATGTATTGGTAACGTACACAGATTTTCAGATGTTATCGCAGGTGCAGCAAAATGCTTGTGTTTCTAGCTCCAACAGTGCAGTAATAATACCTAGCAATACAAAACAATACACACATAATCCAAAAAGAAAAATAAAGAAATTAAGAAATACGAGTCTGCAGTATAATATACAGCTCCAACAGGACAAATTGTTTGTTGTATTGGATATTTGGATTTGAAATGATACAATGACTGAGTTTAAGTGCAGACAGTCAGCTTTAATTTGAGGGTATTTTCATCCATAATGATGAGTGAATCCATTTTTTAGGGCCTTCCTCTGACACCGCCTGATATGGAGGTCCTGGATGGCAGGAAGCTTGGCCCCAGTGATGTACTGGGCCGGACACACTACCCTCTGTAGTGCGTTGTGGTCGGAGGCCAAACAGTTGCCATGCCAGGTGGTGATGCAACCAGTCAAGATGCTCTCAATGGTGCAGCTGTATAACTTTTGAGGACCCATGTCAAATCTTTTTTTTTAGTATCCTGAGGAAGAATAGGTGTTGTCTTGCCCTCTTCACAACTGTCTTGGTTTGTTTGGACCATGATAGTTTGTTGGTGATGTGGACACGAAGGAACTTGAAGCTCTCAACCTGCTCCACTACAGCCCCATTGATGACAATCAAATCAAATCAAATTTATTTATACAGCCCTTCGTACATCAGCTGATATCTCAAAGTACTGTACAGAAACCCAGCCTAAAACCCCAAACAGCAAGCAATGCAGGTGTAGAAGCACGGTGGCTAGGAAAAACTCCCTAGAAAGGCCAAAACCTAGGAATAAACCTAGAGAGGAACCAGGCTATGTGGGGTGGCCAGTCCTATGAGGGCGTGCTTGGCCCACCTTTTGAGGGCCAAGCTTTTGGCCCACCTTTAGAGGGCACAATGAGGGCGTGCTTGGCAAACCTTTTCCTGTAGTCCACGATCATCTCATTTGTCTTGATTAATTTGAAGGAGAGGTTGTTGTCATGGCACCACACTGCCAGCTCTCTGACCTCCTCCCTATAGGCTGTCTCATTGTTGTCATTGATCAGGCCTAACACCGTTGTGTCGTCAGCAAACTTAATGATGGTGTTGAAGTCGTGTTTGGCCACGCAGTCGTGGGTGAACAGGGAGTACAGGAGGGGACTAAGCACGCACCTCTAAAGGGCCCCAGTGTTGAGGATCAGCGTGACAGATGTGTTGTTGCCTACCCTTACCACCTGGGGGCGGCCCGTCAGGAAGTCCAGGAACCAGTTGCAGAGGGAAGTGTTTAGTCCCAGGGTCCTTAGCTTAGTGATGAGTTTTGAGGGCACTATGGTGTTGAATGCTGAGCTGTAGTCAATGAGCAGCATTCTCACGTAGGTGTTCCTTTTGTCCAGGTGGGAAAGGGCAGTGTGGAGTGCAGTAGAGATTGCGTGATCTGTGGATCTGTTTTTTGCGGTATGCAAATTGGAGTGGGTCTATGGTTTCTGGGATGATGGTGTTGATGTGAGCCATGACCAGCCTTTCAAAGCACTTCATGGCTCCACTTGTGAGTGCTATAGGTTGGTAATCATTTAGGCAGAATACCTTGGTGTTCTTGGGCACAGGGACTATGGTGGTCTACTTGAAACATGTTGGTATTACAGACTTGATCAGGGAGAGGTTGAAAATATCAGTGAAGACACTTGCCAGTTGGTCTGCTGTGCTCTGAGTACACATCCTGGTAATCCAATGTTGAACTGTTTGAAGGTCTTACTCAAATCGGCTATGGACAGCGTGATCACACAGTCGTCCGCAATAGTTTGCAAGCCTTGCCATATCTGACGAGTGTCGGAGCCAGAGTAGGATTCAATCTTAGACCTGTATTGACGCTTTGCCAGTTCATCGGAGGGTGTAGCGGGATTTCATATGAGCGTCTGGGTTAGTGTCCCGCTCCTTGAAAGCGGAAGCACTACCCTAGCTCAGTGCGGATATGGCCTGTAATCCATCGCTTCTGGTTGGGGTATGTACGTACGGTCACTGTGGGGACGACATCATTGATGCACTTATTGATGAAGCCGGTGACTGATGTGGTGTACTCCTTAATGCCATTGGGAAGAATCCCGGAAGATATTCCAGTCTGAGCAACAAAACAGTCCTGTAGCTTAGCATCCGCGTCATCTGACCCCTTCCGTATTGAGCGAGTCACTAGTACTTCCTGCTTTAGTTTTTGCTTGTAAGCAGGATTCAGGAGGATATAATTATGGTTAGATTTGCCAAATGGAGGGAGAGGGAGATTTTTGTACTTGTCTCTGTGTGTGTGGAGTAAATGTTGTCTTTAGTTTTTTTCCCTCTGGTTGCACATTTTAACATGCTGGTAGACATGATGTAAAATTGATTTAAGTTTCCCTGCATTAAAGTTCCCGGCCACTAGGAGCGCCGCCTCTGGATGAGCATTTTCTTGTTTACTTATGGCCTTACACAGCTCGTTGAGTGCAGTTTTAGTGACAACATCTGTTTGTGGTGGTAAATAGACAGCTACGAAAAATATAGATGAAAGGGTCACTTGGTAAATAGTGTGGTCTACATCTTATCATGAGATACTTTACCTCAGGCGAGCAAAACCTTGAGACTTCCTTCATAATATTATATTTCGTGCACCAGCTGTTGTTGACAAATAGACCACCGCTTGTCTTACCGGAGGTTCTGTTGTGCAGGTGCACGGAACACCAAGCCAACTGTATATATCCATGTGGTCGTTCAGCCACGACTCCGTGAAACAAAAGATATTACAGTTTTTAATGTCCGGTTGGTAGGATAGTCTCAAACGGAGCTAATTCAGTTTATTCTCCAATGATTGCACGTTGGCCAATGGAACAGATGGTACTTCATGCAAATGACGGTGATTTGGGCCTGGTCCGGTATCAGAAGTAAATAATTTGTCCTCAGTGAACTTGATGATGGAGTTGGAACTGTGTGAGGCCACTCAGTTATGGGTATACAGGGAATATGGATGGGACTGAGGACGCACCCTTGTTGGGCCCCCGTGTTGAGAATCAGTGTTGAAGAGGTAATGTTGACTAACTTCACCACCTGGGAGCGGCCCGCCTGGAAGTCCAGGAACCAGTTGCATAGGGAGGAGTTCAGACCCAGGGCTGTGAACTTTGTAATGAGCTTCTAGGGCACTATGGTAATGAAGGCTGAGCTGTAGCCGATGAACAGCATCCTCACATATGCATTCCTTTTGTCCAGATGGGTAAGGGCAGTGTGCAGTGTAATGTCGATTGTGTCGTCTGTGAATCTGTCAGGGAGGGATGCGAATTGGTGAGGGTCGAGTGGGTCGGGGAGGGAGGAGGTGATATGGTCCTTGACTAATCTCTCAAAGCACTTCATGATGATGGAAGTTAGTGCTACGGGTCGGTAGTCATTCAGTTCAGTTACTTTCCCTTTCTTGGGCAGGGGGATGATAGTGGACATCTTGATGCAGGTGGGTATAGCGGCCTGGGAGATATGTTTGAAAACAACAGCCAGCTGGTCTGCAGATGCTCTGAGGGCTAGGGATTCCATCTGGGTGGGCAGCCTCGCCAGGATTAACACGTTTGAATGACTTGCATCCATCCTCAGTGGAGACTGTGAGTGTGTATCCTACGTTGTCATTGGGGGCCCTCCTCGGCCTTCGGTCTTTGTGCTCGTCTGGTAGGGTGGCGTTGGTGACCGTGATGTGGCTGGCTTTCTTTTTGCACCATTGGTGTGTATAGACAGTATATATGATGGTGTGTATAGACAGTATATATGATGTGTGTATAGACAGTATATATGATGGTGTGTATAGACAGTATATATGATGGTGTGTATAGACAGTATATATGATGGTGTGTATAGACAGTATATATGATGGTGTGTATAGACAGTATATATGATGGTGTATAGACAGTATATTTGATGGTGTGTATAGACAGTATATATGATGGTGTGTATAGACAGTATATATGATGGTGTGTATAGACAGTATATATGGTGTGGTATAGACAGTATATATGATGGTGTGTATAGACAGTATATATGATGTGGTATAGACAGTATATATGATGGTGTGTATAGACAGTATATATGGTGTGTATAGACAGTATATATGATGGTGTGTATAGACAGTATATATGATGTGGTATAGACAGTATATATGATGTGGTATAGACAGTATATATGATGTGGTATAGACAGTATATATGATGTGTGTATAGACAGTATATATGATGTGGTATAGACAGTATATATGATGTGGTACAGACAGTATATATGATGTGGTATAGACAGTATATATGATGGTGTATAGACAGTATATATGATGGTGTGTATAGACAGTATATATGATGGTGTGTATAGACAGTATATATGATGTGGTATAGACAGTATATATGATGGTGTGTATAGACAGTATATATGATGGTGTGTATAGACAGTATATATGATGGTGTGTATAGACAGTATATATGATGGTGTGTATAGACAGTATATATGATGGTGTGTATAGACAGTATATATGATGGTGTATAGACAGTATATATGATGGTGTGTATAGACAGTATATATGGTGTGGTATAGACAGTATATATGATGGTGTGTATAGACAGTATATATGATGTGGTATAGACAGTATATATGATGGTGTGTATAGACAGTATATATGGTGTGTATAGACAGTATATATGATGGTGTGTATAGACAGTATATATGATAGACAGTATATATGATGTGTATAGACAGTATATATGATGTGGTATAGACAGTATATGATGGTGTGTATAGACAGTATATATGATGGTGTATAGACAGTATATATGATGGTGTGTATAGACAGTATATATGATGGTGTGTATAGACAGTATATATGATGGTGTGTATAGACAGTATATATGATGTGGTATAGACAGTATATATGATGGTGTGTATAGACAGTATATATGATGTGGTATAGACAGTATATATGATGTGGTATAGACAGTATATATGATGTGGTATAGACAGTATATATGATGGTGTATAGACAGTATATATGATGGTGTGTATAGACAGTATATATGATGGTGTGTATAGACAGTATATATGATGGTGTGTATAGACAGTATATGATGGTGTGTATAGACAGTATATATGATGGTGTGTATAGACAGTATATATGATGGTGTGTATAGACAGTATATATGATGGTGTGTATAGACAGTATATTTGATGGTGTGTATAGACAGTATATATGATGGTGTGTATAGACAGTATATATGATGGTGTTTATAGACAGTATATATGATGTGGTATAGACAGTATATATGATGTGGTATAGACAGTATATATGATGTGGTATAGACAGTATATATGATGTGGTACAGACAGTATATATGATGTGGTATAGACAGTATATATGATGGTGTATAGACAGTATATATGATGGTGTGTATAGACAGTATATATGATGGTGTGTATAGACAGTATATATGATGTGGTATAGACAGTATATATGATGGTGTGTATAGACAGTATATATGATGTGGTATAGACAGTATATATGATGTGGTATAGACAGTATATATGATGTGGTATAGACAGTATATATGATGGTGTATAGACAGTATATATGATGGTGTGTATAGACAGTATATATGATGGTGTGTATAGACAGTATATATGATGGTGTGTATAGACAGTATATATGATGGTGTGTATAGACAGTATATATGATGGTGTGTATAGACAGTATATATGATGGTGTGTATAGACAGTATATATGATGGTGTGTATAGACAGTATATTTGATGGTGTGTATAGACAGTATATATGATGGTGTGTATAGACAGTATATATGATGGTGTGTATAGACAGTATATATGATGTGGTATAGACAGTATATATGATGTGGTATAGACAGTATATATGATGTGGTATAGACAGTATATATGATGTGGTATAGACAGTATATATGATGGTGTATAGACAGTATATATGATGTGGTATAGACAGTATATATGATGTGGTATAGACAGTATATATGATGGTGTGTATAGACAGTATATATGATGTGGTATAGACAGTATATATGATGTGGTATAGACAGTATATATGATGTGGTATAGACAGTATATATGATGTGGTATAGACAGTATATATGATGGTGTGTATAGACAGTATATATGATGTGGTATAGACAGTATATATGATGTGGTATAGACAGTATATATGATGTGGTATAGACAGTATATATGATGTGGTATAGACAGTATATATGATGGTGTATAGACAGTATATATGATGTGGTATAGACAGTATATATGATGGTGTGTATAGACAGTATATATGATGGTGTGTATAGACAGTATATATGATGGTGTGTATAGACAGTATATATGATGGTGTGTATAGACAGTATATATGATGGTGTGTATAGACAGTATATATGATGTGTGTATAGACAGTATATATGATGGTGTGTATAGACAGTATATATGATGTGTGTATAGACAGTATATATGATGGTGTGTATAGACAGTATATATGATGGTGTGTATAGACAGTATATATGATGGTGTGTATAGACAGTATATATGATGGTGTGTATAGACAGTATATATGATGTGGTATAGACAGTATATATGATGTGGTATAGACAGTATATATGATGTGGTATAGACAGTATATATGATGTGGTATAGACAGTATATATGATGGTGTGTATAGACAGTATATATGATGGTGTGTATAGTATATGATGGTGTATAGACAGTATATATGATGTGGTATAGACAGTATATATGATGTGGTATAGACAGTATATATGATGTGGTATAGACAGTATATATGATGTGGTATAGACAGTATATATGATGTGGTATAGACAGTATATATATGGTGTGTATAGACAGTATATATGATGGTGTGTATAGACAGTATATATGATGTGGTATAGACAGTATATATGATGGTGTATAGACAGTATATATGATGGTGTGTATAGACAGTATATATGATGTGGTATAGACAGTATATATGATGGTGTATAGACAGTATATATGATGGTGTGTACAGACAGTATATATGATGTAGTATAGACAGTATATATGATGGTGTATAGACAGATATAGTATGATGTGGTATAGACAGTATAGTATATATAGAATACAGATCTAGTATATATAGAATACAGATGTAGTATATATAGAATACAGATCTAGTATATATAGAATACAGATATAGTATATATAGACTAGTATATATATGATATAGTATATATAGAATGCAGACAGTATATATAGAATGCAGATATAGTATATATAGAATACAGATATAGTATATATAGAATACAGATATATATATATAGAATACAGTATAGTATATATATATGATAGTATATATAGACAGATATAGTATATATGATGGTGTATAGACAGATATAGTATATATGATGTAGTATATACAGTATATATGATGTGGTATATACAGTATATATGATAGTATATATAGATACAGTATAGTATATATAGAATACAGATATATATGATGTAGTATAGACAGATATAGTATATATAGAATACAGATATAGTATATATAGATGGTGTGTATAGACAGATATAGTATATATGTGGTATAGACAGATATAGTATATATAGTATAGACAGTATATATGATGGTATATAGACATATATATGATAGTATATATAGACAGATATATATGATGTGAATATAGATATAGTATATATAGATACAGTAGTATATATAGAATACAGATATAGTATATATAGACAGATATAGTATATATAGTATAGACTAGTATATATAGAATACAGATAGATAGTATATATGATGGCAGTATATAGTATATATGATGTGGTATAGACAGTATATACAGATGTGGTATAGACAGTATATATGTATATATATAGACAGTATATATGATGGTGTATAGACAGTATATAGTATATATAGAATACAGATGATGTATATATAGAATACATATATGATGGTGTATATAGACAGTATATTTGATGGTAGTATAGACAGATATAGTATATATAGAATACAGATATAGTATATATAGATACAGGTATAGACAGTATATATGATGTGGTATAGTATATATATATGATGGTATATATAGACAGATATAGTATATATAGACAGTATATATGATGGTGTATATAGACAGTATAGTATATGGTGTGTACAGATATAGTATATATGATACAGATATAGTATATATAGATGGATATAGTATATAAAAACAGATATAGTATATATAGTCAAAAGATATAGTATATATACTCATTCAAGGGATATAGTATATATAGAATACAGACCTAAATATATAGAAACAGATCTAGTATATATAGAATACAGATATAGTATATATAGAATGCAGATATAGTATATATAGAATACAGATATAGTATATATAGAATACAGATATAGTATATATAGAATACAGATATAGTATATATAGAATACAGATATAGTATATATAGAATACAGATATAGTATATATAGAATACAGATATAGTATATATAGAATACAGATATAGTATATATAGAATACAGATCTAGTATATATAGAATACAGATATTTTAAAAACCGACGCTGAAGATGAGAAGCAGGTACGGAGAGTTTCATTTACACAGACATGGACAGGAACAGCATCAGAACCGGTAAATACTATGACATGCGACAATTAATGCTGAAGCAGGGAACAGAGCTGGGGAACAGACAGATATAGGGGAGGAAACAACACAGGTGATTGAGTCCAGCTGATTGCGATGAATCGCTGATGCACGTGACGAGGGAAGTAGGAGTACGTAATGCAGGGCAGCCTGGCGCACTCGAGCGCCATGGAGGAAGAGCGGGAGCAGGCGTGACAGATATAGTATATATTGAATACAGATATAGTATATATAGAATATATACAGCATTAGTTAAACAGGATGCACTTGACAAGGATACAGTAAAAAACATGAAAGTAGTAAAACAGTATGCGAACACTATTAAACTTTTTTTTTAAATGTCTGAAACACAGGCATCCAGGCAATTTCGGGCCTTCACCATGTTTCATTGAAATATACATCTGTGTATCGTCCGCATAGCAATGAAAGTTGACTTTGTGTTGCCAGCGTTTCAAAAAACACCTCACGGCACAACGCCTCTCCCCCTTGTGACCTACTTGTTTGTGTAAACTGACATGTCTAACTGATAGAGGCACACACAGACTACATGTTCATGTTTTTCAAAGTATGTAAATGGTAAATTATTTTGTCTGTAATGTCTTTTTTGTTATGTGTCGGAGCCCAGTAAGACTAGCTGTCGCGATTGGCTATTGGGGATCCTAATAAATCACATCAAATCAAAACTCCTAACCCTCTCTTCTCCGAACCCTCTCTCCTCTCTCCTCCAACCCCTCTCTCCTCTCTCCTGACCCTCTCTCCTCTCTCCTGACCCTCTCTCCTCTCTCCTCCTAACCCTCTCTCCTCTCTCCTCCTAACCCTCTATCCTCCTGACTCTCTCTCCTCTCTCCTCCTAACCCTCTCTCCTCCTAACCTTCTCTCCTCTCTCCTCCTAACCCTCTCTCCTCTCTTCTACTAATCCTCTCTCCTCCTAACCCTCTCTCCTCTTAACCCTCTCTCCTCTCTCCTCCTAACCCTCTGTCCATCCTCCTCCTAACCCTCTCTCCTATCTCCTCCTAACCCTCTCTCCTCTCTCCTCCTAACCCTCTGTCCATCCTCCTCCTAACCCTCTCTCCTCTCTCCTCCTAACCCTCTCTCCTCTCTCCTCCTAACCCTCTGTCCATCCTCCTCCTAACCCTCTCTCTTATCTGCTCCTAAACCTCTCTCCTCTCTCCTCCTAACCCTCTGTCCATCCTCCTCCTAACCCCCTCTCCTATCTCCTCCTAACCCTCTGTCCATCCTCCTCCTAACCATCTCTCCACTTTCCTCCTAACCCTCTCTCATCTCTCCTCCTAACCCTCTATCCTCTCTCCTCCTGACCCTCTCTCCTCCTAATCCTCTCTCCTCTCTCCTCCTAACCCTCTCTCCTCTCTCCTCCTAACCCTCTCTCCTCCTAACCCTCTCTCCTCTCTCCTCCTAACCCTCTCTCCTCCTAACCCTCTCATCTCACCTCCTAACCCTCTCTCCTCCTAACCCTCTCTCATCTCTCTTCCTAACCCTCTCTCCTCTCTCCTCCTAACCCGCTCTACTCTCTCCTCCTAACCCTCTCTCCTCCTAACCCTCTCCCTTCTCTACTCCTAACCCTCTCTCCTCTCTCCTCCTAACCCTAACTCATCCTAACCCTCTCTCCTCTCTTCTCCTAACCCTCTCTCCTCTCTCATCCTAACCCTCTCTCCTCTCTCCTCCTAACCCTCTCTCCTCTCTCCTCCTAACCCTCCCTCCTCTCTCCTCCTAACCCTCTATCCTCTCTCCTCCTAACCCTCTCCCCTCCTCCTCTCTCCTCCTAACCCTCTATCCTCTCTCCTCCTAACACTCTCTCCTCCTAACCCTCTCCCCTCTCTCCTCCTAACCCTCTCTCCTCTCTCCTCCTAACCCTCTCTCATCCTAACCCTCTCTCCACTCTCCTCCTAACCCTCTCTCCTCTCTCCTCCTAACCCTCTCTCCTCTCTCCTCCTAACCCTCTCTCCTCTCTCCTCCTAACCCTCTATCCTCTCTCCTCCTAACCCTCTATCCTCTCTCCTCCTAACCCTCTCTCCTCTCTCCTCCTAACCTTCTATCCTCTTTCCTCCTAACCCTCTCTCCTCCTAACCCTCTCTTCTCGTTCCTCCTAACCCTCTTTCCTCTCTCCTCCTAACCCTCTCTCCTCTCTCCTCCTAACCCTCTCTCCTCTCTCCTCCTAACCCTCTCTCCTCTCTCCTCCTAACCCTCTCTCCTCCTAACCCCCTCCCCTCTCTCCTCTCTCCTCCTAACCCTCTCTCCTCTCTCCTCCTAACCCTCTATCCTCTCTCCTAACCCTCTCTCCTCCCAACTCTCGCTACTCTCTCCTCCTTAACCTCTCTCCTTTCTCCTCCTAACCCTCTCTATGCTCTCCTCTCTCCTCCTAACCCTCTCTCCTCCTGACTCCCTCTCCTCTCTCCTCCTGACCCCCTCTCCTCTCTCCTCCCTCTCCTCTCTCCTCTCTCCTCCTGACTCCCTCTCCTCTCTCCTCCTGACCCCCTCTCCTTTCTCCTCTCTCCTCCTAACCCCCTTTCCAGTCACCTCCAAACCCTCTCCATCTAACCCTCTCTCCTCTCTCCTCCCAACCCTCTCTATGCTCTCCTCTCCTCTTAACCCTCTCTCCTGTCTCCTCCAAACCCTCTCCCTCTAACCCTCCCTCTCCTCAGTTTAGAGGTCTGTTGGGTTGGAGAATATGCGTTGTATTCAGAAACATGAGTGTCACAGAGGTAGTCATTTATTTAGTAACAGAATCAAACTCAGAGTGGAATAGTGTAGAGGCAGACAGACAGACGGACGGACGGACGGACGGACGGACGGACATTGCTGCAAGCTGATTTGTATTGTTTTTGGCGTGAATCTGATGATTGATTCTCTAATAGCTCTTCATAGTTATTTAAATAACTCCCAGTAGCTCCATTTACCCAGACTGACCTCCCTGTGGGGATGCTGGAGAGGTCATTGTTGCTTCCATACAGACTGAGCTCCCTGTGGGGATGCTGGAGAGGTCATTGTTGCTCTCCATACAGACTGACCTCCCTGTGGGGATGCTGGAGAGGTCATTGTTGCTTCCATACAGACTGACCTCCCTGTGGGGATGCTGGAGAGGTCATTGTTGCTCTCCATACAGACTGACCTCCCTGTGGGGATGCTGGAGAGGTCATTGTTGCTTCCATACAGACTGACCTCCCTGTGGGGATGCTGGAGAGGTCATTGTTGCTTCCATACAGACTGACCTCCCTGTGGGGATGCTGGAGAGGTCATTGTTGCTTCCATACAGACTGAGCTCCCTGTGGGGATGCTGGAGAGGTCATTGTTGCTTCCATACAACAATTCAAATCTAATTAAATGTATTTACATCAGCAGATGTCACAAAGTGCTTATAAAGAAACCCAGCCTAAAACCCCAAACAGCAAGCAATGCAGATGTACAAGCACAGTGGCTAGGAAAAACTCCTAGAGAGGAACTAGGCTATGAGGGGTGACCAGTCCTCTTCTGGCTATACCGGGTAGAGAGGAACCAGGCTCTGAGGGGTGACCAGTCCTCTTCTGGCTGTACCGGGTAGAGAGGAACCAGGCTCTGAGGGGTGACCAGTCCTCTTCTGGCTGTACCGGGTAGAGAGGAACCAGGCTCTGAGGGGTGACCAGTCCTCTTCTGGCTGTACCGGGTAGAGAGGAACCAGGCTCTGAGGGGTGACCAGTCCTCTTCTGGCTGTACCTGGTAGAGAGGAACCAGGCTCTGAGGGGTGACCAGTCCTCTTCTGGCTGTACCGGGTAGAGAGGAACCAGGCTCTGAGGGGTGACCAGTCCTCTTCTGGCTGTACCTGGTAGAGAGGAACCAGGCTCTGAGGGGTGACCAGTCCTCTTCTGGCTGTACCGGGTAGAGAGGAACCAGGCTCTGAGGGGTGACCAGTCCTCTTCTGGCTGTACCGGGTAGAGAGGAACCAGGCTCTGAGGGGTGACCAGTCCTCTTCTGGCTGTACCGGGTAGAGAGGAACCAGGCTCTGAGGGGTGACCAGTCCTTTTCTGGCTGTACCGGGTAGAGAGGAACCAGGCTCTGAGGGGTGACCAGTCCTCTTCTGGCTGTACCGGGTAGAGAGGAACCAGGCTCTGAGGGGTGACCAGTCCTCTTCTGGCTGTACCTGGTAGAGAGGAACCAGGCTCTGAGGGGTGACCAGTCCTCTTCTGGCTGTACCGGGTAGAGAGGAACCAGGCTCTGAGGGGTGACCAGTCCTCTTCTGGCTGTGCGATGTGGAGTTTATCAGAGTACACGGCCATTAAAACCACCTAGAGTTACATAAGAGGAAAATGTGTCACAGGACTAAAGACTACCAGTACCGGTTATTTAAAGAATGAATGGAAGTATGAAGGTAGTTTTGAGCCTTACCAAAAAAAGGGGTTTCATATGTGTAAAATATATATATATATATATTTATTTACTGAGCGTTCTTATATCTTCTAGATATAGGACAGACACCTCGAAACCACTTTAAACAATGCCACTTAATATAATGTTTACATACCCTACATTACTCATCTCATATGTATATACTGTACTAGATACCATCTACTGCATCTTGCCTATGCCGGGGGGGGGGGGGGGGGGGGGGGAGTGTGTAGCCCCATCTGATGAATGTGTCGAGAGATACAGAATAAAAATTGAGTGTCTCCATTGATCCAAGGTCCTGGCAGTTCTGTGCAGACTCAGGACAACTGAGCTTTTAAGAAATACGCAAATTCAAATTGGTTTCCAATTTTCATGAAGTCTTTGTAATTCAATACATTATACCCGGTATAGAAGATATATATATTTCTGGATTTTCCCTTTCTGTGTTTCTGGGGGTCCGTCAGATCTGCAGTGTTAGGTGTATAGCACTGAAGGAGACAGGTCCATCCAGGAGCCAGAGAGACAGGATCAGGGAGGCAGGACCAGGGAGACAGGAGCAGGGAGGCAGGACCAGGGAGACAGAACCAGGGAGGCAGGCCCATCCAGGGTCCAGGGAGACAGGCCAGAGATTATGCTATTTGACCTCTCCAGCATCCCCACAGGGAGCTCAGTCTGTATGGAAGCAACAATGACCTCTCCAGCATCCCCACAGGGAGGTCAGTCTGTATGGAAGCAACAATGACCTCTCCAGCATCCCCACAGGGAGCCCAGTCTGTATGGAAGCAACAATGACCTCTCCAGCATCCCCACAGGGAGCTCAGTCTGTATGGAAGCAACAATGACCTCTCCAGCATCCCCACAGGGAGGTCAGTCTGGGTAAATGGAGCTACTGGGAGTTATTTAACTAACTATGAAGAGCTATTAGAGAATCAATCATCAGATTCACGCCAAAAACAATACAAATCAGCTTGCAGCAATGTCCGTCCGTCCGTCCGTCCGTCTGTCCGTCTGTCTGTCTGTCTGTCTGTCTGTCTGCCTGCCTGCCTGCCTCTACACTATTCCACTCTGAGTTTGATTCTGTTACTAAATAAATGACTACCTCTGTGACACTCATGTTTCTGAATACAACGCATATTCTCCAACCCAACAGACCTCTAAACTGAGGAGAGGGAGGGTTAGAGGGAGAGGGTTTGGAGGAGACAGGAGAGAGGGTTAAGAGGAGAGGAGAGCGTAGAGAGGGTTGGGAGGAGAGAGGAGAGAGGGTTAGGAAGAGGAGAGAGGAGAGCATAGAGAGGGTTAGGAGGAGAAAGGTATAGGAGGAGAAAGGAGAGAGGGTTAGGAGGAGAGAGGAGAGGGAGGAGAGAGGGAGTCAGGAGGAGAGAGGAGAGGGAGTCAGGAGGAGAGAGGCAGGCAGTCTGTATTTCCGATTCAAAGAACTATGACTACAAAAAAACGAATGAAAAACACTGTTATTAGGGCTTGGGTCCTGTGATGCAATGACTCACAGTCAGATGCTTGACACACACAAACACACACACACAGCCACATAGACACAGACAAACAGACGCATGCACACACACAGCCATACATACATGCACAGACACACACACACATTAGTTGTATGCAGACTGGCTAAGGGACAGTCCTCCATTGTAACAAGTATAACCTCTTCAGGCTAGAGTGAGTGGACTGGATGCCTAAACACATTCCTCCATCCTGTTGGAGATTATTTGATAAAACAATTCAACATGTGTTTTCAGGGGTTTAGTTTAATTAGACAGCTCCCATTTCATGTCCACACGTGGTCGGATGGTATATCAATGGTAGACATGCCTTCTGTATTTTATATTTAATAGGGATCCCCATTAGTTCCTGCCAAGGCAGCAGCTATTCTTCCTGGGGTTTAATATGGATTCCCATTAGTTCCTGCCAAGGCAGCAGCTACTCTTCCTGGTGTTTATTATGGATCCCCATTAGTTCCCGCCAAGGCAGCAGCTACTCTTCCTGGGGTCCAGCTAAATTAAGGCAGTTTATACCATTTTAAAAACACACCATGTGCCCTCAGGCCGCTACTCCGCCACTACCACATATCTACAGTACTAAATCATGTCTACAGTTCTAAATCCATGTGTATGTATTTGAGTATGTGATCGTGTGTGTGTGTATGTACAGTATGTGTCTGTGCCAATGTTTGTGTTGCTTCACAGTCCCCGCTGTTCCTTAAGGTGTGTTTTTATCTGTTATTTTAAATCTAGTTTTACTGCTGCATCAGTTACTTGATGTGGAATAGAGTTCCATGTAGTCATGGCTCTATGTAGTACTGTGTGCCTCCCATAGTCTGTTCTTGACTTGGGGACTGTGAAGAGACCTCTGGTGACATGTCTTGTGGGTTATGCATGGATGTCCGAGCTGTGTGCCAGTAGTTTAGACAGACAGCTCAGTGCATTCAACATGTCAATAGCTCTCAAATAAAAGTAGTCCTCCACTTTGAGCCAGGAGAGATTGACATGCATATTATTAATATTAGCTCTCTGTGTACATCCAAAGGCCAGCCGTGCTGCCCTGTTCTGAGACAACTGCAATTTTCCTAAGTGCTTTTTTTCCTAAGTGCTGTCACGCCCTGGTCTTAGTATTTTGTGTTTTCTTTATTATTTTGGTCAGGCCAGGGTGTGACATGGGTTTATTATGTGGTGTGTTTTGTCTTGGGGTTTTAGTAGGTATTGGGATTGTGAATTAGTAGGGTTATCTAGAATAGTCTATGGCTGTCTGGAGTGGTTCTCAATCAGAGGCAGGTGTTTATCGTTGTCTCTGATTGGGAACCATATTTAGGCAGCCATATTCTTTGAGTGTTTCGTGGGTGATTGTTCCTGTCTCTGTGTTTGCACCAGATAGGGCTGTTTTGGTTTGTCACATTTCTTGTTTTGTTAGTCTATTCATGTATAGCTTCTTTATTAAAGAACCATGAATAATCACCACGCTGCGTTTTGGTCCGCCTCTCCTTCAACTCAAGAAAACCGTTACAGAATCACCCACCACAACAGGACCAAGCGGCGTGGTGACAGGCAGCGGAAGCAGGAGCAGCGAAATCCAGATTTCTGGACATGGGAGGAGATATTGGATGGAAAAGGACCCTGGGCACAGCCTGGAGAATATCGCCGCCCCAAAGAAGAACTGGAGGTGGCGAAAGCGGAGAGGCGCTGGTATGAGGAGGCAGCACGGCGACGAGGATGGAAGCCCGAGAGTCAGCCCCAAACATTTCTTGATGGGGGGCTCACAGGGAGTATGGCTACGCCAGGTAGGAGACCTGCGCAAACTTCCTGTGCTTACCGGGGGGCTAGAGAGACCGAGCAGGCACTGTGTTATGCTGTGGTGCGCACGGTGTCTCCAGTGCGGGTGCATAGCCCGGTGCGGTACATACCAGCTCCGCGTATAGGCCGGGCTAGAGTAAGCATCGAGCCAAGTGTCATGAAGCCGGCTCTACGCATCTGGTCTCCAGTGCGTCTCCTTGGGCCGGCTTACATGGCACCAGCCTTGCGCTCGGTGTCTCCAGTTCGCCTGCATAGCCCAGTGCGGGCTATTCCACCTCGCCGCACTGGCAGGGCGACCGTGAGCATTCAACCAGGTAAGGTTGGGCAGGCTTGGTGCTCAAGAGCTCCAGTGCGCCTGCACGGTCCGGTCTATCCAGTA
This sequence comes from Oncorhynchus clarkii lewisi, assembly GCF_045791955.1. Lineage (NCBI taxonomy): Eukaryota > Metazoa > Chordata > Actinopteri > Salmoniformes > Salmonidae > Oncorhynchus > Oncorhynchus clarkii. The sequence goes on from NC_092166.1 coordinate 654,866, forward strand.
CCACCTCCACGCATCAGCCCTCCGGTGGCAGCTCCCCGCACCAGGCTTCCTGTGCGTGTTCTCGGCCCAGTACCACCAGTGCCAGCACCACGCACCAGGCCTTCAGTGCGTTTCGCCTGTCCGGCACTGCCAGACCCTTCCTCCTCTCCAGCGCTGTCGGAGTCTCCCGCCTGTTTAGCGCTGCCAGAGCCTTCCTCCTCTACAGCGCTGCCGGAGTCTCCTGCCTGTTCAGCGCTGCCAGAGCTGTCAGTCTGCAAAGAGCAGCCAGAGCTGCCAGTCTGTAAGGAGCAGCTAGAGCTGCCAGTCTGCAAGGAGCTGCCAGTCTGCAAGGAGCTGCCAGAGCTGCCAGTCTGCAAGGAGCTGCCAGAGCTGCCAGTCTGCAAGGAGCCGCCAGTGCTGCCAGTCTGCAAGGAGCCGCCAGTGCTGCCAGTCTGCAAGGAGCCGCAAGTGCTGCCAGTCTGCATGGAGCCGCCAGAGCCGCCAGTCTGCATGGAGCCGCCAGAGCCGCCAGTCTGCATGGAGCCGCCAGAGCCGCCAGTCTGCATGGAGCAGCCAGAGCCGCCAGTCTGCATGGAGCAGCCAGAGCCGCCAGTCTGCATGGAGCAGCCAGAGCCGCCAGTCTGCATGGAGCAGCCAGAGCCGCCAGTCTGCATGGAGCAGCCAGAGCCGCCAGTCTGCATGGAGCAGCCAGAGCCGCCAGTCTGCATGGAGCAGCCAGAGCCGCCAGTCTGCATGGAGCAGCCAGAGCCGCCAGTCTGCATGGAGCAGCCAGAGCCGCCAGTCTGCATGGAGCAGCCAGAGCCGCCAGTCTGCATGGAGCAGCCAGAGCCGCCAGTCAGCATGGAGCAGCCAGAGCGGCCAGTCAGCATGGAGCAGCCAGAGCCGCCAGTCAGCCAGGATCTTCCAGATCCGCCATTCAGCCAGGATCCGCCATTCAGCCAGGATCCGCCATTCAGCCAGGATCCGCCCGTCAGCCAGGATCTGCCAGTGCCATTTACCTGCCTGAGCTTCTCTCAGTGCTGAGCTTCCTCTCAGTGCTGAGCTTCCTCTCAGTGCTGAGCTTCCTCTCAGTGCCGAGCTACCCCTCAGTCCCGAGCTACCCCTCAGTCCCGAGCTACCCCTCAGTCCCGAGCTGCCCCTCAGTCCAGTGGGGTCCTTGGTGAGGGTTACTAGGCCAAGGTCGGCGGCGAGGGTCGCCAATCAAAGGACGCGATACAAGGGGACTAAGACTTTGTTGGAGTGGGGTCCACGTCCCGCGCCGGAGCCGCCACCGTGGACAGACGCCACCCGGACCCTCCCCTATGGGTTTAGGTTTGCGGCCGGGAGTCCGCACCTTGGGGGGGGGGGTTCTGTAACGCCCTGGTCTTGGTATTTTGTGTTTTCTTTATTATTTTGGTCAGGCCAGGGTGTAACATGGGTTTATTAGGTGGTGTGTTTTGTCTTGGGTTTTTTGTAGGTATTGGGATTGTGAATTAGTAGGGTTATCTAGAATAGTCTATGGCTGTCTGGAGTGGTTCTCAATCAGAGGCAGGTGTTTATCGTTGTCTCTGATTGGGAACCATATTTAGGCAGCCATATTCTTTGTGTGTTTCGTGGGTGATTGTTCCTGTCTCTGTGTTTGCACCAGATAGGGCTGTTTTGGTTTTTCACATTCCTTGTTTTGTTAGTCTATTCATGTATAGCTTCTTTATTAAAGAACCATGAATAATCACCACGCTGCGTTTTGGTCCGCCTCTCCTTCAACTCAAGAAAACCGTTACAGTGGCACCTGACCACACGACTGAACAGTAGTCCAGGTGCGACAAAATTAGGGCCTGTAGGACCTGCCTTGTTGATAGTGCTGTTAAAAAGGTAGAGCAGCGCTTTATTATAGACAGACTTCTCCCCATCCTACCTACTGTTGTATCAATATGTTTTGACCGTGACAGTTTACAATATAGTGTTACTCCAAGCAGTTCAGTCATCCCAACTTGCACAATTTCCACATTATTCATTACAAGATTTAGTTGAGGTTTAGGGTTTAGTGAGTGATTTGTTCCAAATATAATGCTTTTAGTTTTTGATATTTAGGACTAACATATTCCTTGCCACCCATTCTGAAACTAACTGCAGCTCTTTGCTGGGTGTTGCAGTCATTTCAGTCGCTGTAGTAGCTGACATGTATAGTGTTGAGTCAGGTTCTACAGCTGCACCATCGAGAGCATCCTGACCCTTGCATCACCGCCTGGTATGGCAACTGCTCGGCATCTGACCGTAAGATGCTACAGAGGGTAGTGCATACGGCCCAGTACATCACTGGGGCCAAGCTTCCTGCCATCCATGACCTCTATACCAGTTGGTGTCAGAGGAAGGCCCCCAAAAATTGTCAGAGACTCCAGTCACCGAAGTCATAGACTGTTTCTCTCTGCTACCACACGGCAAGTGGTACCGGAGCGCCAAGTCTAGGACCAAAATGCTCTTTAACAGATTCTACCCCCAAACCATAAGATTGATGAACAATTAATCAAATGGCCACCGGACTATTTACATTGACCCCCCCTCCATTTGTTTTGTACACTGCTGCTACTCACTGTTTATTATCTATGCATTGTAACTTCACCCCTACCTACATCTGCAAATGACCTCAACGAACCTGTACCCTCGCACACTGACCCGGTTTCTGGTACTCCCTTGTATATAGCCTCGTTATTGTTATGTTATTGTGTTACTTTTTATTATTTAATTTTTTACTTTAGTTTATTTGGTAAATATTTTCTTAACTCTTCTTGAACTGCACTGTTGGTTAAGGGCTTGTAAGTCAGCATTTCACGGTAAAGTTTACACTTGTATTCGGAGCATGTGGCAAATAAAGTTTGATTTGATTTTTTGATTTTGAATATTTACAGAGCACTCTGCCTAGGCAACCCCACAGCGCCATGGCAACCACGGATGTATTCATAACACTGTATGGTCAGTGAGCTCTGAGGTGAAAGTGGTGGTAGCAGTAGGGCTGCCTTCAACTGTCACTTTTCCCCTGTATTCAACTACACTCACCTGGCTGGCTGTGTATCTGTGAAGACAGCAGGCTGTTCTTTAAGAGACCTAACCCTACTCCGGGGTGTGACTACAGAGACAGACAACAGAGGCGGCCTGTGTCCCATTTGGTACCCCATAGCATATAGTGCACTACCTATGGCCCCTGGTCAAAAGTAGTGCACTAAATAGGGAATAGGGTGCCATTGGGGCCACGTGTCGTATGACTACACAGACACCAGAGAAACACTAAATAAGATCACAGGACATTTCTATTCCTCCCCTGGCTGACTAACATAGCTCTAATGCATTAGAAAGGTGTTGCTATGACAACTGTTCTCAGTAATCCAGTCATGTGATTAGTGTTAGCAACTGGATAGCATCTCTCTTTGTGTATGTTAGACTCCCTGAGCACCAGGAACAAACCACGGGGAGAAGAGGACTACTAGAATGTTCTAATGGCACGTCCTCCTCCTGACTGTAGCAACCTGCAGCAGAAGAGGAGAGACACTACAAATTCAACATTCAAGAACAAGTTACATATCAACATTTTCTACAGACTTTCAATTGCCACATAATGTGACATTAGTTATATTTCTTTAAGAAATGATGCAAAGAAAGACAATAATAATAACAATAATAATAATGATAATAATAATGATAATGATAATAATGATAATGATAATAATAATAATAATGATAATAATAATAATAATAACAATGATAATAATAATAACATTAATAATCATCATAATAATGATAATAATGGCAACAATAATGATAATGATAATAATGATAATGATAATAATAATAACAATAATAATCATCATAATGATAATAATAATAATAATGATAATAATAATAATGATAATGATAATAATAATAACAAAAATAATGATAATAATAATAACATTAATAATCATCATAATAATGATAATAATAATAATAATGATCATAATAATGATAATAATAATAACAATAATAATGATCATAATAATGATAATAATGGCAATAATAATAATAACAATAATAATAATGATAATGATAATAATAATAATAATAATAATAATAATGATAATAATAATAATAATCATCATAATAATGATAATAATAATAATTAGGCGGTGCTTATAGTGTCCTATTTCATACAGCCAGGGTCTAATATTATCAACAGCAACCCTGGAGCAATTAGGGTTATGTTGCCTTGCTCAAGGGTACACTGGCAGAAGTTTCTCCTTGTCAGCTCGGTTACTGGCCCAACTCTCTAACCGCTCGGTTACCTGCCATTGCCCCGTGACGTTTCCGTAATGGATCAAATTATGAAGTTATAATAGGAATGAAGCTTGTCCAATGGGAAAAGTCAAGTCTAGTTATCCATGTCTCTGGGCACCAAGTGTCTTATCAGCCTGTGATAGGATGTCCGAACTGTCACTCAAACTCCCTGTTGTCACTCAAACTCATTAGCATAAAAACCGGGGTATAAATACGGTCCCAGTGACCCCCTCCCGTGTCCGCTGAACGATAACGAGAGAGACCCAACCCAGAGAAACTAAAACTTAGTAACCTAACTAGCTCTACAGAAGAGACCGAACATCTCAGGATGACAGCAGCCCGTGGTCCTCAGTCCTCCTATAAGAAGTATTTTGGTGGGGAAAGGAACATGAGCCACTCGTCCTCCTACCCCTCCAGCCGCCAGCTGTACTCTAACCCGGTGTCGGTGCGCTCCTCTCGGGTCTCTTTCGGCCTGTCCTCCGCCGCTCCGGGGGTCTACGCAACCAGGACCCAGCGGCTCCGCAGCAGCGCCCCGATGCCCCGGCTGTCCTCCGAAACCCTGAACTTCTCTCTGTCCGACGCCGTGAACTCCGAGTTCAAGACCAACCGGACCAACGAGAAGGCTCAGATGCAGTCGCTCAACGACCGCTTCGCGAGCTATATCGAGAAGGTCCGGTTCCTCGAGCAGCAGAATAAGATCCTGCAGGCAGAGCTCGAGCAGCTACGAGGGAAGGGCACGTCCCGATCCCGCATCGGGGACCTGTACGAGGACGAGATGCGCGAGCTGCGGCGACAGGTGGACCAGCTGACGAACGAGAAGGCGCGAGTGGAAGTGCACCGGGACAACCTGTCTGATGATATAGACCGGCTCAGAGAGAAGTAAGACAATCAGTTACATGTTGACCGAATAGTTATGGAGTAATTAATGACCACGATATATCCTACACAATGAAACGTTTTATTCATTGATTGCACTACAAGACACTTATTACAATATACCCCATGTTTACCCATGTAGTTGTTGAGTAATTGACTACATAGAGTCAACATTATTTAATAGGGGTCTAGGTGTCTAGGTGATAATATTAGACCCTGGCTGTGTGATTGCGCTAGTAATGACTTTATTTTCAATAATGCATTGCGTGCTCCTAATTCGACAGGCACATAGTGAGTTAGTGAGACCATCCCAACTTCTGAATGAGCCGTGGCTGTTAAAATGCCAGTTTGTTGTTGTTGCATATTGGGGTCTGATTTTTCACACTTTTAATGCACTTTTAAAAGTGTTCTTGAATGTTTTGAAAAGACTCTCTAACACAGATAACACCAGATATTTTCCTCAGTACAGTATGTTGTGCTTTCCAGACTGCAGGAGGAGATGATGCAGCGTGAGGAATCGGAGAGTACCATGCAGAGCTTCAGAGGGGTAGGACACAGCTTCATACTACCACACATCTTAGTTAAAGTTTTTTTTTTAACATGTGGCCTTATTTTCATTGTTTCTGTGCTTGTAGTTTTAAATATTTTGTTTGATTACAGAGAGTCATCACTTGTCATTGACCTCAATGCGTAATGAAAATGTTTCTACAACATGTTATACAACGATCCAAACCAACTCCTATTACATCAGAAACTCATTCTGATACTGTGTCTGCACTCAATGGTAGATGTTAGTTTTCCACTGTTCCATAAATCCATGTTTGAGTAATGCTGTTCACAACAACAACAAAGATGCAAATATAGATTCATGGGATTGTTTTTGTTTCTATGGGTGTAGAGACAGAATGAGATTTATTTATTTAATCAAAATATCAGCAATCACACCGTGTAAACACAGTCAAATGAACAATTCGCCCTCTTTTATTTTATTTATTTTTTATTTCACCTTTATTTAACCAGGTAGGCTAGTTGAGAACAAGTTCTCATTTACAACTGCGACCTGGCCAAGATAAAGCATAGCAGTGTGAACAGACAACACAGAGTTACACATGGAGTAAACAATTAACAAGTCAATAACACAGTAGAAAAAAATAGTCTATATACATTGTGTGGAAAAGGAATGAGGACGATCTTAAGAGGGTTAACCATCAGTGACGGAGTTGACAGATACTCAAAACAGACATTTTTGGTTAAAAAAAAAACATTTGTAAAATCTAGAAAATAATTAATCTAAAAATCGGCAATAAAAACAATCATTCTATCAGGTCTTTCAGCACTCTGACAGAGTTGATGTTTTACAGAGTTGACAACAATGTAACTTTTCTTCCTCATTCAACTGGTATAGACAGTAACAATGGTGTTTCATGACTCCAAATGAAATGTTCTATTTGAATCTATCAGGCAGGTGGTCTGTTGGCTGCTGTAGGAGACTCTGTCAGTACGGCTGGCTGACCAGGCCTCTATTTTGGCAGCAGTGGGGGAGGTCTGTTGGTTGCTGTAGGAGACTCTGTCAGTACGGCTGGCTGACCAGGCCTCTATTTTGGCAGCAGTGGGAGAGGTCTGTTGGCTTCTGTAGGAGACTCTGTCAGTACGGCTGGCTGACCAGGCCTCTATTTTGGCAGCAGTGGGAGAGGTCTGTTGGCTGCTGTAGGAGACAGATGGAGCAGAGGGGAGGATAGCAGGGCACTAGAGTTCTGTCTGGAGGAGGGAGGGAGGGATGGGGGACCGGCCGGGGTTATCAGAGCGAGACACAATGTGACCCGTCTGGCTCTGGTCGTCTCTCGGTCAGTTACAGAAAGAGAGGCGAGAGAGAAATAATTAGTTTCATGAGGACATTTCTGTCTTGACCTATGAGGAAAATGTGTGTGTGTGTGGTTATCCCTGTTCATCATGTTGTATTCAGGATGTGGACAACGCAGCTCTGTCTCGTCTGGACCTGGAGAGGAAGGTGGAGTCGCTTCAGGAAGAGATCAACTTCCTGAAGAAACTACACGATGAGGTCAGAACACATACACACGCAAGGAAACATGCACAAAAACACACGCATGCACACGCACGCACACACACACACATGGATGTAAACACACATACAACAACACTGACACACCCACACTCTATCTCTCACACACCCTCCCCCTTCTTTTACCCCTGACCTCTAACCCCAGAGGGATATCCTACGAAGCATGCTAGATCTACTCAGGGTTCTCTAATGCTAACCAGCTTCATTTAGCTTCACATTTCAGCTCAGACTTTATCCGTACTACGACGGTGGAAATTGCTCATCTGCCCGCAGCTTACTCTAGCGGGCTTGTAATGTCGCACCTGGCTAGTTGAATGCTGAACACTTCATTGAGTCAATGCTGAAACATCAATCCATGTGCGAGTCAGTGCTAGGACTGTTAGGATGACCGTATTACCGCCACAATAGCGGTCACGGGTCATGACCGCAGTCAATTTCCACGTGATTAGTCACGGTAATTAGGCTTCTCCAATCTCTGATGCTGCCGATGATCATTAGTAGCTGATAGGAAAATTATGATTAAATGACTGAACAAATCATTTTAAATGGAACTGTAACTAAGTAAACTTATACTCAACAAAATTAGTTCATAAGAAGGGATTGTGTGACACAGACAAGGAGTAATTAAAGTTAATGAACACCATTCCAACTAGGAAGAAAGAAATGGGTTGTGGATTAAGTAAACAGATAAGGTAGTTAACCTATGGTTGAACCGACGAAACTGAGCTCTGGGGTGTTTTAGATAAGGAAGTGAGTGCATTCCTAGGTTTTCTGTTAATTAGAACTGTCAGCTCAGTGGTGATCGATAATGTTGAGGGGTCAAAAGTTAATTCAATTATGTTGTGTGACCTGGGAGTGTGTTAGTAAGTTAGAATGAACTTTTAACCTTACTTTGTCCCGGTCGAGAGGAGGGGATTCTGTTAAGCAATGAAATGACGTCATGTTATTGTATATAAACTGTTGCTCGTGGTAACGTGGCAGCGCGCTCCGAGAATAAATTATGTTACCTATTATTGATAAGACTGGTCTCCGTCTATTTTATGCAAACAAGAATCCTACAAATTCTCATAAAATAGATTAAGGGAATTCAATTAATGAATACATATTGGTATAATTAAATTACAGTAACAGTAGCCTACCAAACTTGCTGCCTGCCTGGTACTCATCACTCTATTGTCCCTCTAATCACTCTGACATCAATGCAAACGTAATAGAAAATCTAATCTAATCAAACATTTCATATGAGCTCATTTTGCTTAACATTTCTATAAGCTATGCAATTGTGTGAGAAAACAGAGTGATGGCCTCTATTAAAAAGAGGAGGATCCCATCAGCTTTCTATAGGCCAGGCCTACTTGATTTATTTCTCAACTTTCCTAATAATGCCGTCTTTGGTATGCAAGCACCTGTTCCTATCGATAAAATACATGTTATTATGTCATACAAACATTTCACAATTCCAGAAGTTTCAAATGCATTCTGTCATTACTAAATAATGTGGTAGGTATTTTAATATTAACATTTTTTACACACATTTGATTCGTTAAATATTTCATTAGTCGTCTTCCTCAAATCAAGGGGATGATGACGCAATATTTGCAAGAGGGAAGGAATCTGATTTCATTGGTCTTCAACTCGTGGCTCAGTCATTTCATTCAGGGGCAGTTAGGTTAGCTGTGAGTTAGCCTGCCCCGGAGCAGGTTAGTTCTGAAGGATTCGTTGCCATAGAAATGTACCTGGCTTAAAGCTGGGCCACATTCGTACGACTGGCTATCCCGAGATGAACTCAGAGTTGACAAAAGTTACCTCGCTAACTCTTCAAACCTAATTCATAGGATCTCACTGACCCCTGTTTGTAGGAGCTGCAGTCTCAGGTACTGACCCCTCTCTGACCTCTAACCCCTGTTTGTAGGAGCTGCAGTCTCAGGTGCTGACCCCTCTCTAACCTCTAACCCCGGTTTGTAGGAGCTGCAGTCTCAGGTGCTGACCCCTCTCTGACCTCTGACTCCTGTCTGTAGGAGCTGTTGGAGCTGCAGTCTCAGGTGCTGACCCCTCTCTGACCTCTGACTCCTGTCTGTAGGAGCTGTTGGAGCTGCAGTCTCAGGTGCTGACCCCTCTCTGACCTCTAAACCCTGTCTGTAGGAGCTGTTGGAGCTGCAGTCTCAGGTGCTGACCCCTCTCTGACCTCTAAACCCTGTCTGTAGGAGCTGTTGGAGCTGCAGTCTCAGGTGCTGACCCCTCTCTGACCTCTAAACCCTGTCTGTAGGAGCTGTTGGAGCTGCAGTCTCAGGTGCTGACCCCTCTCTGACCTCTGACTCCTGTCTGTAGGAGCTGTAGGAGCTGCAGTCTCAGGTGCTGACCCCTCTCTGACCTCTGACTCCTGTCTGTAGGAGCTGTTGGAGCTGCAGTCTCAGGTGCAGGTGTCGCAGCAGGTGCAGATGGACGTTGATGTGGTGAAGCCAGACCTGACGGGCGCTCTCAGGGACGTCCGCTCTCAGTATGAGAACCTGGCCTCCAAGAACATGCAGGAGTCAGACGACTGGTACAAGTCTAAGGTAGGCTGTTCCCTATACTCTACAGCCTACCCCCTATACCCTATACCCTACCCCCTATACCCTAGAGGAGTCTGTAGACTGGTACAAGTCTAAGGTAGGATGTTCCCTATACCCTACACCCTACCCCCTATACCCTAGAGGAGTCTGTAGACTGGTACAAGTCTAAGGTAGGCTGTTCCCTATACTCTACAGCCTACCCCCTATACCCTATACCCTACAGGAGTCAGACGACTGGTACAAGTCTAAGGTAGGCTGTTCCCAATACTCTACAGCCTACCCCATATACCCTATACCCTACCCTCTATACCCTAGAGGAGTCTGTAGACTGGTACAAGTCTAAGGTAGGCTGTTCCCAATACTCTACAGCCTACCCCATATACCCTATACCCTACCCCCTATACCCTAGAGGAGTCTGTAGACTGGTACAAGTCTAAGGTAGGCTGCACCTTATACCCTTTACCCTATATCCTACAGCAGTAGTCCCCTAACCCATTTTAATCCATTTCATGTGTAGGTGCAAGGTAGGTGCACTTGATTCAGCAGCCCTAGTGCCGGGAAAACAAAGTGTTCCCATTTTGAATAATTTCATGTGTCTGGATGTAGAACTCCGACCTACCCGGCAGGCCCAGAGAGCAAATCAAGTGCACCTATAGGCCTAGCGCTGGCCAATTAGATCAGATCACGTGTCTGCAATTCCCACGCTCCATAGACTGAAAAAGAAGCCTTGAACACACAGCACAGGAAGACGGTCCCCTTTTCTCAGCAGAGGGAAGGGAGAGCGGCGGGACTGGGAGTCGGGTGAGGTGGCCTCACCCCTGTTCCCTCCCCTCTGACTGACCAGATGCACCCCTGTTCCCTCCCTCCCTCCTCTGACTGACCAGATGCACCCCTGTTCCCTCCCTCCCTCCTCTGACTGACCAGATGCACCCCTGTTCCCTCCCTCCCTCCTCTGACTGACCAGATGCACCCCGTTCCCTCCCCTCTGACTGACCAGATGCACCCCTGTTCCCTCCCTCCCTCCTCTGACTGACCAGATGCACCCCTGTTCCCTCCCTCCCCTCTGACTGACCAGATGCACCCCTGTTCCCTCCCTCCTCTGACTGACCAGATGCACCCCTGTTCCCTCCCTCCCTCCCTCCTCTGACTGACCAGATGCACCCCTGTTCCCTCCCCTCTGACTGACCAGATGCACCCCTGTCCCTCCCCTCTGACTGACCAGATGCACCCCTGTTCCCTCCCCTCTGACTGACCAGATGCACCCCTGTTCCCTCCCCTCTGACTGACCAGATGCACCCCTGTTCCCTCCCTCCCTCCTCTGGCTGACCAGATGCACCCCTGTTCCCTCCCTCCCTCCTCTGACTGACCAGATGCAACCCTGTTCCCTCCCTCCCTCCTCTGACTGACCAGATGCACCCCGTTCCCTTCCCTCTGACTGACCAGATGCACCCCTGTTCCCTCCCCCTCTGACTGACCAGATGCACCCCTGTTCCCTCCCCCTCTGACTGACCAGATGTACCCCTGTTCCCTCCCTCCCTCCTCTGACTGACCAGATGCACCCCTGTTCCCTCCCCTCTGACTGACCAGATGCACCCCTGTTCCCTCCCTCCTCTGACTGACCAGATGCACCCCTTTTCCCTCCCTCCCTCCCTCCTCTGACTGACCAGATGCACCCCTGTTCCCTCCCCTCTGACTGACCAGATGCACCCCTGACTGACCAGATGCACCCCTGTTCCCTCCCTCCCTCCTCTGACTGACCAGATGCACCCCTGTTCCCTCCCTCCCCTCTGACTGACCAGATGCACCCCTGTTCCCTCCCTCCTCTGACTGACCAGATGCACCCCTGTCCCTCCCTCCCTCCCTCCCCTCTGACTGACCAGATGCACCCCTGTTCCCTCCCCCTCTGACTGACCAGATGCACCCCTGTTCCCTCCCTCCCTCCTCTGACTGACCAGATGCACCCCTGTTCCCTCCCCTCTGACTGACCAGATGCACCCCTGTTCCCTCCCTCCCTCCCTCCTCTGACTGACCCACCCCTGTTCCCTCCCCTCTGACTGACCAGATACACCCCTGTTCCCTCCCCTCTGACTGACCAGATGCACCCCTGTTCCCTCCCTCCCTCCTCTGACTGACCAGATGCACCCCTGTTCCCTCCCCTCTGACTGACCAGATGCACCCCTGTTCCCTCCCTCCCTCCCTCCTCTGACTGACCAGATGCACCCCTGTTCCCTCCCTCCCCTCTGACTGACCAGATGCACCCCTGTTCCCTCCCCTCTGACTGACCAGATGCACCCCTGTTCCCTCCCTCCCTCCTCTGACTGACCAGATGCACCCCTGTTCCCTCCCTCCCTCCTCTGACTGACCAGATGCACTCCTGTTCCCTCCCTCCCTCCTCTGACTGACCAGATGCACCCCTGTTCCCTCCCTCCTCTGACTGACCAGATGCACCCCTGTTTCCACCCTCCCCTCTGACTGACCAGATGCACCTCTGTCCTTGATATTTTTGGCCTTCCTGTGACATCGGATGATGTAGGTGTCCTGGAGGGCAGGTAGTTTGTCTCCAGTGATGCGTTGTGCAGACCTCACTACCCTCTGGAGAGCCCTGCGGCTGTGGGCAGTGCAGTTGCCGTACTAAGCGGTGATACAGCCCAACCTGGATGCTCTCAATTGTGCATCTGTTAAAGTTTGAGGGTTTTAGGTGCCAAGACAAATTTCTTCAGCCTCCTGAGGTCGAAGAGGCGCTGTTGCGCCTTCTTCACCACGCTGTCTGTGTGGGTAAACCATTTCAGATCTTCAGTGATGTGTACGGCGAGAAACTTTAAGCTTTTCACTTTCTCCACTGCGGCCCTGTCGATGTGGATGGGGACGTCCTTCATCTACTGTCTCCTGAAGTCTCTCTCCTGTACAGTGTTAATAGACATGCCTATTGACAGTCTCAGGTCTATCTCTCCTGTACAGTGTTAATACACATACCTATTGACAGTCTCAGGTCTGTCTCTCCTGTACAGTGTTAAGATATGCCTATTGACAGTCTCAGGTCTATCTCTCCTGTACAGTGTTAATAGACATGCCTATTGACAGTCTCAGGTCTATCTCTCCTGTACAGTGTTAATAGGCATGCCTATTGACAGTCTCAGGTCTATCTCTCCTGTACAGTGCTAATAGACATGCCTATTGACAGTCTCAGGTCTATCTCTCCTGTACAGTGTTAATAGACATGCCTATTGACAGTCTCAGGTCTATCTCTCCTGTACAGTGTTAATAGACATGCATATTGACAGTCTCAGGTCTATCTCTCCTGTACAGTGTTAATAGATATGCATATTGACAGTCTCAGGTCTATCTCTCCTGTACAGTGTTAATAGACATGCATATTGATAGTCTCAGGTCTATCTATCCTGTCTGCAGTTTGCTGACCTGACTGATTCTGCAGCCCGTAACAACGAGTCTCTACGGATTGCTAAGCAGGAGGCTAATGACTACAGACGCCAGGTGCAGGCACTCACCTGTGAGATCGATGCCCTGAAGGGAAGTGTGAGTACAGCACCTGTCACACTCGAGTGTTGGCACTCGCTTGCTCTCCCTCTACCTGTTCTTTATCTCCTCCCCCTCCCTCCCTCGCTCTCTCTCCCCTTCTGTCTATCCCCTCTGCTCTCTCTCTCCCTCTGTCTATCCCCTCTGCTCTCTCTCCTCCCTTTCTCTCCCCTCTGCTCTCTCTCTCCCTCTGTCTATCCCCTCTGCTCTCTCTCCTCCCTTTCTCTCCCCTCTGCTCTCTCTCTCCCTCTGTCTATCCCCTCTGCTCTCTCTCCCTCTGTCTATCCCCTCTGCTCTCTCTCCTCCCTTTCTCTCCCCTCTGCTCTCTCTCTCCCTCTGTCTATCCCCTCTGCTCTCTCTCCCTCTGTCTATTCCCTCTGCTCTCTCTCCCCTCTCCTCCTCTCAGAATGAGTCTATGGAGCGGCAGATGAGGGAGATGGAGGAGAACTTCAGTATGGAGTCGTCTGGTTACCAGGACAACGTCAGTGGTCTGGAGGAGGACATAAGGAACATGAAGGATGAGATGGCCAGACACCTCAGAGAATACCAGGATCTCCTCAATGTCAAGATGGCCCTGGACATAGAGATAGCTACCTACAGGAAACTACTGGAGGGAGAGGAGAGCAGGTAAATGGCCCTGGACATAGAGATAGCTACAGGAAACTACTGTTACTACTACTACTACTACTACTACTACTACTCTACTACTGATGATGATGGTGGTGATGATGATGATGAATGTGATGATGGTGATGGTGGTGGTGATGGTGGTAATGAATGTGATGATGATGATGGTGGTGGTGATGGTGGTGATGAATGTGATGATGATGGTGATGAATGTGATGATGGTGATGGTGGTGATGATGATGATGATGAATGTGATGATGATGATGGTGGTGGTGATGATGATGATGAATGTGATGGTGGTGATGGTGGTGATGAATGTGATGATGATGATGGTGGTGGTGATGATGATGATGAATGTGATGGTGGTGATGGTGGTGATGAATGTGATGATGATGATGGTGGTGGTGATGGTGGTGATGGATGTGATGATGATGATGATGATGGTGATGGTGGTGATGAATGTGATGATGATGATGATGATGGTGATGGTGGTGATGAATGTGATGATGATGGTGATGAATGTGATGATGATGATGAAGACAGTAGTGGTGGTGATGATGATGGTGATTATGGTGATGATGATGATGATAGTGGTGGTGATGATGATGATGAATGTGATGATGATGATGGTGGTGGTAATGGTGGTGATGAATGTGATGATGATGGTGATGAATGTGATGATGATGATGAAGACAGTAGTGGTGGTGATGATGATGGTGATATGGTGATTATGGTGATGATGATGGTGGTGGTGATTATGGTGATGATGATGGTGGTGGTGGTGGTGGTGGTGGTGGTGATGGAGGTGATGGTGATGATGATGGTGGTGGTGGTGGTGTGTGAGTGATGGTGATGGTGGTGGTGGTGGTGGTGATTATGGTGGTGGTGGTGATGGTGATGATGGTGATGATGGTGGTGGTGGAGGTGATGGTGATGATGGTGGTGGTGGAGGTGATGGTGATGATGGTGGTGGTGGTGATGATGGTTGTGGTGGTGGTGATGGTGATGATGGTGATGATGGTGGTGGTGGTGATGGTGATGATGGTGATGGTGATGATGGTGATGATGGTGGTGGTGGAGGTGATGGTGATGATGGTGATGATGGTGGTGGTGGTGGTGGTGGTGATGGTGATGATGATGATGGTGATGATGGTGGTGGTGGAGGTGATGGTGATGATGGTGATGGTGATGATGGTGATGATGGTGGTGGTGGAGGTGATGGTGATGATGGTGATGATGGTGGTGGTGGTGGTGGTGATGATGGTGGTGGTGGTGGTGGTGATTATGGTGGTGGTGGTGGTGGTGATGTGATGAAGAGAGTGATGGTGATGATGATGAATGTGATAGTGGTGATGGCGGTGATGATGGTGATGGCGATGATGATGGTGATGGCAATGATGGTGGTGGTGATGGTGGTGGTGATGGTGGTGGTGATGGTGGTGAAGATGGTGATGATGATGGTGATGATGATGGTGATGGCAATGATGATGGTGATGGTGATGAATGTGGTGGTGGTGATGATGGTGGTGATGGTGACGATGATGATGATGATGATGATGACGACGATGATGATAGTGATGGTGATGACGATGAAGGACATTGAGACATTGCTCAGAGATGAGGAAAACAAAGAATACTGATTGACTCAAAGGTCCCTCTCATTTCAGAATCACCTCTCCATTGCCAAACTTCTCCTCCTTAAACCTGAGAGGTAGGTCCTGTTCTGTAGATACTCGCTCACCAATGATAGAAATCACTTCATAATATGCTGTATCAATTATCAACAATATGCTGTAGAAAAACTCCTCTCTTCATTGTCATCTGTCGCTATAGAAACCATGATGGATTCCAGACCCATGGTTGAAACCACAATGTCCAAAAAGGTTCTGATCAAGACGATCGAGACCAGAGATGGACAGGTACGGTCAGCTTGTTATCCAGAGTGATGTAAAGCATCCATCTTCTGAAAGATTTTGGTACCGGTGCCCCGTGACACTCGAACCCACAACCACCTGAGACACACAGATTCACTGTTCACTGGGTTGATCTGTAACTCTGAGCTTCTACTGTATACATATTATCAGTTCAGACACACAGACCAGGGATGGACAATGGTCCAAACCACATCTCATAATCCATTCAAATGTTCTTTGAGTTTCTACCCTTGTAGGATGGCCAAGACTCGGGTGACTAAATCAATGGAGGTCAGATAATGGCATTGTGTCAGCTAGGCTGGATGCTGTGAGAGAATTAAGGCTAACTGACAGACATAAACAATATAAGCTGTATATAGATTTTGAGACATGACATGTAGTATTTTCATATTTTAGTATACGCATTTCATATAAATTCCTGTTCTTTTTCAAAGATTTATCCGAAAAACAAGCGTTTCTCTGTGACTCGTCGCCGGAGCAGTGAGCAGAACCCTTTATGTGTGGTTCAGCTGGTGTCGTGTTCATGTCCAGTAATCTAGCTTTCTACGACCCGCAGAAACAACTTTACAGATATGAACACCACATGTAAAATCAGCTAAGTCGCTGCTAGAATGTGGCACTCTGTCAACAGAGCTTTAAAAAATTAAAATATGAAAAATTACAATTAAATCTGACTTTTTGGATTTAATCATCAAAGCACGTTTCACGCAGAATGGTTGGACACCTTGAACAAGCCTATGTAGCCTACTTAGTATACCATTTAGCAGGCGCTTTTATCCAAGCCACTAAGAGTCACACATGCATACATATAAGGGAATCGAACCCAAGACCCTTGGTGCAATGCTCTGACTGAGCCACACAGGGTCCAGTTATGACCAGGTGTTAACTGTTTCCTCTCTGTCCCTCCCCAACAGGTGATCAATGAGTCCATGAACCATGACGACCCCAGCGATGTCTTCAACTAGAGACCAGCCATCTACAACACAGAAAAACATAGATGATATTTGTATCTAGATTCTATTTCTATAACCCGCAGCCATAAACAATATATCTGTCTGTTATATATCTGGATTATGTTTCTGGACCATTCCCCCTGACAGGACTACCTACCCACGGTAAACACCCAGACAGGACTACCTACCCACGGTAAACACCCAGACAGGACTACCTACCCACGGTAAACACCCAGACAGGACTACCTACCCACGGTAAACACCTTGACAGGACTACCTAACCACAGTAAACACCCTGACAGGACTACCTACCCACGGTAAACACCCAGACAGGACCACCTACCCACGGTAAACACCCAGACAGGACTACCTAACCACAGTAAACACCCTGACAGGACTACCTAACCACGGTAAACACCCTGACAGGACTACCTACCCACGGTAAACACCCTGACAGGACTACCTACCCACGGTAAACACCCTGACAGGACAACCTACCCACGGTAAACACCCTGACAGGACTACCTACCCACGGTAAACACCCTGACAGGACAACCTACCCACGGTAAACACCAGACAAACACCCTGACAGGACTACCTAGCAAACACCCAGACAGGACTACCTAAACACCCTGACAGGACTACCTACCCACGGTAAACACCTTGACAGGACTACCTAACCACAGTAAACACCCTGACAGGACTACCTAACCACGGTAAACACCCTGACAGGACTACCTACCCACGGTAAACACCCTGACAGGACTACCTACCCACGGTAAACACCCTGACAGGACAACCTACCCACGGTAAACACCCTGACAGGACTACCTACCCACGGTAAACACCCTGACAGGACAACCTACCCACGGTAAACACCAGACAGGACTACCTACCCACGGTAAACACCCAGACAGGACAACCTACCCACGGTAAACACCAGACAGGACTACCTACCCACGGTAAACACCCAGACAGGACTACCTACCCACAGTAAACAACCAGACAGGACTACCTACCCACAGTAAACACCCAGACAGGACTACCTACCCATGGTAAACACCAGACAGGACCACCTACCCACACTAAACACCAGACAGGACCACCTACCCACAGTAAACACCAGACAGGACTACCTACCCATAGCAAACACAACCAGACAGGACTACCTACCCATAGCAAACACAACCAGACAGGACTACCTACCCATAGCAAACACAACCAGACAGGACTACCTACCCACAGCAAACACAACCAGACAGGACCACCTACCCACAGTAAACACCCAACCAAGCCTGCTTCAAGTGTCTTGTTACTGTGTGAGCCTGCTAGAATATTCCACCTGTTGTGAGCTAGACGTTAGGGCTGAGACTGTTATTCTAGGACATGTTTGCACTACTTCTAGGTGGTGGACAGGGAGAGAAGAGAAGGAGGGAATGGAGACTCTAGAGTAGACAGAAACATTACATTTGTCGTCACAGCAATATTTTGTTAACTCTGTAAAAACCTGCCAATGTTACCAGATACAATATAATTATTTGTCTGAATGAACCAGCTGGCCTGTCCTTCACGGCCTGTCCATCACGGCCTGTCCTTCACGGCCTGTCCTTCACGGCCTGTCCTTCACGACCGGTCCTAACAATAAAACTGGTAGACAGACATCCTCGGTCTCAGGGAAGTTATTTGATGTACTAAATCCTCTTAATTTCCTTTGTGCCATAAGGCCACCATTTGCAGTACTCTGAAACGTACAGTACCTCTACTGTTGAGCTGACCTAATTCATGCTGATTTCTCCTAAACAGTTTTATTTTGGTTCAACTTGTTACAGTACCTCTACTGTTGCACTGACCTAATTCATTCTGATTACGCCTAAACAACTTGTTCCCCCTAATGGGAATGGAAATTCTACACTTTCCGTGATGAGAGAGTGGAGTCTATGAAAGCAGAATTATAACACCAACGTTGTAACTATTATTGGGCTCAAACTACTGGGTCTTCTAAATTAATTTTCTTATTTTAACATTGTGATTTTAATAGAGGAACTGAAACAGGAAATAGAGTTAAGAAGTGTGTTGTTTGTGATAAACAGGAAATAGAGTTAAGAAGTGTGTTGTATGTGATAAACAGGAAATAGAGTTAAGAAGTGTGTTGTTTGTGATAAACAGGAAATAGAGTTAGGAAGTGTGTTGTATGTGATAAACAGGAAATAGAGTTAAGAAGTGTGTTGTATGTGATAAACAGGAAATAGAGTTAAGAAGTGTGTTGTATGTGATAAACAGGAAATAGAGTTAAGAAGTGTGTTGCATGTGATAAAAACACAACAACAATGGGCCATTCAGCTCATGATGGTTACCCCTGCTGTCTCCCATAACAACACTTATCTGATGAAAGTTGCCATGTCAGCTAGATATTAACAGGTCCAGAATCAGCCCCTATAGATTATTCTCATCCTAACTACGAGTAGGGTCAGAATGGCACCCTATTCCCTATATTAGTACACTACTTTTTTTATCAGGTTCCATTCACTCTTAGAAATAGGGGTTCCAAAGGGTTCTCCAGCTGTCCCAATTGGAGACAGAACCCTTTAAGGTTCTAGATAGCATCTTTTCTCTAAGAGTGTAGGGTGCACTTTATAGGAAATATGGTGGTATTACGTAGTCATACAGTTAAATTGTAGTGGTGAAGAGTTAAACTGGTCCTGGGTCAGTGGTGAAGGGTTAAACTGGTCCTGGGTCAGTGGTGAAGGGTTAAACTGGTCCTGGGTCAGTGGTGA
The DNA here is from genome assembly GCF_045791955.1 of Oncorhynchus clarkii lewisi. NCBI lineage: Eukaryota > Metazoa > Chordata > Actinopteri > Salmoniformes > Salmonidae > Oncorhynchus > Oncorhynchus clarkii. Next base: position 674,480 of record NC_092166.1, read on the forward strand.
AGGGCTAAACTGGTGTGATAAATACCTGGATCAGGATAAACTGGTCCTGGGTGAGTGGTGAAGGGTTAAACTGGTCCTGGGTCAGTGGTGAAGGGTTACACCTTACTGCTACGGGAGGTGGGCACAATTACATGTTGAACACAGCTCTCAGGTCTCCTCTCACTCACTTCTAGTGTTCTCCAGGCAACATCACAGCTGTAGAAACCCTCCAAGAAGAATGACTATAAGCGTGTCCCCTTTAAACCAGACAGAATAAACCTCAGTAGAGCTTTGCTGTATTTCTTATTGCCAACAGTGGTGACTGTCTGCCTGATAGCCAACAGTAGCTGATTACTGCAACCAGGTGGTGATGCTGAGAACGACACACAGGGTGCTGCCCAGAGAGACACAGATGCCCCACTCAGCTGGATAATTTACACAACTCTTGTTCTAATGATGTGATATTGATGTACTTAAACAAGGCATAACTCATAAAGATCCTACTAAATTACTAAAGGGGCTAAGTCATAAGCCCTAAAAGTTCCAGAATGGGGTGAAAATGGCAGCCATCTTGGTCAGGGAGAAATCCAAAACAAATCCACTAATTGGAATTAATGGCAATAGAGGCATAGGTGATGCATTTTCTTATTTTACTTAATAAAAGTAGGGTATCAGAAATGTTTTAATAGAATTATAGTCAACCTAAAATATTGTCATATAATTAAAAATACAGTTTATACAGGGTTTATACCAACTGTCTATATAAATATAAAAAATAATGTAAACAGACCATGAATGTCTCAGATTGAGTTTTCTTAGAAAGAGGTCTGTGCTATTATGTGATACAATATCAGCACTTCCCAATGAGCAAAACCTGGTTGAAAAGACGACGTATTTTTGATGGTCTTATTCTGGTCGCAAACTGGTTGAAAAAAAAACATATTTTGACGTCTTTTCAGTGGCCAGAATATTACGCCTTTTTCTGACCACCATACGACCAGCTGGTCCTAATTGTGAGCTCTGTCTGACCAGCTGGTCCTAATTGTGAGCTCTGTCTGACCAGCTGGTCCTAATTGTGAGCTCTGTCTGACCAGCTGGTCCTAATTGTGAGCTCTGTCTTACCAGCTGGTCCTAATTGTGAGCTCTGTCTGACCAGCTGGTCCTAATTGTGAGCTCTGTCTGACCAGCTGGTCCTAATTGTGAGCTCTGTCTGACCAGCTGGTCCTAATTGTGACCACTATATTATGTAGCCTACTGGTCATAGTTAAGACCTCATCATATCTTGGTAATGACCACATGTCTACAGCGTATTACCTGCTGTTAAAGGATTCCAGAGGATAAAGCTGGAGATGGAATACATTGTTTCTTACATTTCTATTGGTTTCCATAGTCACCCATTAAAGTTTCAATCTGCAATATATTTTTTACATGTAAAATAGATAAAGCAATAACAAAAACAAATCTACATTTAAATGTGTTGTACATCTGCATACAGTATTTGTCTCATAATTCACCCCCAGACCATCCATGCATGGGACAGAGATGATACTAAGGCAGATTGTTGTATTGTATTAATCAGAGTGGTGTGATGGGGCAGTAATAATGATTAATCAGAGTGGTGTGATGGGGCAGTATTAATGATTAATCAGAGTGGTGTGATGGGGCAGTATTAATGATTAATCAGAGTGGTGTGATGGGGCAGTAATAATGATTAATCAGAGTGGTGTGATGGGGCAGTATTAATGATTAATCAGAGTGGTGTGATGGGGCAGTATTAATGATTAATCAGAGTGGTGTGATGGGGCAGTATTAATGATTAATCAGAGTGGTGTGATGGGGCAGTAATAATGATTAATCAGAGTGGTGTGATGGGGCAGTATTAATGATTAATCAGAGTGGTGTGATGGGGCAGTAATAATGATTAATCAGAGTGGTGTGATGGGGCAGTATTAATGATTAATCAGAGTGGTGTGATGGGGCAGCTAGCTAACAGCATTTCCATGGTACTAGTTGAAGACACTTTGTGGCAGTTGTAGCTTAGAGACATCTTCAAAAAAGAGCAATTTGTTCATATACTTTGCGTCTTTCACCACAGAGGTCAGGGGCATATTTTAGGACCTCCTGAGTTTTCATGACACTTACTGTGTAAACACAAAGTGAGAAGAAAATTGATTACCGATTGGCATAATGTGGGCATGCAGGACACGACAGAACAGTAAGTCACAGTAAAACATGTTTAACTGTCAGAATCTAGTACAAATGTCTGTGTCACATGTCTCAGCTGCTCACATTTACTGACCAACTACAATGGAGAACACACCAGTGGTAGCAAAGGCGTGCTGGCTCCTCTGTCAAATCAAGTTATATCTACCGTAGCTTTGATTAGACTGACCATCATACTTTCAACATCTTAGCTAGCAAGCTAGACAAGCTGTCATCGTCACGAATCACATCGTCACGAATCACAATGAATCACGTCATATGAAGAGGCTAGACGGAACACTGTCCTTCTCTCAGCACATACCAAAGCTGCAGGCTAAAGTTAAATATAGACTTGGTTTCCTCTATCGTAATCGCTCCTCTTTCACCCCAGATGCCAAACTAACCCTGATTCAGATGACCATCCTACCCATGCTAGATTACGTAGACGTCATTTATAGATTGGCAGGTAAGGATGCTCTTGAGTGGCTAGATGTTCTTTACCATTCAGCCATCAGATTTGCCACCAATGCTCCTTATAGGACACATCACTGCACTCTATACTCCTCTGTAAACTGGTCATCTCTGTATACCCGTCGCAAGACCCACTGGTTGATGCTTATTTATAAAACCCTCTTAGGCCTCACTCCCCCCTATCTGAGATATCTACTGCAGCCCTCATCCTCCACATACAACACCTGTTCTGCCAGTCACATTCTGTTAAAGGTCCCCAAAGCACACACATCCATCCCTGGGTCGCTCCTCTTTTCAGTTCTCTGCAGCTAGCGACTGGAATGAGCTGCAACAAACACTCAAACTGGACAGTTTTATCTCAATCTCTTCATTCAAAGACTCAATCATGGACACCGATACTGACGGTTGTGGATGCTTTGTGTGATGTATTGTTGTCTCTACCTTCTTGCCCTTTGTGCTGTTGTTCGTGCCCAATAATGTTTGTACCATGTTGTGTTGCTGCCATGTTGTTGTCATGTTGTGTTGCTACCATGTTGTGTTGTCATGTGATGCTACCATGCTGTGTTGTTGTCTTAGTTCTCTCTTTATGTAGTGTTGTGTTGTCTCTCTTGTTGTGATGTTTTCTTCTATATGTACAGTTGAAGTCGGAAGTTTAAATACACCTTAGCCAATTACATTTAAACTCAGTTTTTCACAATTCCTGACATCTAATCGTAGTAAAAAGTATCTGTCTTAGGTCAGTTAGGATCAATACTTTATTTTAAGAATGTGAAATGTCAGAATAATAGTAGAGAGAGTGATTTATTTCAGCTTTTATTTCTTTCATCACATTCCCAATAGGTCAGAAGTTTACATACACTCAATCAGTATTTGGTAGCATTGCCTTTAAATTGTTTAACTTGGGTCAAACGTGTCGGGTAGCCTTCCACAAGCTTCCCACAATAAGTTGGGTGAATTTTGGCCCATTCCTCCTGACAGAGCCGGTGTAACTGAGTCAGGTTTGTAGGCCTCCTTGCTTGCACACGCTTTTTCAGTTCTGCACACAAATTTTCTATAGGTTTGAGGTCAGGGCTTTGTGATGGCCACTCCAATACCTTAACTTTGTTGTCCTTGAGCCATTTTGCTACAACTTTGGAAGTATGCTTGGGGTCGTTGTCCATTTGGAAGACCCGTTTTCAACCAAGCTTTAACTTCCTGACTGATGTCTTGAGATGCTGCTTCAATATATCCACACAATTTTCCGTCCTCATGGTGCCATCTATTTTGTGAAGTGCACCAGTCCCTCCTGCAGCAAAGCACCCCCACAACATGATGCTGCCACCCCGGTGCTCAACTGTATGCAGGTAAACGTGACAAAATTAACTGAGCATGTAGTTATTAACTGATCAAGATACAATAGTGTAGTAAGACAACATATGCGATGTGGTAACATAGGCAACATTTAATTCTAAAGTCGGAGTGTATATTTTGTTTATTTATTTTTAAATCTTTTTTTTTCATTTCTTTGCATACTTTCCGTTGAAGCTTGCATCTGTGCATGCTTAAAAATATGTACAAACGGAGTACCCTCGGAGCACCGTTTCACATATCCCTGTCATAGACTGTTCTCTCTACTACCGCATGGCAAGTGGTACCGGAGTACCAAGTCTAGGACAGAAAGGCTTCTCAACAGTTTTTACCCCCCAAGCCTTAAGACTCCTGAACAGGTAATCAAATGGCTACCCAGATTATTTGCATTGTGTGCCTACGTGTACAGTATATGCATAGTCACTTTAACCATATCTACATGTTCATACTACCTCAATCAGCCTGACTAACCGGTGTCTGTATGTAGCCTCACTACTTTTATAGCATCGCTACTGTATATAGCCTCTCTACTGTATATAGCCTCTCTACTGTATATAGCCTCTCTACTGTATATAGCCTCTCTACTGTATATAGCCTCTCTACTGTATATAGCCTCTCTACTGTATATAGCCTGTCTTTTTACTGTTGTTTTATTTCTTTACCTACCTATTGTTCACCTAATACATTTTTTGCACTATTGGTTAGCCTGTAAGCAAGCATTTCACTGTAAGGTTGTATTCAGCATTTCACTGTGAGGTCTACCTACACCTGTTGTATTCAGCATTTCACTGTGAGGTCTACCTACACCTGTTGTATTCAGCATTTCACTGTGAGGTCTACCTACACTTGTTGTATTCAGCATTTCACTGTAAGGTCTACTACACCTGTTGTATTCAGCATTTCACTGTGAGGTCTACTACACCTGTTGTATTCGGCGCAGGTGACAAATAAACTTTGATTTGATTTGAACTCATACTCCGCCCCTCCCATGCTCCAATTTGCCTGCATATCTTATGACAACACTGGCAAACCACGGTTGACCATCTCCCTGACCAACATGGCTGACCTTTTCACGTCCATTCTAGGATTACATTAACTATGATAAATATATACATTTAAAAAAACTGCTGAAAATGTTTAGTGTTTGATAGCTTTCTATTCCAGCTATTACAATGAGCAGTCCTCCCCATGCCACCTTCAATTGGATGGGTGCTGTAGAACGATGCCTACTGGCCATTATAAATCCCTCTAAACTGCAGCAGAGCTGAAAATACATCAATCATTTTACCTTTATTTAACTAGGCTGGTCCGTTAAGAACTCATTCTTATTTACAACCCCGGACAATGCTGGGCCAATTGTGTGCCGCCCTATGGGACTCCCAATCACTGCCGGGTGTGATGCAGATGGATTAGAACCAGGGACTGCAGTGACGCCTCTTGCACTGAGATGCTGTGCCTTAGACCACTGCGACACTCAGGAGCCCGGGTGTTCCGGAGCGCTTGATATCCTGCGGTATTAATACATCCGACAAGCACCAGACTCATTACTGAGCTTGTTTTTGCAGGTCTTTGCCCTCGAGACTCCCTTGTGTTTGACATAGCAACTTTCTCCACCATGTGACGCCATCCCCTGGCGACAGACAGGATGCCTCTGAGAGAAGAGGAGGATGAGAGGAGGAAAGGCTTGTGGGAGGATGATGAACCCAAACACTGTTCTGCTCCGCTGTCCTGGACTGGAAATATTTAATCTAATTTCACCCAGCATGAACTGGGCTGCTACAGTCAGCGGGGAAGGAGAGGAGGAAAACCGATGAACCAACTAATAATTTGAACGATGAAGAAGTTCCCTCACCCTACTCCCCCCAGTGAGTTTTAGTAGCTGGAACCAGGCTGTTTCTCTGCAAACCTACTGGAAGACTTCACGGGGAATGTTTTTTAATATCCATATTATGCGTCCTTCACTGCACTTTAACTTTCTAAAGACCTGCTGCTCTGATCACTAAAAATAAGCATTGAAGCCATGGGCTCTGTGACGTCTGCCCTGACCAGACGGACCAGACACGCATTGGTCAAAGTTGGTTCAGAACCCGAGCACGAGACTGACCGGAGCCTCTCCGCCCCGAAGTCTGTCCACGGGAGGAAGAGGAGCGTGCGCCTCAACGTCTCCTCCTCGAACCAGATCGGACGGCAGAGCACGAGACAGTCGCTGTCAGAGGAGCTGAACGCGCCAGATGCTGGTGGCGGAAGAGTGGGGACTTCACAGAGCGCTCTCGAGCCCTCTGGTAACGGGCTCAGCGGTGAGTTTTCAGTTCAACTTTCTTTGATTTTAAATTACATCCAGTAACGGTGCGTGGGGTAAATCACTGGGGAAAACAAGCCATCATGTTTTCTACATATTACAACCTGTGTGTTGTGATAAGTTCGTTGTTTGCTTCTATAGCCTGTTAATTCATATGCCTTGTAACCGTGATATATAGGCCCTAAGGCCGAAACAATAAGAAGACACAGTGGCAGAATAAATTCAACCACACATTTGTTTCATCACCAAACCGGAGAGCGAAATCTGTCTGGTGAAGCCAACAAATCATTTTTCTTATAACAACCAGTTACATGACCTACAGTATGGTCAAGCAAGATAATGTTTCCGGCATTTGGGGACAAAACAATTATTTATTTAGCACCACGGAGAGTTACTGCAAGTCACAAAGAAAACAGGAGCTGCCTCCACTATTCCAGCACCATTTACACTTCAACACTTCAACATCAACGTCTGATACAGTGACAACTGAAATGTACCAAAAACGATTTAGTCCAATCAACTTAAGGTGAAAATTATGTGGCTGTCCATGGTACTGATTTCTGTGTGTGTGCATAAGTATAGAAAACACGTTGACACATCCTACTTGTAGACACACCGATGCCATCCTCATCTTTCATGTTGTCTAAACGGTCTATGACTCTGTCATACAGTACAACCTTTCAGTTTTGTTGTCCTAAGCTACCTGGCTAAAATCCTTGCTCACTAACCTAACTTTCTTTCATGGGAAACAATTAGCCAGCTAGTTAACATTAGCATACTACCTCCAGCTACATATTGAACTTCCATCCTCTCAGGCCGGAGGCACAATGTATGAATTAACGTTTGGATCAGAATCACCAGTATAATCATTGGCCAGTATGGATAACATATGAATGACCTGTTGCACAACATTCTGCGCAGGTGTTTTTATTTATTTTAATGTTTTTATTTTACCTTCATTTAACCAGGCAAGTCAGTTAAGAAAAAAATCGTATTTTCAATGACGGCCTAGGAACAGTGGGTTAACTGCCTGTTCAGGGGCAGAACGACAGATTTGTACCTTGTCAGCTCAGGGGTTTGTCTACCGCTCTAACCACTAGGCTACCCTGTAAGGCAAACAGGTTACCTGTTACCAACACCTGCACCGAACATTTTAGGCAGGTAATTTATGATATACAGAGACAGAGGGGCGTGGTTAATGACATATAGAGACAGAGGGGCGTGGTTTATGACAAACAGAGACAGAGGTGTGTGGCTTATGACAGTCAGACAGAGGGGTGTGGCTTATGACAGAGTCAGACAGAGGGGTGTGGTTTATGACATACAGAGACAGAGGGGCGTGGTTTATGACATACAGAGACAGAGGGGCGTGGTTTATGACAGAGTCAGACAGAGGGGCGTGGTTTATGACATACAGAGACATAGGGGCGTGGTTTATGACAGAGTCAGACAGAGGGGCGTGGTTTATGACATACAGAGACAGAGGGGCGTGGTTTATGACAGAGTCAGACAGAGGGGCGTGGTTTATGACAGAGTCAGACAGAGGGGCGTGGTTTATGATGCTTTCTCTGGAGAGACAGGTTCATTCTCTTGGGAATTGAAGGAAAATTATGAAACAGAGAGAAGACAGATACATAATTTTACTTGTTTTTTGTAATTTTTGTATTTTTTGGGGGGAAGCCTGGTTTCCTTTGGCTTCCATGAATACACGACACAGAGAGCATTTAAAACCGAGGACACACTTCAAAAAGACGATAAAAAGTTAAACTAGCTGCCGACTATTTGCGCTTGATAGATACAGATATAATATAACATGATCTCAGTCTGACAGATCTCTCATGTTGGACTCTCAGATCTCTCATGTTGGACTCTCAGATCTCTCTTGTTGGACTCTCAGTCTGACAGATCTCTCTTGTTGGACTCTCAGATCTCTCTTGTTGGACTCTCAGTCTAACAGATCTCTCATGTCCATTGGTCTGCTAATAAGTGATGACCTAATGGTTTTCCTTTCAATCTGGCCCTGATGAGAAGAGAGAAAACTGATGTGGGTGGTTTTCTTCTGCACTGTTTAACCAGTAGACGTGGAGGGTGGAGTGTTGCCTTGTTAACGTCCAAAAGCGTAATTCCAGTCACATGCTCCTTTTCCATTTCCCCTGAAAACCAGATGCATCCCTGCACTGTTCCCTGTATACTACAGACATAGAGACCCTGTATACTGTTGCTTGTCTGTGGAATAATGTTCATTGAATTCATCCACAACATGAATGGGCAGATAGAGTCCTTTGAAGATGGATATCAATGGTGCATGTCTGTCCAACTACCAAAGCCTCTGTTTGATGTGGCAGTATCTGGTCTGAAATAAACACAACTACCAAAGCCTCTGTTTGATGTGGCAGTATCTGGTTTGAAATAAACACAGTGTTTCAGAGATCACATTTCCATACAGTTGGTTGGTTGTCCTCAGTCTCCTGCTTTCTCTTTCTACATACCTCTGTCTCTCTCTACCTCCCTCCCCGAGAGGGGGAGGGTTGTCCCTGGTTGGCTCCTAAAATACCCTCTGTTGTGTTGTAACGATGACTACGTGACGATGAGACAACCAAGTGAGTTTCCTCTCAACTTCCTGGGAACCTCTCACCTGTAGTCTCCCCCCCCACCCCCCCACCCCCCCGGGTCTCACCTCCACTCACAACGTTGACCTGAGGGAGGATATTCACAGAACCTCCTGTGAGTCTACATCACATGTCCATTAGGAGGAGAGCCATGACACAGTGACTCTAATGTTGTATACAACAACACAGTTAAAAGTCACACAATGTAGGATACAACCGTATTACAACTGTAGCAGGCCAGTCCTTCTCCTGGACGTACGCTGGGTGTTCAGGCTTCTACTCTAGCAGAAGCCTAATTTCCAGTCCAGAATATTATTATTATGTGTGAAGTCCAGATGTAGTCATTTAAAGGACACTACAGGGTTCTGTGTCTGGGAGGGGAAAGGACAGAACAGGGTATCAGTTGAGGTGGTTTGGTTTGATGTGGTTTGGTATGATGTGGGTTGGTTTGAGGTGGGTTGGTTTGAGGTGAGTTGGTTTGAGGTGAGTTGGTTTGAGGTGAGTTGGTTTGAGGTGGGGTGGTTTGAGGTGAGTTGGTTTGAGGTGGTTTGGTTTGAGTTGGTTTGGTTTGATGTGGTTTGGTATGATGTGGGTTGTTTTGAGGGGGTTTGGTTTGAGGTGAGTTGGTTTGAGGTGAGTTGGTTTGAGGTGAGTTGGTTTGAGGTGGTTTGGTTTGAGGTGGTTTGGTTTGAGGTGGGTTGGTTTGAGATGGTTTGGTTTGAGGTGAGTTGGTTTGAGGTGAGTTGGTTTGAGGTGAGTTGGTTTGAGGTGAGATGGTTTGAGGTGGTTTGGTTTGAGGTGGGGTGGTTTGAGGTGGTTTGGTATGATGTGGGTTGGTTTGAGATGGTTTGGTTTGAGGTGAGTTGGTTTGAGGTGGGGTGGTTTGAGGTGGTTTGGTTTGAGGTGAGTTGGTTTGAGGTGAGTTGGTTTGAGGTGAGTTGGTTTGAGGTGAGTTGGTTGGAGGTGAGTTGGTTTGAGGTGGTTTGGTTTGAGGTGGGATGGTTTGAGGTGGTTTGGTATGATGTGGGTTGGTTTGAGTTGGTTTGGTTTGAGGTGAGTTGGTTTGAGGTGGGTTGGTTTGAGGTGGGTTAGTTTGAGGTGAGTTGGTTTGAGGTGGTTTGGTTTGAGGTGGTTTGGTTTGAGGTGGCATGGTTTGAAGTGTGTGTGTCTAGGAGATGGTATCAGTGTCAATGTATAGTTTGAAGGTTAGCCACACAGAGTGAAACTAGCTGAAGAAAACCATTCTTAAACCTGTAATGGTGAAGATATCCCTAACCCTTTAAACCTGTAATGCTGAAGATATCCCTAACCCTTTAAACCTGTTGTCGTGTCTTTGGCTATGCCAGATTAATTGATAAGGCATACAATTCTATAAAATCCATTCTCTGTAATTAATATTACCTGATTGAGCTAATCATGTAAATGTAATTAACTAGAACGTCGGGGCACCACAAAATAATATTTATAGAGCTGTTATCTTCCGATTAAACTCTTAAAGACCTAGTAATATTTTACATCAATAGCAGTCAATATTAATCGTCACCTTATTTCAGTCTTATCTGAAAGTTGTAAATTCTTCACGAACCCTGGCTAACAAGTTGAATCAGCAATACAAAATTGGGTTTAATTATTTATTTAGTTAATACCTAACTAATAACACAAATTATATCATAAAGGAAAACATCCCTAGCAGACGGAACAGATATGACAGCTTGTTACACAAAAGAAAAGGGGCTGGGTTTGAGTGAAAGAGCGGGAAGCCTGAGGAACAAAGGGCGAAGCTGTGCTATCGTAAATACAGTATCTTATGCATTCTAAATTACCGCCCATTTGGAAAAGGAAAATGCAATAAATATTTACTCTGTGCTGCGCTTCGGTAGGTTGGTGGTAGATGGAAGACCGTGTTGCCCAACAGAGTCCTTTGTCTTTTGAAGAATCTCTCTGCTGGTAAACTGGATACGTTGTAGTAACGTCGTAGTGTGGTAGACGGCATACTCTGGCTGTTCTTTCCTAGCCCACGTTTGCAGCTGCTGTTGCTAACTCAACGGCTAGGAGGTATCACTTCTGTAGTGAATAAGAGTTCAAAGTTCATACCATTCGCAACCAAGCAACACGCTGAGGTTGGCTTAGTTCTGTAGTTGACATGTTAGTCCTTTTAACGTATGGACCGTTGTCCTCACATCCTCGGAACAGGAAGTTACATTTTCGTCAAGGCTTTATAAAGGGGAGCAAGAAGGGTGTGTTTGAAAAGTTGTATAACCCATGTCTCTTCACAGGGGCGGGCCACTGATTGAGCAGAGCCCTAACCTTATGAAAACCCAAATCTCTCATTTGGAAGCTAAAATTACATTTAATCTTTTCACCAATAATTTTATATTCAAACATTTAAATTGAACAACAATTCCATGTGAATCCGATAACTACAATGTGCAGACTTTCCACTGTAGAGTTTATGTCATCCTATCATTGATGAGAATGTCTCAGATGACAACCGAACTGACATCATATTCATTAAGTACCACCGCATATGTTCAATTGGTCGGATTACCAGAATATACAATGGGGCAAAAAAGTATTTAGTCAGCCACCAATTGTGCAAGTTCTCCCACTTAAAAAGATGAGAGAGGCCTGTAATTTTCATCATAGGTACACTTCAAATTTTTTAATTAATTTATTTGCAAATTATGGTGGAAAATAAGTATTTGGTCAATAACAAAAGTTAATCTCAATACTTTGTTATATACCCTTTGTTGGCAATGACAGAGGTCAAGTCTTTAAGTCTTTACAAGGTTTTCACACACTGTTGCTGGTATTTTGGCCCATTCCTCCATGCAGATCTCCTCTAGACCTATTTTTATGTACTCAAAGATCCATTATTAGCATGTTTTAACTATAAAACAAGGCTGTCCATTGTCTCTATTTGTTATGGTCATTGAAATGCTAGCTATTAAAATCAGATCCAATAATAACATCGTGGTGTAACGGACGTCGGTGGAAGAAGGCGAGAACCAAAGCGCAGCGTGGTGCTTGTTCATGTTATTTGTTTAAACCTCTGATTGAGAACCATACCAGGCCAAACACAGAAATACCAAATCATAGAAAAAAGAACATAGACTGCCCACCCAACTCACGCCCTGACCATACTAAAACAAAGACATCACAAAGGAACTAAGGTCAGAATGTGACACGTAGAAATCAAGGGGTGAAAAACAAAAGTATCAATGTATGCCGATGACTCAAGTTTTATCTTAAGTCCACAATCTGGATCCCTGCACAGTCTCATTAAAGATCTTGACCTCTTTTCTAGACTCTCTGGACTAAAACCTAATCATGACAAGTGTACCATATTACGTATTGGATCATTAAAAGACAATCCAATAGTTTACCAATAAAATTGGTTGATGGTGAAGTCGACATACTTGGAATTCATATCTCAAAAAATAACTTACCACAATCAATTTCAATAGAAGGTTTGCAAAAATAGATAGGATTAGATGGATTAAATAGATTAAATAGATAGGATTCTACAATCATGGAGAGGTAAATACTTGTCTATTTATGAGAAAATCATATAGATGAACTCTTTGGTCCGATCACAGTTTACTTACTTACTAAGGGCACCACCTACTCCAGACCACTTGTTTCTTAAAACCTCTTACTTCTACCCCCTCCTTTTTCGAAAATTCTGTTAAAAATCGCGCAACTTTTCAGCGTCCTGCTACTCATGCCAGGAATATAGTATATGCATATGATTAGTATGTGTGGATAGAAAACACTCTGAAGTTTATAAAACTGGTTAAATCACGGCTGTGACTATAACAGATCATGTGTTTCATTGAAAAACGCAAGAAAAACTGCTCTCTGAAAGCTAAAAATAATTTCCATAAGTCACTTCCACCAGTTGTTAAAAGAGAACAGAATTTGCCTGAAATTCATACAAATTCCGCACGATGGCGCCATTGTCCTCATTTTCAATTGAATTAATTGTTGGAAAATCCATCTATCTGACCTCCATTTTCCCAGTCTTCACCCGGATGCAGTTGAGGAAGATATTAGAAGCCATTGTTTTGCAAGTGAAGACCTATTGAAAAGACATCGCCCTGTAATCATTTTGATAGATTATAAACGTTTACTAATACCTAAAGTTGGATTACAAAAGGATTTCGAAGTGTTTTGTGAAAGTTTATCGTCGACTTTTTTAATTTTAAAAAATTACGCAGCGTTTAAAAACGATGATTTTTTCTGAATGACACAGCTTCCATACAAAGCTATTTTGGGTATATATGGACCGATTTAAACGAAAAAAAGACCCAATAGTGATGTTTATGGGGCATATAGGAGTGCCAAGAAAGAAGCTCGTCAAAGGTAATGAATGTTTTATATTTTATTTCTGCGTTTTGGGTAGCGCCGGCTACCGCAAAATCTGTTGTTTACGTGTCGTGCTGGCATTTTGGGGGGTGCATGCTATCAGATAATAGCTTCTGATGCTTTCGCCGAAAAGCATTTTAAAAATCTGACTTGCTGGCTAGGTTCACAACGAGTGTAGCTTTAATTCAATACCCTGCTTGTGAATTTTGATCAAAGATTGAGTTGTAACGAGTACATTTAGCATTTAGCGTAGCGCATTTGCATTTCCAGGGGCATACTTGAGACGTCTGCGTCTCAAGTATGCTCAAGAAGTTAAATCATAGCAAAAAATATTTCACTTTATTTGGAACACTAAGCCAGACAAAATTAAACATGCCTATTATTATAATGAATATGAGTTTGGGGGGCTAAAATTATTAAATATTAAAGCATTTAACCTCTCACTAAAAGCTTAATTCATACATAAGTTATATTTCAACCTGAACTGGTTCTCCAGTTGATTAATAAGAAAGGCTCATACTTTTTTGTGCCTTTTTGCCTTTATACAGACTACACAGACTGAAAATTAAACATTGTTTAAAGTATCTGCCTTTCTTAACCTCTCTGGGATATGTGGGACGGTAACATCTCAACTGGCATCTCAACTGGCATCCAGTTAACATCCAGTGAAAATGCAGAGCACCAAATTCAAATAAATTACTATAAAAATTTTACTTTGATGAAATCACACATTCAATATACCAAATTAAAGCTACACTTGTTGTGAATCCAGCCAATGTGTCAGATTTTAAAAAATGCTTTATGGCGAAAGCAAACGATGCTATTATGTGAGGATAGCACCCCAGTAAACAAACACAGACCATCATATTTCAACCCTCAACCCTCCAGGCGCGACACAAAACGCAGTAAAAATTATAAAAATATAATGAATGCCTTACCTTTGACGAGCTTCTTTTGTTGGCACTCCAAAATGGCCCATAAACATCACAAATGGTCCTTTTGTTTGATTAATTCCGTCATTATATCTCCAAAATGTCAATTTATTTGGCGCGTTTGATCCAGAAAAACACCGGTTCCAACTTGAGCAACGTGACTACAAAATATCTCTAAAGTTACCTGTAAGCTTTGTCCAAACATTTCAAACTACTTTTGCAATACAACTTTAGGTATTTTTTAACGTAAATAATCGATACAATTGAAGACGGGATGATCTGTGTTCAATACAGGAGGAAAACAAAGTGGAGCTAGCTTTCAGGTCACGCGCCTCTAACAAAGAGTCCCCTTCACTCTAGCCTCATTCTGAACAGTGTTACTTCTTCATTTCTCAAAGGAAAAACCTCAACCAATTTCTAAAGACTGTTGACATCCAGTGGAAGTGATAGGAACTACAGGAAAGTTGATTAGAAATCTGGATTCCCAATGAAAACCCATTGAAAAGAGAGTGACCTCAAAAAAAATAATCTGAACGGTTTGTTCTCTGAGTTTTGCCTGCCAAATAAGTTCTGTTATACTCACAGACATTATTCAAACTGTTTTAGAAACTTCAGAGTGTGTTCTATCCAAATATACTACTGATATGCATATCTTAGCCTCTGGGTCTGAGTAGCAGGCCGTTTACTTTGGACATGCTTTTCATCCGGATGTGAAAATACTGCCCCCTGTCCCAAAGAAGTTAAACAAGCCATATAAAGCTGGTTACAATTTCAATTTTATCCTCCAGAAAAGATAGAACAAATATTACAACATTAATTTTTATTGTATTATATTTCTTAATGATATTATAAATAGAAACGGTGGAGTTATGTCACATATCCAGCTTTCGAAAATATATGGGAATGTCTGCTCAATCAAAGTTACAACCAACTGATTGCAGCATTACCACAAAAATGGAGGAAGCAAGTGGAAGTGGGAAAAGGTAGGGAACTTGTTTGTCTTCCCATTTATTAAAGATACAAATTGGCTGAAAGTATTGATATAATTAGAAAAATATACCAGTTTAGTTTGAGGACAAAAATGTTGCCAGCTGCTCCATACAGGTTGCAGAATAAATGGGAAGAGATTTCCGATGTACCGATTCCATGGCACATGGTTTATGAACTGATACAAACAACTACACTTGATTCAACAGAATCACTAGATCATTTATTCCGGCATTGTCAATATGTAGCTTGTTTCTGGTCACAGGTTCAGGAATGACACAATTTTTTAAAAGAATGCACAACTTGTTGTGTACCTTGACACAAATTGGGTATGGCACCTGAAAACCTAACATAGTTCCACTTCTTTCAGCAAAAAACAAGAGACTGTGATTGCAGTGGGCTAAGGAGCGAAAACACTGGACACAGGAGAATTGGAAAAACATTGCCTGGTGTGTTGAATCCCAGTTCCTGATAGATGGAACAAGCTATTTGGAGTAGAGATCCACTACAGGCCAACTTGACACAACTGTAGGAAGCATTGGAGTCAACATAGGCCAGCATCCTTGTGGAACTCTTTGACACCCTGAGACCATTCCTGACTAACTGTTCTGAAGGCAAATGGGTTAGGGTTAGGGTTAGACCATTCCTGACTAACTGTTCTGAAGGCAAAAGGGTTAGGGTTAGGGTTAGTGTTAGAGTTAGACCATTCCTGACTAACTGTTCTGAAGGCAAAAGGGTTAGGGTTAGGGTTAGGGTTAGGGTTAGGGTTAGGGTTAGTGTTAGGGTTAGACCATTCCTGACTAACTGTTCTGAAGGCAAAAGTGGGTGCAACTCAATATTAGAAAGGTGTTCATAATGTTTTGTACACTCAGTGTTACACATCAATTACGCAATACATGAAATGCAATCACAAAACACAAAAAGCAAAACACAATCATATGAGTCAAACACATTCATCGGTAAAAAGGCCCTCTACTATCCGCCTGCCTTAGAGGCACCAACTCCACCAACTGTTACGTGTTTTGGAGATACAAAAAAGACTAAAGGCACAAAAAAATCAACGCAGATTTACCTAAATCTTGGTTACCTACCGATCATGTACCAAATTGTTGAATCTGACAGTGTCACCTAAACCCCACAGGTTCCAAGTCCCAGAGTGCAATGTGGTCGGCCCCTGCAGCAGGGATTGGCGTGAGAGACGGAGAGACGAAGGTTCTATTTGACCCTCGTAGCCCCGAGGAGGTCCTGGCTGATGAACTTCCTGCTTCTAACGGGCCAGAAGCCACAGAGAAGACTGCTATCAGGTCAGCCTATCAGCCATCAGGTCTGGTGTTATATAGACTACAGAGAAGACTGCTGTCAGGTCTGGTGTTATATGGACTATATAGACTACAGAGAAGACTGCTGTCAGGTCTGGTGTTATATGGACTATATAGACTATAGAGAAGACTGCTGTCAGGTCTGGTGTTATATGGACTATATAAACTACAGAGAAGACTGCTGTCAGGTCTGGTGTTATATGGACTATATAGACTATAGAGAAGACTGCTGTCAGGTCTGGTGTTATATGGACTATATAGACTACAGAGAAGACTGCTGTCAGGTCTGGTGTTATATGGACTATATAGACTACAGAGAAGACTGCTGTCAGGTCTGGTGCTATATAGACTCTATGGACTACAGAGAAGACTGCTATCAGGTCTGGTGTTATATAGACTACAGAGAAGACTGCTGTCAGGTCTGGTGTTAGGTGGTCCTGGATTGATGCCATCCTGTTGGTTTTAACCCGGTTCCTGGTATGATGCCATTCTGTAGGTTTTAACCTGGTTCCTGGATTGATGTCATCCTGTAGGTTTTAACCTGGTTCCTGGTATGATGCCATCCTGTAGGTTTTAACCCGGGTCCTGGATTGATGTCATCCTGTAGGTTTTAACCCGGTTCCTGGTATGATGTCATCCTGTAGGTTTTAACCCGGGTCCTGGATTGATGCCATCCTGTAGGTTTTAACCCGGGTCCTGGATTGATGCCATCCTGTAGGTTTTAAACCGGGTCCTGGATTGATGCCATCCTGTAGGTTTTAACCCGGGTCCTGGATTGATGTCATCCTGTAGGTTTTAACCCGGGTCCTGGATTGATGCCATCCTGTAGGTTTTAACCCGGGTCCTGGATTGATGTCATCCTGTAGGTTTTAACCCGGGTCCTGGATTGATGCCATCCTGTAGGTTTTAACCCGGGTCCTGGATTGATGCCATCCTGTAGGTTTTAACCCGGGTCCTGGATTGATGCCATCCTGAAGGTGGAGTCGATCTAATAGTAGTTATATTAATGAGCTGCAGAGGTCACCTGTCACTGTCTAGCTAACAGAAGAAACATCATATTGGAGAAAAATCTGCTTCTAGTCACTCCAACACTCAAACTCCAACTGCCATCTGTCATGTCTCTAGACACTACAGAACTAAATCAAATCAAATGTATTTATATAGCCCTTCTTACATCAGCTGATATCTCAAAGTGCTGTACAGAAATCCAGCCTAAAACCCCAAACAGCAAGCAATGCAGGTGTAGAAGCACGGCGGCTAGGACAGACTCCCTAGAAAGGCCAAAACCTAGGAAGAAACCTAGAGAGGAACCAGGCTATGAGGGGTGGCCAGTCCTCTTCTGGCTGTGCCGGGTGGAGATTATAACAGAACATGGCCAAGTTGTTCAAATGTTCATAAATCACCAGCTTGGTCAAATAATAATAATCACAGTAGTTGTCGAGGATGCAACAGGACAGCACCTCAAGAGTAAATGTCAGTTGGCTTTTCATAGCCAATCATTAAGATTATCTCACCGCTCCTGATGTCTCTAGAGAGTTGAAAACAGCAGGTCTGGGACAGGTAGCACGTCCGGTGAACAGGTCAGGGTTCCATAGCCACAGGCAGAACAGTTGAAACTGGAGCAGCAGCACGACCAGGTGGACTGGGGACAGCAAGGAGTCATCCTGCCAAGTAGTCCTGAGGCATGGTCCGAGGGCACAGGTCCTCCGAGAGAGAGAAAGAAAGAGAGAAAGAGAGAATTAGAGAGAAAATACTTTAATTGACACAGGACACCGGAAAAGACAGGAGAAGTACTCCAGATATAACAGACTGACCCTAGCCCCCAGACACATAAACTACTGCAGCATAAATACTGGAGGCTGAGACAGGAGGGGTCAGGAGACACTGTGGCCCCATCCGATGATACCCCCTGACAGGGACAAACAGGCAGGATATAACCCCACCCACTTTGCTAAAGCACAGCCCACACAGCACTAGAGGGATATCTTCAACCACCAACTTACCATCCTGAGACAAGGCCAAGTATAGCCCACAAAGATCTCCGCCACAGCACAACCCAAGGGGGGGCGCCAACCCAGACAGGAAGATCACGTCAGTGACTCAACCCACTCAAGTGACGCACCCCTCCTAGGGACGGCATGGAAGAGCACCAGTAAGCCAGTGACTCAGCCTCTGTAATAGGGTTAGAGGCAGAGAATCCCAGTGGAGAGAGGGGAACCGGCCAGGCAGGGACACCAAGGGCGGTTCGTTGCTCCAGAGCCTTTCCGTTCACCTTCACACTCCTGGGCCAGACTACACTCAATCATATGACCCACTGAAGAGATGAGTCTTCAGTAAAGACCTAAAGGTTGAGACCGAGTGTGCGTCTCTCACATGGGTAGGCAGACCATTCCATAAAAATGGAGCTCTATAAGAGAAAGCCCTGCCTCCAGCTGTTTGCTTAGAAATTCTAGGGACAATTTGGAGGCCTGCGTCTTGTGACCGTAGCATACGTGTAGGTATGTACGGCAGGACCAAATCGGAAAGATAGGTAGGAGCAAGCCCATGTAATGCTTTGTAGGTTAGCAGTAAAACCTTGAAATCAGCCCTTGCCTTAATCTTACTTCTACCCCCTCCTTTTTCGAACATTCTGTTAAAAATCACGCAACTTTTCAGCGTCCTGCTACTCATGCCAGGAATATAGTATATGCATATGATTAGTATGTGTGGATAGAAAACACTCTGAAGTTTCTAAAACTGGTTAAATCACGGCTGTGACTATAACAGATCGTGTGTTTCATTGAAAAACGCAAGAAAAACTGCTCTCTGAAAGCTAAAAATAATTTCCATAAGTCACTTTCATGAGTTGTTAAAAGAGGACAAAATTTAATATCGACCTGCATGCAATTCATACAAATTCCACACGATGTCGCCATTGTCGTCATTTTCAATTGAATTTTTTGTTGGAAAATCCAACTATCTGGCTTCCGTTTCTTCCAGTCTCCACCAGGACGCTGTAAATGTGGACATTGGCAGCCATTGATTTGCAGACGAGGAGCTATTGAATATACATCGCCCTGTAATCATTTTGATAGATTATAAACGTTTACTAATACCTAAAGTTGGATTACAAAAGGATTTCGAAGTGTTTTGTGAAAGTTTATCGTCAACTTTTTTAATTTTAAAAAATGACGCAGCGTTTAAAAACGATGTTTTTTTCTGAATGACACAGCTTCCATAGAAAGCTATTTTGGGTATATATGGACCGATTTAAACGAAAAAAAGACCCAATAGTGATGTTTATGGGGCATATAGGAGTGCCAAGAAAGAAGCTCGTCAAAGGTAATGAATGTTTTATATTTTATTTCTGCGTTTTGTGCTGCGTCGGATAAGCAGAGTCTTTGTTTACGTCGCATTCAGTCATTTTGAGGTGGTGCATGCTATCAGATAATACCTTCTCATGCTTTCGCCGAAAAGCATTTTAAAAATCTGACTTGTTGGCTAGGTTCACAACGAGTGTAGCTTTAATTCAATACCCTGCTTGTGAATTTTGATCAAGGTTTGAGTTTTAACGAGTACATTTAGCATTTAGCGTAGCGCATTTGCATTTCCAGGTGCCTACTTGAGACATATGCGTCTCAAGTAGAATCAAGAAGTTAACAGGACGCCAGTGTAGGGGGGCTAGCACTGGAGTAGCACTGGATCAATTTTTTTGGTTCTAGTCAGGATTCTAGCAGCCGTATTTAGCACTAACTGAAGTTTATTTAGTGCTTTATCCGGGTAGCCGGAAAGTACAGCATTGCAGTAGTCTAACCTAGAAGTAACAAAAGCATGGATTAATTTTTCTGCATCATTTTTGGACATAAAGTTTCTGATTTTTGCAATGTTATGTAGATGGAAAAAAGCTGTCCTTGAAACAGTCTTGATATGTTCGTCAAAAGAGAGATCAGGGTCCAGAGTAACGTCGAGGTCCTTCACAGTTTTATTTGAGATGATTGTACAAACATCAAGATTCATTGTCAGATTCAACAGAAGATCTCTTTGTTTCTTGGGACCTAGAACAAGCATCTCTGTTTTGTCCGAGTTTAAAAGTAGAACATTTGCAGCCATCCATGTCCTTATGTCTGAAACACAGGCTTCTAGAGAGGGCAAATTTGGGGCTTCACCATGTTTCATTGAAATGTACAGCTGTGTGTCATTCACATAGCAGTGAAAGTTAACATTATGTTTTCGAATGACATCCCCAAGAGGTAAAATATATAGTGAAAACAATAGTGGTCCTAACACGGGACCTTGAGGAACAATGAAATTTACAGTTGATTTGTCAGAGGACAAACCATTCACAGAGACAAACTGATATCTTTCCGACAGATAAGATCTAAACCAGGCCAGAACTTGTCCGTGTAGACCAATTTCGGGTTTCCAATCTCTCCAAATGAATGTGGTGGTTGATGGTATCAAAAGCAGCACTATGGTCTAGGAGCACGAGGACAGATGCAGGGCATCGGTCTGACGCCATTAGAATATCAACTACAACTACCATCTGTCATGTCTTTAGACACTATAACACTACAAAACTACAACTACCATCTGTCGTGTCTCAAGACACTTTAACACTCTAAAACTACAACTACCATCTGTCATGTCTCTAGATGCTATAACACTACAACTACCATCTGTCATGTCTCTAGACACTATAACACTGCAAAACTACAACTACCATCTGTCATGTCTCTAGACACTCCACAACTACAACTACGTACCATCTGTCCTTGTGTAGAGTATGTATTGTAAAGCCTTCTACAGAAAAATCCTTTCAATGTTATAAGTCTATCCATTTATCTCTGCATATCTAGAGTGGAGGTCGACCGATGAATTGGAATGGCCAATTAATTAGAGCCGGTTTAAAGTTTTCATAACAATCGCAAATCGGTATTTTTGGACACCGATTTTGAGTTTTTTTTAAAATGTAATCTTTATTTAACTTGGCAAGTCAGTTAAGAACACATTCTTATTTTCAATGACGGCCTAGGAACGGTGGGTTACCTGCCTCGTTCAGGGGCAGAACGACAGATTTTCTCCTTGTCAGCTCGGGGGATCCAATCTTGCAACCTTACAGTTAACTAGTCCAACGCTCTAACCACCTGCCTCTCATTGCACTCTACGAGGAGACTGCCTGTTACGCGAATGCAGTAAGCCAAGGTAAGTTGCTAGCTAGCATTAAACTTATCTTATAAAAAACAATCAATCAATCAATCATTATCACTTGTTAACTACACATGGTTGATGATATTACTAGTTTATCTAGCGTGTCCTGTGTTGCATATAATCGATGCGGTGCGTATCGTTGCTCCAATGTGTACCTAACCATGAACATCAATGCCTTTCTGAAAATCAATACACAGAAGTATATATTTTTAAACCTGCATATTTAGCTAGAATAAATCCAGGTTAGCAGGCAATATTAACCAGGTGAAATTGTGTCACTTCTCTTGCGTTCATTGCACGCAGAGTCAGTGTATATGCAACAGTTTGGGCCGCCTAATTTGCCAGAATTATTTGTAATTATGTCATTTATGTAATTATGACATTGAAGGTTGTGCAATGTAACAGGAATATTTAGACTAATGGATGCCACCCCTTAGATAAAATATGTAACAGTTCCGTATTTCACTGAAAGAATAAACGTCTTGTTTTCGAGATGATAGTTTCCGGATTCGACCATATTAATGACCTAAGGCTCGTATTTCTGTGTGTTATTATGTTATAACTAAGTCTATGATTTGATAGAGCTGTCTGACTGAGCAGCAGCAGGCTCGTAAACATTCATTCAAACAGCACTTTAGTGCGTTTTGCCAGCAGCTCTGTTTATGACTTGAAGCCTATCAACTCCTGAGATGAGGCTGGTGTAACCCATGTGAAATGGCTAGCTAGTTAGCGGGGTGCGCGCTAATAGCGTTTCAAACGTTACTCGTTCTGAGACTTGGATGTTCCCCTTGCTCTGCATGTGTAACGCTGCTTCGAGTGTGGCTGTTGTCGTTGTGTTCCTGGTTCGAGCCCAGGGAGGAGCGAGGGACGGAAGCTATACTGTTACACTGGCAATACTAAAGTGCCTATAAGAACATCCAATAGTCAAAGGTTAATGAGATACAAATGGTATAGAGAGAAATAGTCCTATAATTTCTATAATAACTACAACCTAAAACTTCTTACCTGGGATTATCGAAGACTCATGTTAATTAAAAGGAACCACCAGCTTTCATATGTTCTCATGTTCTAAAGAAAGGAACTTAAACGTTAGCTTTCTTACATGGCACATATTGCACTTTTAATTTCTTCTCCAGCACTTTGTTTTTGTCTTATTTAAACCAAATTGAACATGTTTCATTATTTATTTGAGGCTAAATTGATTTTATTGATGTATTATATTAAGTTAAAATAAGTGTTCATTCAGTATTGTTGTAATTGTCATTATTACAAATACATTTTAAAAAATCGTCCGATTAATTGGTATCGGCTTTTTTTTGGTCTTCCAATAATCGGTATTGGTAATCTAGAGGACCATGTTAACTGAAAGTTATTGAGTGATGCAGCTTTAAAATGTCTGTTTAGAGGTGCTCTTCAGTCTGGATGTCAGGACAACCTCTCGTCTGTCTGACTCTTCTCAACACGCACACACACAAACCCACATACACAGAAACACCCACAGATACACACACATAATAACACACACATAGAAACACCCACAGAAACACACACATAGAAACACACACATTAATATGCTACAGGGCTGTATTTTGACTTACAGAACCCCTTCCCCTTGCTGTTTTACGATGTCCATAGCAACTAGTATTTATCAGTGGATTGATTTTGATTGGCTCAAACACAACTAGTGTTTATCAGTGGATCTGTTTGAGTCATTGTTCATAGAATGTCAGTCTCTGTGCCCCCTATCCCCCCAGCCCTCCCAGCCCCCTATCCCTCCCAGCCCCCTATTCCCTCTAGCCCCCTATCCCCCCAGCCCTCCCAGCCCTCTACCCCCCCCCCCAGCCCTCCCAGCCCCCTATCCCTCCCAGCCCCCTATCCCCCCAGCCCTCCCAGCCCCCTATCCCTCCCAGCCCTCTACCCCCCCCCCCAGCCCTCCCAGCCCTCTACCCCCCCCCCAGCCCTCCCAGCCCCCTATCCCTCCCAGCCCTCTACCCCCCCCCCCAGCCCTCCCAGCCCTCTACCCCCCCCCCCCAGCCCTCCCAGCCCCCTATCCCTCCCAGCCCTCTACCCCCCCCCCAGCCCTCCCAGCCCTCTACCCCCCCCCCAGCCCTCCCAGCCCCCTATCCCTCCCAGCCCTCTACCCCCCCCCCCCAGCCCTCCCAGCCCTCTACCCCCCCCCCCCAGCCCTCCCAGCCCCCTATCCCTCCCAGCCCTCTACCCCCCCCCCCAGCCCTCCCAGCCCTCTACCCCCCCCCCCAGCCCTCCCAGCCCCCTATCCCTCCCAGCCCTCTACCCCCCCCCCCAGCCCTCCCAGCCCTCTACCCCCCCCCCCAGCCCTCCCAGCCCCCTATCCCTCCCAGCCCTCTACCCCCCCCCCCAGCCCTCCCAGCCCCCTATCCCTCCCAGCCCCCCAGCCCCCCAGCCCTCCCAGCCCTCTACCCCCCCCCCCCAGCCCTCCCAGCCCCCTATCCCTCCCAGCCCCCTATCCCCTCTAGCCCCCTATCCCCCCAGCCCTCCCAGCCCTCTACCCCCCCCCCCAGCCCTCCCAGCCCCCTATCCCTCCCAGCCCCCTATCCCCCCAGCCCCCTACAACCAATATGACTAACACTAACTTTCAATCAATGAGAATTGATTTAATGTAATTGTTGTTGTTGATACGTAAGCCATTATAATAACTGACTGATTGTAAGTTGGATAAGATTGTCTGCTAAATGTAAATCACGATCACGTTGTCTCTGTCCTCCTGCAGTTTGGCTGAGTCATAACGATCATGTTGTCTCTGTCCTCCTGCAGTTTGACTGAGTCATAACGATCATGTTGTCTCTGTCCTCCTGCAGTTTGACTGAGTCATAACGATCACGTTGTCTCTGTCCTCCTGCAGTTTGACTGAGTCATAACGATCATGTTGTCTCTGTCCTCCTGCAGTTTGACTGAGTCATAACGATCACGTTGTCTCTGTCCTCCTGCAGTTTGACTGAGTCATAACGATCATGTTGTCTCTGTCCTCCTGCAGTTTGACTGAGTCATAACGATCACGTTGTCTCTGTCCTCCTGCAGTTTGACTGAGTCATAACGATCACGTTGTCTCTGTCCTCCTGCAGTTTGACTGAGTCATAACGATCACGTTGTCTCTGTCCTCCTGCAGTTTGACTGAGTCATAACGATCACGTTGTCTCTGTCCTCCTGCAGTTTGACTGAGTCATAACGATCCCGTTGTCTCTGTCCTCCTGCAGTTTGACTGAGTCATAACGATCACGCTGTCTCTGTCCTCCTGCAGTTTGACTGAGTCATAATGATCACGTTGTCTCTGTCCTCCTGCAGTTTGACTGAGTCATAACGATCACGTTGTCTCTGTCCTCCTGCAGTTTGACTGAGTCATAACGATCACGTTGTCTCTGTCCTCCTGCAGTTTGACTGAGTCATAACGATCACGTTGTCTCTGTCCTCCTGCAGTTTGACTGAGTCATAACGATCACGTTGTCTCTGTCCTCCTGCAGTTTGACTGAGTCACAATATTTATGTTGTTTCTCTGTCTTCTGGTAGGTTAAGATGACTGCTGAAGCTGCTGGAGAGGGAGGAGAGGATAATGTTGTCTCTGTGTTGTAATAGTGTTGTAATGGTAATGTTGATCCTGTCCTCCTGTAGGTTGAGATGTCTGCTGAAACAGCTGGAGAGAGGAGAGGTGTCTCTGGTGGACCTCAAGAAGAACCTGGAGTATGCTGCCACTGTTCTGGAGTCAGTTTATATAGAGAAGACCAGGTACACACTACTACACACACTGTTCTGGAGTCAGTTTATATAGAGGAGACCAGGTACACACTACTATACACACTGTTCTGGAGTCAGTTTATATAGAGGAGACCAGCTACACACTACTACACACACTGTTCTGGAGTCAGTTTATATAGAGGAGACCAGGTACACACTACTACACACACTGTTCTGGAGTCAGTTTATATAGAGGAGACCAGGTACACACTACTACACACACTGTTCTGGAGTCAGTTTATATAGAGGAGACCAGCTACACACTACTACACAATAACGTCAATTAACCTCTCACACACACATACCAACTCGCACACACCTCAGTCTCCTGCGGACATCTAAACTAACAGCCTATGTACATAAAAATACATGAATCAGCAATGGCCGAACGGCAAGATGCAGTAGATGGTACAGAACGGCATAGGCAAGATGCAGTAGATGGTACAGAACGGCATAGGCAAGATGCAGTAGATGGTACAGAACGGCATAGGCAAGATGCAGTAGATGGTACAGAACGGCATAGGCAAGATGCAGTAGATGGTACAGAACGGCATAGGCAAGATGCAGTAGATGGTACAGAACGGCATAGGCAAGATGCAGTAGATGGTACAGAACGGCATAGGCAAGATGCAGTAGATGGTACAGAACGGCATAGGCAAGATGCAGTAGATGGTACAGAACGGCATAGGCAAGATGCAGTAGATGGTACAGAACGGCATAGGCAAGATGCAGTAGATGGTACAGAACGGCATAGGCAAGATGCAGTAGATGGTACAGAACGGCATAGGCAAGATGCAGTAGATGGTACAGAACGGCATAGGCAAGATGCAGTAGATGGTACAGAACGGCATAGGCAAGATGCAGTAGATGGTACAGAACGGCATAGGCAAGATGCAGTAGATGGTACAGAACGGCATAGGCAAGATGCAGTAGATGGTACAGAACGGCATAGGCAAGATGCAGTAGATGGTACAGAACGGCATAGGCAAGATGCAGTAGATGGTACAGAACGGCATAGGCAAGATGCAGTAGATGGTACAGAACGGCATAGGCAAGATGCAGTAGATGGTACAGAACGGCATAGGCAAGATGCAGTAGATGGTACAGAACGGCATAGGCAAGATGCAGTAGATGGTACAGAACGGCATAGGCAAGATGCAGTAGATGGTACAGAACGGCATAGGCAAGATGCAGTAGATGGTACAGAACGGCATAGGCAAGATGCAGTAGATGGTACAGAACGGCATAGGCAAGATGCAGTAGATGGTACAGAACGGCATAGGCAAGATGCAGTAGATGGTACAGAACGGCATAGGCAAGATGCAGTAGATGGTACAGAACGGCATAGGCAAGATGCAGTAGATGGTACAGAACGGCATAGGCAAGATGCAGTAGATGGTACAGAACGGCATAGGCAAGATGCAGTAGATGGTACAGAACGGCATAGGCAAGATGCAGTAGATGGTACAGAACGGCATAGGCAAGATGCAGTAGATGGTACAGAACGGCATAGGCAAGATGCAGTAGATGGTACAGAGTACAGTATATACATATGAGGTGAGTAATGTAGGGTATGTAAACATATAAAGTGGCTAGTGATACATTTATTACATCAATTTTTCCATTTTTAAAGTGGCTAGAGTTGAGTCAGTATGTTGGCAGCAGCCACTCAATGTTAGTGGTGGCTGTTTAACAGTCTGATGGCCTTGAGATAGAAGCTGTTTTTCAGTCTCTCGGTCCCCACTTTGATGCACCTGTACTGACCTCGCCTTCTGGATGATAGCCGGGTGAACAGGAAGTGGCTCGGGTGGTTGTTGTCCTTGATGATCTTTTTGGCCTTCCTGTGACATCGGGTGGTGTAGGTGTCCTGGAGGGCAGGTAGTTTGCCCCCGGTGATGCGTTGTGCAGACCTCACTACCATCTGGAGAGCCTTATGGTTGTGGGTGAAGCAGTTGCCGTACCAGGCGGTGATACAGCCCGACAGGATGCTCTCGATTGTGCATCTGTAAAAGTTTGTGAGTGTTTTTGTGACAAGCCAAATATCTTCAGCCTCCTGAGGTTGAAGAGGCGCTGCTGAACCTTTTTCACCACGCTGTCTGTGTGGGTGGACCATTTCAGTTTGTCAGTGATGTGTATACCGAGGAACTCAAAACATTCCACCTTCTCCACTACTCTCCCATTGATGTGGATAGGGGGCTGCTCTCTCTGCTGTTTCCTGAAGTCTACTATCATCTCCTTTGTTTTGTTGACATTGAGTGTGAGGTTATTTTCCTGACACCACACTCCGAGGGCCCTCACCTCCTCCCTGTAGGCCGTCTCAACGTTGTTGGTAATCAAGCCTACCACTGTTGTGTCGTCTGCAAACTTGATGATTGAGTTGGAGGTGTGCATGGCCACGCAGTCATAGGTGAACAGGGAGTACAGGAGAGGGCTGAGAACGCACCCTTGTGGGACCCCAGAGTTGAGGATCAGCAGGGTGGAGATCAGGAAGTCCAGGACCCAGTTGCACAGGGCGGGGTCGATACCCAGGGTCTCGAACTTGATGATGAGTTTGGAGGGTACTATGGTGTTAAATGCTGAGCTGTAGTTGATGAACAGCATTCTTACATAGGTATTCCTTTTGTCCAGATGGGTTAGGGCAGTGTGCAGTGTGGTTGTGTCGTCTGTGGACCTATTGGGTCAGTAAGCAAATTGGAGTGGGTCTAGGATGTCAGGTAAGGTGGAGGTGATATGGTCCTTGACTCGTCTCTCAAAGCACCTCATGATGACGGAAGTGAGTGCTACGGGGCGATAGTCATTTAGCTAATTTACCTTTGCTTTTCTTGGGAACTGGAACAATGGTGGCCCTCTTGAAGCATGTGGGAACAGCAGACTGGGATAAGGATTGATTGATTATGTCCGTAAACACACCAGCAAGCTGGTCTGCGCATTCTCTGAGGACGCGGGTGGGGATGCCGCCTGGGCCGGCAGCCTTGCGAGGGTTAACACGTTTAAATGTTTTTCTCACATTGGCTGCAGTGAAGGAGAGCCCGCAGGTTTTGGTAGCGGGCCGTGTCAGTGGCACTGTATTGTCCTCAAAGTGAGCAAAGAAGTTGTTTAGTTTGTCTGGGAGCAAGACATTGTGGTCCGCGACGGGGCCTTTTTTCCTTTTGTGGTCCGTGATTGACTGTAGATCCTGCCACATACCTCTTGTGTCTGAGACGTTTAATTGCGACTCTACTTTGTCTCTATACTGACGCTTAGCTTGTTTGATTGCCTTGCGGCGGGAATAGCTACACTGTTTGTATTCGGTCATGTTTCCGGTCGCCTTGCCCTGGTTAAAAGCAGTGGTTTGCGCTTTCAGTTTTGCGCAAATGCTGCCTTCAATCCACGGTTTTTGATTGGGGAATGTTTTAATAGACGCTATGGGTACAACATCACTGATGCACTTGCTAAAAAATTCGCTCACCGAACCAGCGTATTCATCAATGTTATTGCCACGTGATCGAAGCAATCTTGAAGCGTGGAATCCGATTGGTCGGACCAGCGTTGAACAGACCTGAGCACTGGTGCTTCCTGTTTTAGTTTCTGTCTATAGGCTGGGAGCAACAAAATGGAGTTGTGGTCAAATTTTCCGAAAGGAGGGCGGGGGAGGGCTTTATATGCGTCGCGGAAGTTAGAATAACAATGATCCAGGGTTTTGCTAGCCCAGGTCGCGCATTCGATATGCTGTTCAAATTTGGAGAGCCTTGTTTTTAGATTAGCCTTGTTAAAATCCCTGGCTATGTAGTGGCAAATCGGTTCAAATATGACACAACCAAGAACTTTGTGAAAATCAATATAGACTTTTAATACAACAGTATCATAAGCCGGAGCGGTCCGCGGAACACACACACTTTTTCAGAGCCCTCGCTCTGAGTTATACACCTACCATATAAGTCCCTCCCATATGCAAATTAAGTTACATCCCAATCCGTGCTTCCTGCTTGTTCAGCCCAATAACGCCCCCATCTGCTTTCCATTAGATCCTAATGGTGACAAGACCCTTGCTTTGACCCTTCACTCAGCTTAATGCGTTCTCCTGTTTGTGTGTTATCTAGGGTCAGCAGACTATGTGTCTCTTCTGTTTTTAGCATGCTCAGCTATACTAAAAATACTATACATTCCCCTTTCCTGTGGCCTGTGTTCATACCCTGTAATTAACTCCATGTGTCCCTTTTGGTGTCTTTCATCTCCTTTAGCTTTAGGGTGCCTAGCTGTTCTGGTCGCCTTCTCTTCATATGGTTGTCTAAGATCAAACAGACTTGTCTCCTGTGATGTGATTGATGTCTGTAATCCATCAATTGGTCCTTTGGCTGAACCCCCCGTCCTTAGATAACCTCTGATCTTTGTATGTCCAGCTGCCCTAGGTATTGCCCTCTCCCATGGCCCCACTCTGGCTTCCTGTCCTATACAATAGACAATGTACCTTACCAGAATGGCAAATGCATCCCTCTTTTATATAGGACAGTATATTTATCCATATATGTACCTAATTTCTCCCACATAACCCCCCTCTGGTGCTTTAATAAGCACCAAAAACTTAAAAAGGACATATATGGAACATAATATCAACAGTCGATTATCAAAAAAAATATTTTTAAATAAAAAATAAAAAATAATTAAAAAATAAAACTTCCTAATCACCTACACCAAACATCTCTAGTATTTCATAAGAGTAAAATATCTAGTTCGGTATAGAAACAAAAAATAATACATTATCTTTTGTTAAAGCATGAGCATGTAAATACATAACCTTGTCTGAGGTTCTCAGCTACGCGAAAAAGAAAAATATATATAATAAAGCAATGACTCAAATAATAAATTGAATCTGAGAAAACACTAGGCCTCCATGCAGTTACAAAATAAAATTGACACATCATTCTACATTTAAGCTTTCCACATGATTCTCCCTCTCAGACACCTCTCCAACAACCGTGATACCATCAATACCAACTTCTGTTAGAAGATTAAGGACATGGTCCGTAGACACTTGTAACTGGGATATCCCACTGTTACCTACATGTTTTTAAATATAACCTAGCATTTTAGAAGGCAAAACTAACTTTTAATTAAAAGAAACCAGATATATTCATTGATATACCTATAAAAACATTTGATAAAACATACTAAAACACAAGGCCGTGAGCAAAAGTAGACCTTACATAACACCTCTTGTACTTACTACGGAAATGACCCTTTTTGTGGATATGCATCAGTTGACTTTCTTATGAATTTGGAATGACAGCATAACTGTCCATTTTCATCAGTATAGTGGCCTGGCCTACCCGGCACAGGATCAACTATCACCGGAGTGTCAGCTCTACTTACAAACATCTGTTTAACCGTTGTCTGGATCACAAGTGATTTCACCCAGGGTAAAACACAACAAAATACAATACCCAGAGCCAATAACCCCCCTTCCAGCATAAAGGCCGTCCTAGCAAACATGGCTCCCTATTTCCCCAATGCTAAGTCCAACCAATCCCAAACATGAGAGTCCACCCCAGCATTTTTCTTAACCTCTTTTCTTAACCCTTTAAGTTTAGCCATAGCGATTGCAAGGGATCCATTAGGCACAGTGTTATTGGGAATAAAGGTGCAACAATCATCCCCGAACATAACAAACTCCACCCTTCTCTGCAAAAAGCCAATTGAGAGCCTGTCTATTTTGGCAAGACATTTTACTGGTATCCTGTACCTATTCCCCCAACGCCGTTAAAGCCGAGTCAGTATAGTTAATGAATCTCTGTTGGTTATAGTATATGTAATTAATCCACTCTAAGTTCTTATTTGATGTTATCCACAAAAATTAAGATTCAAATCCAGATTTAACTTCATCTCTTGCCTTGAACTCCCAACCCAGTCTAATTTAATATGGTTCTGCCTCTAGTGCTCCCTCGAGCAATCCTACATTCTATGTCACACAAGGGAATGTAGTATTTTCTCTGAATATTGAACATTTTACATTTAACGCATTCTTCAAATGATGCAGGTTCAGGTACTATCAAAAGATCAGACAAAGGTGATTTTCTACACAAAATACAATTGTCCCTCCTATGTTTATTTCTGCTGTATACTTAGCCTAATCGTACCACTCATTCTTCACTATTCATTTCATGTGGTGTCCTTGAGTGGTTCAGAGTCTGGTATGTCTGTGTCTGTCATCTTTGCAATGTTCTTATCTTGAGGTAGGTCATTAAAGTTAGTCAAAAAGTTCAAAATGTCAGTAAAGAACCCTCCTGG
Source organism: Oncorhynchus clarkii lewisi (assembly GCF_045791955.1). NCBI lineage: Eukaryota > Metazoa > Chordata > Actinopteri > Salmoniformes > Salmonidae > Oncorhynchus > Oncorhynchus clarkii. The sequence continues at coordinate 706,212 of NC_092166.1, forward strand.
TTCTGATGCTTTCTAGCTACCACAGGCTCTTCCTGTTTAGGTATTGGCGTAAGACCAATTCTGAATGACTGAGGAACTACTCCCTTCAGCCAATCTTGTTCTCATTATTTCACCTATTAATTCTTCACCTTCAACTGGTTCAATCTGATTCATGGTGAGCACCCACTCGTCTACTTCTTTGGTTAACGTCAGGTCACATCCTTTTGAGTCCCAAATGACTTCTCTCTTCGTTCGATGATATGTCCATCCACCGAATGCAATCTCCGGTAAGGGTTTGATCCTTTTGTCTTCTCTTCTTCTGTTTCAGTTATATGTTGAGGTGGGACAGAGATTCTAACCTTGTCAGTCTTTTTAGATTGTTTGACTGGTTCCTCTCTTCTCTTCCTGTTTCCACCCTACATCTTGATTGTGCGTGAGTCTGTTGTTGCTATACTAGCGTTCACTGTTACTTCTGTTATGTCAATATCATTGTTCTTCTGTGGCTCTAACTTCAAGTGTCTGTTAAGGAGACAATTCAAGAGCTGAAAAGTCAATTTTGGGGAAATCCCCATTTTCTTCAGCTTGCTGGACTTTTCCTCCTCTTTGCGGGGTCTCTCCTTCTGTTCCTGTGAGGCCTCTCCTCCTCTGTCTTCCCCTGAGGCTCCCTCCTCAGGCCGGACTGTGCTTCCATCTGGAAGGTGACCATTTCAGGGAAGAGATGTTCACATTCTTTAGGCGATACCTCGGGGTCCCACTGTAGAAGGCTTCCGTCAACAGAGTCTGCCCCAACAAGTATATCATCAGGAGTGGCAGACATGTTACCCCCTCCCACTTCTGGGCTTTCTGGCCATACTGGAGGAAACTTTGGTTGTTTGTCTCTTTTCTTTTCCGGCTCTTTTTCCCTGGTTCGTTCTTCTGAGTATGTTAGCCGATGCACTCGTTGTATCTGGTCTGCCATTTTCTTGATTCCTCCCCGGCGCTTTGATCGATTCCGCTGCTCCTGCTCCCTCCGGGGTCCCTTCTGGTGAATCAGCATCCTCTGTGTCCTCATCTCTGTATGGTTGTGTCCTTCTCTCCGTCGGGACTCGGGTGCAGTGGTTTAGATGATACCACGTCTTGCTTCCTTTCACTTGGACGGCCGTGTTTGTGGCTGTTGCCACCTCGTAGGGTCCTTCCCTCCTCGGCTGATCCCACTTCCTTCGGAACACTCAAACGTAGACTCGATCTCCTGGTATCACTGGGAGAGATCCTTCTGGTCCCCTTGGATCATCAGATGTGGAACCTCTCATCCTGGTTCAGATTTCTGCCTTCTTTCTATGGGGCATTCATACTTAGAGACTTATGGCCTCTGTTCTATGATTACACCATACATTCTCTTACTTCCATCACTCATCACACAAACTGACATTCCAGCTGAAGCTGGAGAACCCTTCTCCATCTGGTTTCCTAAACATAAGACTTGGAAAACAAAGGACAAAACATAACAGTATTGACAATGTTATATGTTATGCATGACTGTATTCATGAATACTGAAATCTGAGACCATGACAATTCCCACTCTCTCTTCACCTGACTCTATGCCTCCAGGATACTTTTCTGCTGGACTCCACAAAAATGGAGGCCCTAATTGGCTTCCTCGTGCTTTCATCCAGTCTTCCCCTTTCGGCCGCAGGTTCTGAGAGGTGTTCCCAAACCATGTCATTTTTTACTTAGTTCCCCATCTGCTCTGTTTCAACTGATAAACATGTGCATAACCTTAATCAACATTATTTCTTCTTAAAGTAATTCAACACGGAATGAGCTTCCACATTGAGCCTTCAACATGTGGTTTAGAGTACAACTACCCTAACATATATCCTTATTCACATGATACATTATCAAATAAAACAAATAACCCCCAAACTCAACCCAGTATGTCTACAGTAGAATCTAGTCTCTCTCTCTCTCTTTTGTTTTGTTTCACGTCCTCTGTCATGGTGTTTTCAAGCTCACCCATTATTCAGCTGGACCTTACTTCTTGTGAAACTTATGCACCCATCATAGAGAGACATGACAATCTTTACCACTGCAGGTGCTGTAAGAAGTATATCCCCAGCCCGGTGTATCTTGATGTACACTCAGTTTCCAGAATTCAGCCCATGCCCTTCCATCTGGCGTCTTTTCCTGGGAACATACATACTAACTCATGGGTTATTTCCTGACAACAGAGTTTCTTCTTATAGCAGGATCACTAAATCTTAATTTTTAAATAACAGCCCTATGTAAACATTCTGTCTCAAATACCTGGCCTCTTGCCACAAAAATATTCATAATGATAGCCAAATTATGGTCCCTACAGCAACTGCTGCAAGAATAACATGTAATCAGTCAAGTGTCTTCCAGTTGGAAGAATATCCAATCCTAACAAAACTAAGTCCTAAGCTTCTTAAACTTTTGCTCTAGTGTTCAAAATGCCACTACTTATCACTTTTACCATAATCTAGGTATGTGTAATGTTCTATTTACTTTTAGAATTGTCCCTATATTTTTACAAAACCAACTGTCCTTCCTTTTCTGTGAATGATCTTGTCTATCAATATACACTGTTTCTAGAAATAACACCCCCCTCTTGTTACCATAACCTTCATATATGAGCCCCCAATGTAGTTACAGTTTTTCTAACCCATAACACATAAGTCACTACTCCTAATTTCCTTCCATAGTTTGATACATACTTAAACATTCTCAAATCATTTTTAGTCAATATATATCAGTCCCTCCTCAGGAAAAATATACACTCTTATTTTCCTCAAAACAAAAATAAATTGACCAAACAAGAAAAATGGTAAAGTAAATTATAATAACTGCATATTTGCAATAAATTACCACTATTTGTAATGTCTTCTTGTAATGTCTTCTTCATCCTTGGGTGTTATCACACAACAGACTATACTTTTTATTCAATTACTTATGTCATTCCAATGTATCACTCCAATTACTATGATATTGTAAAATAAAAGAAACAAAAACCTTTAATTTAATATTCTGTAAATTCTGTCAATCACCCTGTCTCAGGATTAGTTTCCAGAGCTTCCCTAGGCCTAATAAATTTAAACAGTCCTATAACCAAAACATAACTAAATGTTGTTTATAAATTTCACACCCACTTGGTGTTATGATAGTCTCTCCCAAGCATGAATGCATTCTGACATTACATTTCCATGATAACTCCCTTATTCTACTGGCGATCTCTCAGATGAGTTACAGATTATGTAGTTATCATCATAACCCTTGCAGAAACCCCCACTCCAATAACCTATTTGGAGTAACTGTTATCCCTTGTTTACATATATTTCCATTTTATATGTAGAACGAACAAAGCACATTTTGTATTTACCCAAAGACCATAACCCCAGGGAACTGATATGTTCTCCTATAACCCCATGTTAAATAAAAATAAACCTATTTGAATAACTAGTCAATTCAAGATTACAACTCTTCATCTTTTTCCCAAGGAAATAATGGAATTTCAAAGTGATTCTACACTTTGAACAGAAGCTGGTGTTTCTCAATCATTTTATAATTAAATCCCACCTATTCCAAAAATTTCTAGTGAAGTTGATCAGTCTTCACGGGAAATTCTTAGAGTTCAGGGCATTCGACACCATTATAATGTTTTCACTCTTTTTTCTTTAGAAACATCTTAACCACACTTTCAAAAGCACTTCCATCCTTCTGCATACCCAACTTGAAACCGAACTGAAAAACCCATTGAAAATGTAACCCCTTTTTTCTGGAAAAGAAATGTACATTTCGTTAACATTCACCATGCCACCCTCTAAATCAGCAAGCCAACAGTAACACACATACTAAAATCCCCTCACTTATCCCGAGCATGCGATAAAAGCTCCAGCCATGCACAGAACGCACAATTCCCCCCTGCTCGGCCATCTGTATCCTACCCTTAGAAATTGAATACACCCATACTCTACAATTTGCTTTTCTTCTAACTATTTTTACCACGCTTGTGATTTTTCATATACGTTTATTTTCCGTATTTTGACGCTAATAACAACTTCTCCACGCATTTTATCACCACTGAAACCGCCATTTTAATGCAAAACGACTCCGAGTGGGGCTATTTGTAAATTACATCGGTACCTTACTATAAGTTAGGTAAAACGTGATCTAGTACGTATTTCATCACATAAACTGTACTCTCTATGAACCACTTTTTGATCAATCAGAGACTATACACCGCTTGGTGAAAACTTCATTCGTACTAACCTTAGAACGATCAGTTGTTGTTCTTTTAAAACGGGTGTAAATTCCTGTATTTCTGCATTCTCTACTATCGCATTCCAGTGTCATCTTACACTAATTTCCCCCCACACTAGTTAGCCCTGCTCTACAACTTCTTACACTTCCCCCATCGTAATGTATTTCTGATGATAATGTTAATTAACATTAAAACGCTGGTAAGTTAAGCTTCTTGTTATGGTTGTATGTGATCGTTCCAATTCATTATTTTATTTATCCTGTTTACCGGGTAATGTTGCCCTACATTGTAGCAAACCGCTCCTTCATATTCAAATCGAATTGGTAGAATTAACGTGCGCTTCTTTCAGCGACTCTATGGCTTTATTAAATTTCGCTATCTCTATATTCCCGGGAGAAACAGTCCATTTGTTTCCATGCCACTATTTATTTTTCCTATACTCTCCCATCGCATTATATACTTTATTTACTATTTTCCAAGGTAGATCTACCCTACTTTCTCAAATAATAATTTATTAGTCACATCACTTAATACCTCCTATTAAAACCTACTCTATAATGTCTACAACTGTATTACTGAATACTACAGAAGCCTTAATGTCTTATTCTAGTACAGCACCTCAAATATCACTGTGTTTTTATCTTTGCTTATACTATTACTTTAACTTTATTCAATGTATTAAATCCTATTTCATATAATTTTCCTTCTAATTCAGCTTATTTATAATGTCTGCACTTTCTTATCTCTTTATTTATCCGCTTGCTATATTCTCTCTTAGCCTATTTTACTGTTTAATTCCTGAGGCTATTTTTAAATTGCAGCCTCCTATTTCGTTTACAGGGCTCGTGATATTTTCAATGTGTTCTAGACTTCTATTTTCATGCAATTCTCACTTTAGCCTAGATTTATTTTAACCAGTATATATTTTAGTTTATCTGTATATTTTTAAGTTATTTCTTCCTACTTCGCATCCGTTTTATACTATCCATGCCTTGTTTAATACCTCTTTTTAACACCTATTGTAATTTTTACAATGGTCTTTTAACTCATTATCCAGTCAATGTTTTATGCTTATGTATAACTTATCTTGCCCAATATTTATCGATTTCGTTCCTCTTCCCAGTGAGAGTTAAATGCGCTCTCTTTCTCAAATTACACTTAGTTAACTGTCAGAGAGGCCTGCGCATTCCCAGTTGGTCACAGACACACAGCCTGTTCTTCCTCTTCTTTCTAATCTGCTCATTCATCACAAATAATTATATTACAGCATTCATTCAATCCTTTTGTCTTTACCTAAAAACAAAACAGTTTATTACCTAACTTAATTCACTTCCTCTACATAAGCTGGTATTATCCTATAGGATTTTTCACGCATACCCTTCGTTTTTACCTAAAAACGACCTATAGTTTATCCCCTAGTTTAATACACTTCCTCTACATAAACTGGTATTATCCTATAGGATTTTTACGACATGACGAGACTACTGTCTAATCGGATCAGCTTGTCTTCATATCCTATTCATCCACCCCGTATTGATCTTTATTCTACGTTAGAGCAATATCGTGGTGCGACCTACTGATTTATAAACCCCCGTTTAGCTAGACGGAGCGTTTTATATTCGCAGGATTTCCTTTTTCAGTTGAACGTCGCACAATCAGGCCAGCGTTCTTTCTGTGTTTTAAATATTCACCCGTACAGACCTTCATTTCAAAGCGGTAGCCATGTGTATTTATTTTCTAAATACTCATCCGTACAGACCTTTTCCTTGAAGCGGTAGCCATGAATGTTTATCTATCTACTTATCAATAAAGTAGCCTACCCATTCAGTCCTTCAGCTAAATATTTTGAAGCGGTATCGCAGGATTACTTATCAATAAAGTAACCTACCCATTCAGACCTTCTGGTAAATATTTTGAAGCGGTATCGCAGGACTTCTATAACTACTTATTTTATTCAAACCTTATAAGCAGATAGCTGTAACCCTGTGCCCAATCCCAGCCCCAACATGCCAGAATAACACACCCTACACCAGCGAAGTTCACAGCCCCCACCTACTTACTCACTAGACATGCATGCACATTCATTATACAATTTCCAAGCTTACACACATGCATGCAAATTCATTGAATTTCAAAAAGTTCTTTCGTTTCTATAGTTTTTAGGAAATTTGAGAGAGAGAGACCTACTTGACGCTCCTCTTGCTGAGGCAGGATCTCTGAAGCGATCTACGCAAACATTTCACTGTTGTCTTACCTTAGCTGGGTGGCCACCCTTGTTTGCCCAGATCGTCCAAAGATCCCGCTGCCAGCCAAGAACGTTATTCAGTCCCTAATTCTCCTGGCTAGCTCGCCAATTATGTAGTGGCAAATCGGTTCAAATATGACACAACCAAGAACTTTGTGAAAATCAATATAGACTTTTAATACAACAGTATCATAAGCCGGAGCGGTCCGCGGAACACACACACTTTTTCAGAGCCCTCGCTCTGAGTTATACACCTACCATATAAGTCCCTCCCATATGCAAATTAAGTTACATCCCAATCCGTGCTTCCTGCTTGTTCAGCCCAATAACGCCCCCATCTGCTTTCCATTAGATCCTAATGGTGACAAGACCCTTGCTTTGACCCTTCACTCAGCTTAATGCGTTCTCCTGTTTGTGTGTTATCTAGGGTCAGCAGACTATGTGTCTCTTCTGTTTTTAGCATGCTCAGCTATACTAAAAATACTATACATTCCCCTTTCCTGTGGCCTGTGTTCATACCCTGTAATTAACTCCATGTGTCCCTTTTGGTGTCTTTCATCTCCTTTAGCTTTAGGGTGCCTAGCTGTTCTGGTCGCCTTCTCTTCATATGGTTGTCTAAGATCAAACAGACTTGTCTCCTGTGATGTGATTGATGTCTGTAATCCATCAATTGGTCCTTTGGCTGAACCCCCCGTCCTTAGATAACCTCTGATCTTTGTATGTCCAGCTGCCCTAGGTATTGCCCTCTCCCATGGCCCCACTCTGGCTTCCTGTCCTATACAATAGACAATGTACCTTACCAGAATGGCAAATGCATCCCTCTTTTATATAGGACAGTATATTTATCCATATATGTACCTAATTTCTCCCACAGCTACAATAAATGCAGCTTCAGGATGTGTTTTCCAGTTTATATAGAGTCAAATGAAGTTCTTTCATGTGCCATCGATGTGTCTGCTTGGGGCGGGATATACACTACTGTGATTATGATCGAAGAGAATTCTCTTGGTAGATAATGCGGTCGGCATTTGATTGTAAGGAATTCTAGGTCAGGTGAACAAAAGGACTTGAGTTCCTGTATTTTGTTATGATCACACCACGTCTCGTTAATCATAGTGCATACACCCCCGCCCTTCTTCTTACGAGAAAGATGTTTGTTTCTTTCGGCTCGATGCGTGAAGAAGCCAGGTGGCTGTACCGACTCTGATAACATATCCCGAGAAAGCCATGTTTCCGTGAAACAAAGAATGTTACAGTCTCTGATGTCTCTCTGGAAGGCAACCCTTGCTCGGATTTCGTCTACCTTGTTGTCAAGAGACTGGACATTGGCGAGTAGTAGGCTAGGGAGCGGTGCGCGATGTGCCCGTCTCCGGAGCCTGACCAGAAGACAGCTCTGTCTGCCCTTCTGCGGCGCTGTTGTTTTGGGTCGCCTGCTGGGATCCAATCCATTGTCCTGGGTGGTGGACCAAACAGAGGATCCGCTTCGGGAAAGTCGTGTTCCTGGTCGTGATGTTGGTGAGTTGACGTTGCTCTTATATTGAATAGTTCCTCCCGACTGTATGTAATAAAACCTAATATTTCTTGGTGGTAACAATGTAAGAAATAACACATTCAAAACCAAAATACTGCATAGTTTCCTAGGAACGCAAAGCGAGGCAGCCATCTCTGTCGGCGCCGGAAGTCGACCACCAGAAAGGGTATGTGTCAATTATTTATTTTTTAACCTTTAATTAACTAGGCAAGTCAGTTAAGAACAAATTCTTATTTTCAATGATGGCCTTAGAACAGTGGGTAAACTGCCTGTTCAGGGGCAGAAAAATAGATTTCCACCTTGTCAGCTCGGGGATTCAACCTTGCAAACTTTGGGTTACTGGCCCAATGCTCTAACCTCTAGGCTACCTGCCACACCAACATGTGGACATATCTAGGCCTTGATACTCAGGCATGAACGAATCCACATACTGTCAGAAATGTATCTTATCTGTAGTCATTACCTGATCATTTATGTATTCCTATAAAAATATATATATATTTTAATAGATATCCTTACATGATATATAATATTCATCTTTATATGTCGAAAATGGGTTAAATCCGAATCATGAAATGTCCAGTGGCCAAGTTATTTGACCAGTTTAGGCGCGGAAAATCATGGTGCTTCTTCACATGAAGGTAACATTTCTGAGCTTACAGCATCATACTGATTGAAGGTGACATATCTGAGCCTTCAGCACCATACTGACTGAAGGTGACATATCTGAGCCTTCAGCACCATACTGACTGAAGGTAACATATCTGAGCCTTCAGCACCATACTGACTGAAGGTAACATATCTGAGCCTACAGCACCATACTGACCGAAGGTGACATATCTGAGCCTACAGCACTATACTGACTGAAGGTGACATATCTGAGCTTACAGCACCATACTGACTGAAGGTAACATATCTGAGCCTTCAGCACCATACTGACTGAAGGTAACATATCTGAGCCTACAGCACCATACTGACTGAAGGTGACATATCTGAGCCTTCACACCATACTGTCTGAAGGTGACATATCTGAGCCTTCAGCACCATACTGAAGGAGACATATCTGAGCCTTCAGCACCATACTGAAGGTAACATATCTGAGCCTACAGCACCATACTGACTGAAGGTAACATATCTGAGCCTACAGCACCATACTGACGGAAGGTGACATATCTGAGCCTTCAGCACCATACTGACTGAAGGTAACATATCTGAGCCTTCACACCATACTGAAGGTAACATATCTGAGCCTTCAGCACCATACTGACTGAAGGTGACATATCTGAGACTTCAGCACCATACTGACTGAAGGTGACATATCTGAGCCTACAGCACCATACTGACTGAAGGTGACATATCTGAGCCTACAGCACCATACTGACTAAAGGTAACATATCTGAGCCTTCAGCACCATACTGACTGAAGGTGACATATCTGAGACTTCAGCACCATACTGACTGAAGGTGACATATCTGAGACTTCAGCACCATACTGACTGAAGGTGACATATCTGAGACTTCAGCACCATACTGACTGAAGGTGACATATCTGAGCCTACAGCACCATACTGAAGGTAACATATCTGAGCCTTCTGCACCATACTGACTGAAGGTGACATATCTGAGACTTCAGCACCATACTGACTGAAGGTGACATATCTGAGCCTTCAGCACCATACTGACTGAAGGTGACATATCTGAGACTTCAGCACCATACTGAAGGTGACATATCTGAGCCTTCTGCACCATACTGACTGAAGGTGACATATCTGAGACTTCAGCACCATACTGACTGAAGGTGACATATCTGAGCCTACAGCACCATACTGAAGGTAACATATCTGAGCCTTCTGCACCATACTGACTGAAGGTGACATATCTGAGACTTCAGCACCATACTGACTGAAGGTGACATATCTGAGCCTTCAGCACCATACTGACTGAAGGTGACATATCTGAGACTTCAGCACCATACTGACTGAAGGTGACATATCTGAGCCTTCAGCACCATACTGACTGAAGGTGACATATCTGAGCCTACAGCACCATACTGAAGGTGACATATCTGAGCCTTCTGCACCATACTGACTGAAGGTGACATATCTGAGCCTTCAGCACCATACTGACTGAAGGTGACATATCTGAGACTTCAGCACCATACTGACTGAAGGTGACATATCTGAGCCTACAGCACCATACTCAGTAATAGGCTACAATGCCCGGAAAGACAAACATCCTCATATTTAATCCAAGTTGCTATTTCCAAAGCACATCTCTGCTTTTTCTATAAAAAAAACAAAAATGCAGTGTAGACAATCTAGAGCTCCAATCACAACATCTGTTTTCTGGTGTATTATTTATTTAACAGAAAACAAACGTTGCTGGCTAACTTATATTAACCAGTAATACAAAATGTGCCTAAACGTTTTTAAAACGTTAGCTGTCACCTTGAGGCTTGATAGGGGGTAAACATGTTTTTCCCTGTAGGAAAGGCAATTTCATAATATTTCTAGCTAGCTAGGATAGCTACCATTTAGCTTTTACCCCCATATCAAGCCTAGCAAGCTAGCTAGCCCTACTGGCTGCTGGCCAAATTAGCTAATGTTTTTGTTTATAGTTACTTAGATAAATAAAACATCTCAAATTAGCGACTCACTTTAGCATTCAATTCTTTGAGATTTTTTCTTAACATCTTCTCACTTATTTGTTTCTCCAGTCGTCAGTTTGACCGCACGATTTACACGCTCATTTGTGGCGCCCAAATAAAAAAAATTGAATTCCACAGCAGATAAAATGATTATTGTTGCCAAACTACCAGTTACAGTGCTTTTAGCTTGCGGTTTGCTTGTGCCTTTATCCAGAGGGAATACAAAAATTATAGCTAGTGTATGAAAGAGTGATATCGATTTAATATTTGTCAAATTATTGAGCATGTTGTAACGGTTTTCTTCCTCCTCTTCTGAGGAGGAGTAGGAAGGATCGGACCAATGCGCAGCGTGGTACGTGTCCATAATATAATTTTAATGAAATATAACTGAACACAGAAAACAAAAGAATAAGAGAATAAATGGAAACCGACACAGTCCCGTATGGAGCAAACACAGACAGGGAAAATAATCACCCACAACCAACATGGGGAAAATAGGCTACCTAAGTATGATTCTCAATCAGAGACAACGATCGACAGCTGCCTCTGATTGAGAACCATACCAGGCCAAACACATAGAAATATAACAACATAGAAAAAACACATAGAATGCCCACCCCAACTCGCCCTGACCAAACCAAAATAGAGACATAAAAAGGAACTAAGGTCAGGACGTGGACACATGTCCTCAAAACTCAAAACTCAAAGAAGCATCTGAAATGGTCCTTATTCAGCATATAAAAATGCATATCAAGATCCTGATATGGATCTCAGTCAAGAGCATATGCATTGTATGTGCTGAGAACATACAGTGCCTTGCAAAAGTATTCGGCCCCCTTGAACTTTGCGACCTTTTGCTACATTTCAGGCTTCAAACATAAAGATATAAAACTGTATTTTTTTGTGAAGAATCAACAACAAGTGGGACACAATCATGAAGTGGAACGACATTTATTGGATATTTCAAACTTTTTTAACAAATCAAAAACTGAAAAATTGGGCGTGCAAAATTATTCAGCCCCCTTAAGTTAATACTTTGTAGCGCCACCTTTTGCTGCGATTACAGCTGTAAGTCGCTTGGGGTATGTCTCTATCAGTTTTGCACATCGAGAGACTGAAATTTTTTCCCATTCCTCCTTGCAAAACAGCTCGAGCTCAGTGAGGTTGGATGGAGAGCATTTGTGAACAGCAGTTTTCAGTTCTTTCCACAGATTCTCGATTGGATTCAGGTCTGGACTTTGACTTGGCCATTCTAACACCTGGATATGTTTATTTTTGAACCATTCCATTGTAGATTTTGCTTTATGTTTTGTATCATTGTCTTGTTGGAAGACAAATCTCCGTCCCAGTCTCAGGTCTTTTGCAGACTCCATCAGGTTTTCTTCCAGAATGGTCCTGTATTTGGCTCCATCCATCTTCCCATCAATTTTAACCATCTTCCCTGTCCCTGCTGAAGAAAAGCAGGCCCAAACCATGATGCTGCCACCACCATGTTTGACAGTGGGGATGGTGTGTTCAGCTGTGTTGCTTTTACGCCAAACATAACGTTTTGCATTGTTGCCAAAAAGTTCAATTTTGGTTTCATCTGACCAGAGCACCTTCTTCCACATGTTTGGTGTGTCTCCCAGGTGGCTTGTGGCAAACTTTAAACAACACTTTTTATGGATATCTTTAAGAAATGGCTTTCTTCTTGCCACTCTTCCATAAAGGCCAGATTTGTGCAATAACGACTGATTGTTGTCCTATGGACAGAGTCTCCCACCTCAGCTGTAGATCTCTGCAGTTCATCCAGAGTGATCATGGGCCTCTTGGCTGCATCTCTGATCAGTCTTCTCCTTGTATGAGCTGAAAGTTTAGAGGGACGGCCAGGTCTTGGTAGATTTGCAGTGGTCTGATACTCCTTCCATTTCAATATTATCGCTTGCACAGTGCTCCTTGGGATGTTTAAAGCTTGGGAAATCTTTTTGTATCCAAATCCGGCTTTAAACTTCTTCACAACAGTATCTCGGACCTGCCTGGTGTGTTCCTTGTTCTTCATGATGCTCTCTGCGCTTTTAACGGACCTCTGAGACTATCACAGTGCAGGTGCATTTATACGGAGACTTGATTACACACAGGTGGATTGTATTTATCATCATTAGTCATTTAGGTCAACATTGGATCATTCAGAGATCCTCACTGAACTTCTGGAGAGAGTTTGCTGCACTGAAAGTAAAGGGGCTGAATAATTTTGCACGCCCAATTTTTCAGTTTTTGATTTGTTAAAAAAGTTTGAAATATCCAATAAATGTCATTCCACTTCATGATTGTGTCCCACTTGTTGTTGATTCTTCACAAAAAAATACAGTTTTATATCTTTATGTTTGGAGCCTGAAATGTGGCAAAAGGTCGCAAAGTTCAAGGGGGCCGAATACTTTCGCAAGGCACTGTATACTATGTAGATCTACTGTCAGTATTTGTTATCATATAAAGAAAACAAGATATCCAAATAGGCCTCATATTTAATGATGTTACGCTCGTTGAAATGATCGGACCAAGGTGCAGCGTGGTAGGCGTACATTTTGTCTTTATTAAAAATGAACACCTAAAAACAACAAAAGGAAAACGACCGTAACGTTCGGTAGGCGACACAGAGCTGTACAAGAACAACTTCCCACAAAACTAAGGTGGCAGAACAGGCTACCTAAGTATGATTCCCAATCAGAGACAACGATAGACAGCTGTCCCTGATTGAGAATCATACCCGGCCAAAACAAAGAAATAAAGAACACAGAGTTTCCCACCCGAGTCACACCCTGACCAACCAAACATAGAGAATAAAAAGATCTCTACGGTCAGGGCATGACAGTATCTGGCTCCCCCCCACTTTGGTGGCACCTCTGGTGCGGGGACCCTCGCCGCAGGCCCTGGACTGGGGACCCTCGCCGCAGGCCCCGGACTGGGAACCCTCGCTGCAGGCTCCGGACTGGAGACCGTCGCTGCAGGCTCCGGACTGGGGACCCTCTTTGCAGGCCCCGGACTGGGGACCGTCGCTTGCGGCTTCGGACTGGGGACCGTCGCTGGCGGTTCCGGACTGGGTACCGTCGCTGCAGGCTCCGGACTGGGTACCGTCGCTGCAGGCTCCGGACTGGAGACCGTCGCTGCAGGCTCCGGACTGGAGACCGTCGCTGCAGGCTCCGGACTGGAGACCGTTGCTGCAGGCTTCGGACTGGAGACCCTCGCTGGCGGTTCCGGACTGGGTACCGTCGCTGCAGGCTCCGGACTGGGTACCGTCGCTGCAGGCTCCGGACTGGAGACCGTCGCTGCAGGCTCCGGACTGGAGACCGTCGCTGCAGGCTCCGGACTGGGGACCCTCTTTGCAGGCCCCGGACTGGAGACCCTCGCTGCAGGCTCCGGACTGGAGACCCTCGCTGCAGGCTCCGGACTGACCCGTGGAGCAGGCACAGGATGAACCGGGCTGTGGGGGAGCACTAGAGCTCTGGTGCTTTGAACTTGCACCGCTCCTCGTGGCTGAATGCCCACTTTAGCCCGGCACGTGCGGAGCGCAGGCACAGGACGCACTGAGCTGTCACAGCGCACCTGAGACACAGTGCGCAGAGCCGGCGCAGGATACCCTGGGCCGAAACGGCGCACCGGAGACCAAGAGTGCTAAGATGGCACAATTTTCCCTGGCTGGATGCCCACTCTCGTGGCACTTGCGGAGAGCTGGCCCCGAGCGCACCGGGCTGTGCACGCACACTGGAGACACCATGCGCTTTACCGCATAACACGGTGCCTGACAAGTACCACGCTCCTTGCCGTGAGCACGGGGAGTTAGCTCCGCCAACCTCCCAGTGTGCCCCCCCCATCTCCAAATATTGACTGCCTCCTCATATCGTCGCCGCTCCTCCTCCTAGGATCTCCTCCCACGGTCACTCGTCCTGTCCACGCTGCTTGGTCTTTGGTGGGATGTTCTGTTACGCTCGTCAAAATGATTGGACCAAGGTGCAACATGGTAGGCGTACATTTTGTCTTTATTAAAAATGAGTATCTAAAAACAACAAAACGTAACGTTCGGTAGGCTACAGAGCTGTACAAAAACAACATCCCACAAAACTAAGGAGGCAGAACAGGCTGCCTATGTATGATTCCCAATCAGAGACAACGATAGACAGCTGTCCCTGATTGAGAACCATACCCGGCCAAAACATAGAAATAAAGAACATAGACTTTTCCACCCGAGTCACACCATGACCAATCAAACATAGACAATAAAAATATCTCTACGGTCAGGGCGTGACAAATGTGTCAATATCTGGCCATACCATGTACTATATCTGGACGGAATCCAAAAATTATATCTGCATGAAAGAAAAATATGGATTTCATATTTGCCAAATTATTGTGCATGCACTGAAAACTCAGAAATGCCTCAGAAATTGTCCTTATTGTTAGCATATCAAAAAGCGTATCAAAATCTGGATATGGAGCTCAGCCAAGAAAGGCATATCTATCTGGAATCAATATAGCTTCATATCTTGAATGTGCTGAGAGAACACAGATATGCAATGTATATAGTCAGTATTTGTCAACATGAAGAGAGAACACAGGGTGTCCCATATCTCAGGATATTGAATGAGTCCATATCCGGCCATAGGAAATGTCCATGTGGGATATTCAGAGTAAACCCAACATCTGGATTCAGAATGACTGACTGACTGAAACCCTCTAGATCATGGGTGTCAAACTCTGGCCCGTGGGCCAAATTTGGCCCGCGGGGTAATTATATTTGGCCCGCGAGACAATACCAAATTACTACTAGAGCTGGCCCGCCGGTATTATACAGCGCATTCACCACTAATACTACGAATCCCATAATGCTCTGCTGTTTTCGCGCGCCAATCAGGACAAGACCCAGAAACGCTCTCTCCTCTGTGACAGTAGTCATAGCAACATAGACACTACAACTGTCAGCGAGCTAACCCTTCCCAAAAATGGTCGAAAAGAAAGGCAGAAAACAGGAGCTTTCTGGACAAGTGGGAGGCAGAATATCTGTTTACATATGTAAAAGACAAACCTGTTTGTCTTGTTTGTGGAGTCAACGTGGCTGTAAGTAAGGAGTACAACATTAGACGACACTATGAAACGAAACACCATGACAAAAACAAGGACCTGGACATGACTCAAAGGAGCCAGAAAGTAGAGGAGATGAAAAGAAGTTTGGTTTCACAACAGAATATGTTTAAAAAAGCCACATCACAAAGCGAGGCTGCTGTAAAGGCTAGTTATATAGTGGCAGCAGAGATCGCAAAATCAGCCCGGCCCTTTAATGAGGGAGAGTTCATGAAAAAGTGCATGATGAAGGTTTGTGACCTCGTATGCCCAGAGAAAAAACAAGCATTTTCAAACGTGAGCCTGAGCAGGAACACAGTAGCTGATCGCACATGTGATCTTGCCACCAATCTGTATGACCAGCTGATGGAAAAGGGAAAAGATTTTGTTGCGTTCTCCCTCGCTGTGGATGAGAGCTGCGACGCATCTGATACTGCTCAGCTGTCAGTCTTCATCCGTGGAGTGGACTCAAATCTGTGTGTTACGGAGGAGCTATTAGGATTCAAATCAATGCATGGCACAACCACAGGAAAGGAAATCTTTGAGGAGGTTTCCAAATGTGTAACTGAAATAAAGCTGCCGTGGGATAAACTCGTTGGATTAACGACAGATGGTGCGCCAGCGATGTGCGGTAAAAAGAGTGGACTGGTGGGCATGGTTCGGGAGAAGATGCGGGAAGAGAACTGTGCAGGTGAGCTAACTGTTTACCACTGCATCATACATCAGGAAGCACTGTGTGCCAAAGCCCTAAAGATGGAACATGTTATGACCACAGTAACACAGGTAGTTAACTTTATAAGAGCCAAAGGTCTAAATCACCGCCAGTTTAAATCTTTTCTGGAGGAGTGTGGTTCGGAATACGCAGACGTGCCGTATCACACAGAGGTGAGATGGCTAAGCAGAGGAAAGCTGTGTGAGCTGGCCTTTCTCTGTGACATCTCGAGCCATCTCGATGCGCTGAACCTGCAGCTTCAGGGGCGGGGGCGCATCATCACAGACATGTACGCTGCAGTGAGGGCCTTCAAAACTAAACTGTGCCTGTGGGAGAATCAGATGCTGCAAGGAAACCCTTGCCATTTTCCCTGCTGCCAATCCATAAAAGCGCAGATCTCTACCGCCGTGTTCCCATGCGCACAGTTTGCTGAAAAACTCAGTGTTCTCGCCGCTGAGTTTAGCCGGCGATTTGCCGACTTCGATGCCCAGAAATGCAAGTTTGAACTGCTTAGTAATCCCTTCGCAGTTGATGTGGAAAATGCACCAACCAACATCCAAATGGAGCTGATTGAACTCCAGTGCAACGACACGCTGAAGTCAAAGTATGAGGCTGTGGGCGTCGCACAGTTTCCACGGTTCATCCCTGACACAATGCCTCAGCTCCGCACCCAAGCTGCTCAGATGCTCTCCATGTTCGGCAGCACTTATCTATGCGAGCAACTTTTCTCCTCGATGAAGATGACCAAAACAACTCACAGGAGACGTCTGACTGATGAACATCTTCGCTCGATACTGAGGATTTCTTCAGCTCAGAGCTTGAGCCCAGACATTGATGAACTAGCATCCAAGAAGAGATGCCAGGTATCTGGCTTGGGCACATCAGATTAGACCAGTGTGCAATAATTAACGTTTTCTTTATGCACTTTTTCTTGCTACAAGGCATGGGCTTGAATGGTTGATTGATTTATTATCATTTTATTTGTAAAATTATTAGCCAGTGGAAAAAGTTTATTTTGGTATTTAAATCAGAAGGCTGCAAATAGAAAAGAGGCATACAATTTTTATTTAAATTTTATTTATTTAATAAATGAATGCCATTGATGTGTTTTTTCATTTGAAATTCGATTTTGCATGTCTCCACTATTAAATTATATATTGTATGGTAATAAGCGATGCTTGTTCCATATTCAATGTTAAAGCAAAACTTGTTTGGGTCCATATTAAAAGGTTAATTTGTTCAATGTTGGCCCGTGACTTTGTTCAGGTTTTACATTTTGGCCCACTGGGTATTTGAGTTTGACACCCCTGCTCTAGATTGATCGATCACCATATCATCTGACTGACTGAAACCCTCTAGATTGATCGATCACTATATCATCTGACTGACTGAAACCCTCTAGATTGATCTATCACTATATCATCTGACTGACTGAAACCCTCTAGATTGATCTATCACCATATCATCTGACTGACTGAAACCCTCGATTTATCTATCACCATATCATCTGACTGACTGAAACCCTCTAGATTGATCTATCACTATATCATCTGACTGACTGAAACCCTCTAGATTGATCTATCACTATATCATCTGACTGACTGAAACCCTCTAGATTGATCTATCACTATATCATCTGACTGTCTGAAACCCTCTAGATTGATCTATCACTATATCATCTGACTGACTGAAACCCTCTAGATTGATCTATCACTATATCATCTGACTGACTGAAACCCTCTAGATTGATCTATCACTATATAATCTGACTGAAACCCTCTAGATTGATCTATCACCATATCATCTGACTGACTGGAACCCTCTAGATTGATCTAGCACTATATCATCTGACTGAAACCCTCTAGATTGATCTATCACTATATCATCTGACTGAAACCCTCTAGATTGATCTATCACTATATCATCTGACTGACTGAAACCCTCTAGATTGATCTATCACCATATCATCTGACTGACTGAAACCCTCGATTTATCTATCACCATATCATCTGACTGAAACCCTCTAGATTGATCTATCACTATATCATCTGACTGAAACCCTCTAGATTGATCTATCACCATATCATCTGACTGACTGAAACCCTCTAGATTGATCTATCACCATATCATCTGACTGACTGAAACCCTCGATTTATCTATCACCATATCATCTGACTGAAACCCTCGATTTATCTATCACCATATCATCTGACTGAAACCCTCTAGATTGATCTATCACCATATCATCTGACTGACTGAAACCCTCGATTTATCTATCACCATATCATCTGACTGAAACCCTCTAGATTGATCTATCACTATATCATCTGACTGAAACCCTCTAGATTGATCTATCACCATATCATCTGACTGACTGAAACCCTCTAGATTGATCTATCACCATATCATCTGACTGACTGAAACCCTCGATTTATCTATCACCATATCATCTGACTGAAACCCTCGATTTATCTATCACCATATCATCTGACTGAAACCCTCTAGATTGATCTATCACCATATCATCTGACTAGTAAAAGTTAAATAAAAAAGGTTAACCACCCTCTTCCCTCTCTCCCTCCTCCCTCTATCCCTCCACCCTTCTCCCTCCTCCCTCCCTCTTTCCCTCTCTCCCTCCTCCCTCTCTCCCTCTCTCCCTCCAGGAAATTGGTGGATACAGAGGAAGAGCTCAGCGATATCCAATCAGAGTATGTGCCTTCAGAGGTGCGTGATTGGTTGGCCTCTACATTCACCCGTCAGATGGGTTTGATGCTGCCG